>NC_142475.1:68060368-68374052 GCF_049115385.1 Moschus berezovskii | reverse complement strand
GGACTGCCACTACAATAAGATGCTATGGGAAGCATGTGACGGGCAGAACTATAAAATACAAAGCACCACAGGAAAGTAATGCATTACGCATTCTATGCTAAGTGAAGAAACAACACATGTCTATTTAGAAACCTATGTAATATATACAAGGAGAAGTATAAGCTTCTTAAGCCTGTGACAACCCCACTGCAAATTAATTAATGATCTATATTATCAAATTATATCTATTTAACATCCAGGGGACAGTGAAACTGTCTGCTCAAGTGTATAAACCTCTGTAGAAAACGATTTGGCCATATGTAAAAAGGTTCTTAACTACATCCCTTAATATCACATCACTTCTAGGCATCTTTCATTTATTCCTTGACTCAACCAATGCTTACTTACTGCGCCCTAACTCCAAGCTAGGGGCTGTGTCAGACTGAGAAAAGTCACCAGAACAGATGTACTCCCTTACCTCTCAGAGTTTAAAGTCTAGCATAGACATTAAGGTTTAAAACAAATAAATGTGTAAATACACATAAATACAGTGAAGGAAGAACAGAGCACGTATGAAAGGAGACCTGACTTTGACAGGCCAGGGCAGAACTCACTAAAAAGTAACACTGAAAGTAGAAACAACTTGGGCAAAGAAGGAAAAAGCATTCTCGACAAAGGACACAGCTGTGTGAATGCTCTGAAGAGAAAATAATTTAGGGCATTCTAAAACAGAAAGAATGCCAATGTGACTGCACCACGGTAAGAGGAAATCTAGTGATGAGGCTGGAGGCAGGTGGAGCCAGACCACACATGGTATTCAGACCCTCGGGTTGTGTTAGGTTTCACCACAGTCGCAAAATCAGTGAATGGCTTTAAGGAAGAGGTGACAGTTCATTTGTATTTTAAACATTCTGTGCTCTGTAAAAGGGTAAGAGAAGCACAAAAGGAGACACAGACACCAGATAGGAGAACACTCCAGCACTGAGTGGGAAATGAAGCACACTGTCTGAAAGGTAATGACAGGAGAAATGGCAGTGAGAGCAAAGGTTAATTCCAGCTCAGAGGATTAAACAAATGATACCTAATCCAGAGAAGAGATCATAAAAGCTATTTATGAAGAATTTCCAACAACATGGGAAAACACTTACGTGAGAAACAGCAAGTTACAAAATTCTATACACAGTAGGATCACAACTGTTTAACAAGATAAAAAGTAGTATGTAAATATAGTAAGAGAAATGTTCTGAGTGGCAGAATTATGACTGGTTCCTTATTCTTTTTCATCCTCCACCTCCCGTCTACCAAAAACATTTGCAAACAAAACAAAGGTATAAGATTATTCAAAACAGAACAAAAACTTGCTTTGTAATTTATTTCATAATAAGTGCTCTTAATTTCAATCTCATTTCCTATACCCATGGTAAAAGAGAGGCCGGCAATACTCCACTATTTCTTCTAACATTCTCTCCCCAAATTCCCACTCTAAGCCTGTAACTCTCCATCAACTTTTAGAAATATCACAATCACACAGACCTTCAAGCAAGGGTAGAACTATAACATATCAGAGCTGAAATATCATCATCTTTTACTATCCACACAAATGCAGTCTGAAGAACTCAAGTGATAACCTTCACCCTCCATAGACCATCTAACTGCACTGTCTCACAAATGGACATGTACTTGACCCATTTTTCCTTCTCTAGGAAAAATTCCCACTTCCCTTGACTAGACTCCCCTCCACTTCCCTATAACCCTTATGATGCACTGCTTACTCATTCTGGAATTTGAAGAAAGGACAGAAAAAAAGCATAGGAAAATGAAGAAGAAATGGAAAATCAAATTACAAAGAAGCAGTAAACCATCCTTACTAGATCTATAAGCATAAAAGAAAGCTCCCTTTTGTTCCCAATGCTACTTTCTGGGCCCCAGGAGCACTCAGAACCCTCAGATTAGCCCCTGGGCCATAGGCACTGGAAGACAGCAAGAGGTTCAATGTCACTTTGAGATGTCAGGGAACTTCCAAGATCTAAAGAGCACTCAGAGGAAACTGGGCCAGAGATTAATTCTCCCCAAACCTTTCTATTCTTAAGGTCACACACCTATCAATTACTAATCATGCATACCTAAATAATATGGCTTTCACTTCTGGGTCTATACTAATGGGCTGTATCACCATACTGCCTTAACTTAAAAATATGCTGAACAGCAGTATATATAAATGTATATACTGCAACCAAAAATTGTAATAACTCTTACCTTAAACATGGGTCTCACATGCTCCAAATGTGTTGCACTCGTGAAAGGTGCCTGAACATGGCTCACAGCCTCCATGAGAGCTTTAGCGGTCTTGGCCATCTGTTCCATCTCTAAGTTATACAGGAGTCTTCTTTGTTTTTCACTGGCTACATCTGAAACAGCAAACACTATTAGCATTTAATATATAAAGCCTTTAAGAATGATATTTTGATGTTTCAGCATAAAATAATCAACATGACCAATGAATACTAATTCAAAATGGTCCTAAGAAGCCAGATGCAAAGGCCACATAACATATGATTCCATTTAGATGAAATATCCAGAGTAGCAAATCCATAAGAAAGAAAGCAGACTGCTGCCAGCCAGAGGATGAGGAAAGGCAGGGAACGTGGAAGGACTGCTTAATGGATACGGGGCTTTACTGGGGGTGATAAAATATTTGGAAACTATATCAAGATGGTGGTTGCACAACACTTTGACGGCACTAAATACAAGTAACTGTTCACTTCAAAACAGTTCATTTTGTGTCATATGAATTTCACCTCAAAAATGGAAAAAAAAAAATCCTCAACCAGGCTTCAGGGATATGCAGAAAATCTATGAAAAGGGAAAAGAGTAGGCACAAATCTGTCACACTGAAAGTGCCAGGGAAACAACCCAAACAAGGGCTAGGAGAACAGAGAGGCCAGGGTACACCTGTATGACTTGAGGGATCTCCTGAGTTAACAAGAAAACAGAGGCCTCACATTCAGGATGACTGCAGAATTCAGCACACTGCCACCCGCTTCCCACACCCAGCTTTCTCAGGACTTCCTACCACTGTACACAGAACAGGCCAGAGAAAGAGGGACAGGAAGATGTCACCATGTGGGTATGAAAAAGAAAATGAAATCAGATAATTGGCATCTACTCAGGTATAAAAATGAAATCCTGATCAATACACTTAATGATTTTTTAAGTAGAAGAGAATGACGCTACCATGTGAACTGTTGACTGGTGCTGGACTGCAGTAAGAGCCAAGTATGCTGACTT
Source organism: Moschus berezovskii (assembly GCF_049115385.1). Lineage (NCBI taxonomy): Eukaryota > Metazoa > Chordata > Mammalia > Artiodactyla > Moschidae > Moschus > Moschus berezovskii. The sequence goes on along the minus strand of NC_142475.1, from coordinate 68,370,785 downwards.
CTGGGTCAGCCTTTGCCACTCGTCAGGTTTTAGGTACAGAGATTTAACAAAAGCTTTTGCACTGCACTCAGCTCATAGCCTCTCTGATTCTAAGTGTCCTAATCTCTCTTCACTTCTGATTCCTTAACTTACTAAAATTCCTCAGAATCACTCCTATACTCCCCCAAAGAGAAGGCCATTTATACTCCACTATTCCTTCTAACATTATCTCCAGAGTCTCTGACTCCCACCTTGTAATTCTTCATCAAAATCTAGAAACGCACATATCACAGAGGCCTTCTGGACTCTCTCTCTCCTGTCAACAGCCACAGTCTATGGGGTCGCAAAGAGTCAGATATCACTTAGCAACTGAACACCAATAACCTTTCAACAGCATTTTGCTGCTGAAATCTGTTCTTTTTGATAAGGCTTGAGATTTCATTTCCAAGTAGAAGCTGCTCAGAAAGGCAGGAGCTCTCCTTCTGTATTACTGAGCCACTACCCCAACCCCACATCTATAGTCCGATTTTAGCTCTACTTTAATCACCACTGTCTACACATATAGAAAGTTGAGAATGGAGCCAGGCACAGGTAGCTCCTGACGTCAGTGAGATGTAGGAATGCCAGAGTGATATAATTTGTGGTGCATGTCAAGCAGTGATTTCCAACCCCCCGAGCTCCCCCATGATTCTAACCTTCCCCATCTCCTTGAATCGCCCCTACTTCTAGCTTCTGTTAACGTGTAATGATAGGTGAACCAATGGAAATAAGTTGATTGTAGACAACAAGAAGGCAGAAGAAAGAAGAGTTGAAGTCTGACACTTGCGTTGCCTAACCAATCTGTGTGCTCTCCAAGTCCGTGCTGAGGTTAACTGCCTCATGAACAAGTGTATGCTCAATGCATGCTAATTCATGCACAGTATGTAGCACTTTCCATTTATCATTGGTCAGTGCTATCTTTCTTCAGGATATGGAGAAAGACATAATCAGATCATCTAACAATGTATTATAATACTTTTCATTAGAATAAGTGATACTTGGTCTACTCTAACTTAACTTTTTAAGAACCGTATTTTTTCCTCCTAAACAACCAGGATTCAGTTGATCTGGACACTTACTCTGTTTACTTGACTTTGCAGGGATTGTCAGCTCCTTCGTTTCTTTCATTGATATCTTTTTTCCAGCTATTTCATTATAGATGGCTGACAGATACTCTTCAGGGAGATCTTTACTGTCATTGATACCTCTGTTCATCTTAATGTACTGTTCCTTAGTCATTTTATTTTTAACCTAGAAATGAACAACTGTTATAATTCTTAAAAATGAACAGAAAAATACTCATATAAGAGAATTTATAAATACTTTGAGACAGAAAGTGGAAAATACTAAACAAGGCAGACATTAAAGTGAAATAAGGAAGTCACAGAAAATGAGGACAATGTAGCGAAGACCTAGGTTGGCAGTATGCTAATTCACCTTGCTGCGATGTCCCCCTGAGTGATCTGTGATAAGACAACAGGCAGATGGAATAATGAAACTGTTTTTACCCAAGGTTTAAGAGTTCTAGCCAGTCTTTAAAAAAGGATCATGACAATCATAAGAAACTTATGCTACCAAAAAGATTCAGATCTTCATTCAAAAGAACATAAGTGTGTTTGCTAATGACTTGAGAACTGATTTTATGTAACAGTGGATGTGAGAGTAACAAGAGCTGAGATTTATTTAAAATCAGATAACAACCTTGCTGACTGACTCAGCGTCGTTAACTAAATGCTAGGTGATGTGGGCAAAGCATTCTTTGAGCTTCTCATCTTGTTTAAGAGGACGCACAACAGGAGCATCATGCTGCACACCACGCTAAGTCTGTGGGGGACAGATCTGTAGCATGTAAGGTGGTGGTCCTGCCACTGAACTTGGTAACTAGCACAACCAAAACTTTTCTGCCCATGCATAAAACCCAGAAGTCATGGTATCTCTATAGTTACTTATTAGTTAAATATATTCCTACCACTTTCCACAAAGAATTTAAGGCACCTCTAAAGATAAGGCTCTTGTAAATTTTTAAGAAGGTACATAGAATAACAATCAACATCAGGAGTACATCATCAAAAGTTTGCAAAAATAACAACAGAGAAAACAGAAGGTCCAGAAGACATAATAACTGGGATATAAACACATAACGAGTTTTGTGTTTGTGCGTGCTCAGTCGTGTCCGACTCTTTGCAACCTCATGGACTGAAGCCCACTAGGCTCCTCTGTCCATGGAATTCTCCAGGCAAGAATACTGGAGTGGGTTGTCATGACCTCGTCCAGGGGATCTAACCCAGGGATCTAATCCATGTCTCTTACGACTCCTGCACTGGCAGATGGGTTCTTTACCACTGCACCACCTGTTCTGACTACTTTGCAAACAGATCTTTCTAGAATGTCAAAAAAGATGAGAGGAGCAGTTTTCCTACAAAAAAGTAAAAATATTACCATCAGTTCAGTTGCTCAGTTGTGTCTGACTCTTCACAACCCCATGAATCATAGCACGTCAGGCTTCCCTGTCCATCACCAACTCCCGGAGTTCACTCAAACTCATGTCCATCGAGTTGGTGATGCCATCCATCCATCTCATTCTCTGTCGTCCCCGTCTCCTCCCGCCCCCAATCCCTCCCACCATCAGAATCTTTTCCAGTGAATCAGCTTGTTGCATGAGGTGGCTAAAGTATTGGAGCTTCAGCTTTAGCATCAGTCCTTCCAATGAACACCCAGGACTGATCTCCTCTAGAACTGACTGGTTGTTTTCAAATGTAATCATTATTACTCAAGGGAAAAACGCTCTAATATACTAAAACTTTAAAAACTTGAGTTAAGGCACTTAAAAAAACATCAAAAGAAAGCCATTTCACCTAAATTTCTAATGAGTACTAAAAAGGCAATGACCCAGGGACATCAAAATAAATGACCACACAAGTGCTTCCAGTAAGAGGCTACAAGAAGATTAACATCACTGGAAATTCTGAACATGGTACAATATTTTAACATCATACCAATGAGAGACAGAGACGGACACAAAACAAATCATGGCAGAAAATCTGAAGTAGTAATAAAGTATATTTGTGGATCTAGGTTGGGGGGAGGGGAAGGAGTTCCCAGCACATTAGAGAAGAGAATACATTTTCAGGTACAGAAAATAAAAACACACTGCTCAAATGGAACACTTCTGTCACAGCGGGGTTCTAGGAGTAGGGGACGACATAATCCTACTTTTCTTCTCCGCTTCATCTTTTATGGAACACTTTACTCTTGACGTTTATTCTCATGTGCGTAAATTAAGCTATGCCTAATGACAACCCACTTCAGTGTTCTTGCCTGGAGAATTCCCAGGGATGGGGGAGCCTGACGGGCTGCCGTCTATGTGGTTGCACAGAGTCGGATACGACTGAAGCAACTTAGCAGCAGCAGCAATAAAGTTTTAATGCTTAAACCTCTTCAAACCAATTGTTACCACTGGTGAAAATGAATAAACAAAAAAATTTAACATGTTCTAAATATATCTCAAAATTTAAAAACTGATTCACACTATATATAAAAGGGAGTCTAACTATAAATGTTCTAGTTAGTAAAGGAACATAAATGACTTGTGAAATTCACTTATATTTTAATTCTGAAAACAAGAAAGTGGAGAATTAGTTTTGAGAAAATTCTTTAAAGTTACTTTTGTTCTTTAAAAAAAAAAAAAAGCTACCATTTGTTACAGTTCATCTGGTTCTGCATCATAAATTACATGGGGTCCTGATTATGGGGTTCAATTTTCTAATAGGCCACCTATCCTCACAGGGACTCCTAAGCTGTTTGAGAGCCGGCAGGCTGAATGGGAGCCAGGACACCAGCCTGACAGGGAGCAGCATCTCAGAGGCAGTGAGCACTGCTAGAGTGGGACTCCAGGCACATGGTCAGTGACAGCAACAGGGTCACAAAGATATGACACTGATCTTAGGAGAATGCTCCCTAACTGGTATGTGTCCAGAAATTTTTAATAATCTGGAAACTGTCAAAGAACATTCAAGGAAGTTTCAGAAGAAAATAACCTACACGAGAGCGTACAATATATAAGAATGTATGAGGAATCTAAAATATGGCACAAATGAACTGATCTACAAAACAGAAAGACTCAACAAACATAGAGAAGAGACTTGTGGTTGCCAAGGGGAAGGGAGGAGGAGAAGGAGAACTGGGAGTTTGTGATTAGCATATGTAAACTATTATATATAGGATGGATAAACAACAAGCCTGTACTATACAGAACAGGGAATTACATTCAATATCCTAGGATAAACTGTAATCGATAAGAATATTAAAAAAAAGAACGTCTATGTGTATAACTGGGGGTTCCCTGGTGGCTCAGATTGTAAGGAATCTGCCTGCAACGTGGGAGACGTGGGTTCTATTCCTAGGTCGGGAAGATCCCCTGGAGATGGGAATGGCAACCCACACCAGTATTCTTGACCGGAGAATCCCATGGACAGAGGGAGGGCTAAAGTCCATGAGGTTGCAGAGTCAGACACCACCGAGCGACTATCAATTTCACATGGGTATAACTCAGTCACTTTGCTGTATAGCAGCGATTGGCACAACACTATAAATCAACTACAATAAAAAAGAAAATTAAGAAGATATGACAAATGCGTTTAACATTATAATTCATTAACAGAACAAAATTTGTTAAAAGTATGACCTTCTAAAAACAAAGGGAGGCAGTGTAAAATGTAAAGTTACTTTGGTTTAGAGTGAAAAACCTGACAGAAAATTCTTGATATGAAAATATTCAAATAAGTCTTCATCTGTAGACTGCTTTATAAAACCATGGAAAAAGGTGTCATGCTAGATAATGAAAGCCCTGGAAGTGAGTTGCTTCTACAATACTGCCAGTAGTAAGCCAAAGACAAATTTTAAATGATTAAAATCTTACATGTGGTCAATACTTTCTGTATCAATACTGCCTTAAACATCTCAAAATACAAATCCAAAAAATTCCTATGAAGTTTAATCTCAAACTTTACAATTTGTCCAGTTCATCTCAGCTTAATAATAAGTATATAGTTTATTTCTTCTCTTAAGAGCAACAAGTATCATTAGGAGCTTATCCCTAAGAAGCATTAAGAAATTCTTGCAAATAGGTTTATTTATAAAGATAATTTTCCCTAAGTTTTTGGAAACTAAACCTAAAACCTTAAAAATAATGTTTTTATTAGTGGCTATCAGAAATCAAGTTCCTTAATATTTAAGAAGGAATTACAATTTTATGAAGCAAATGAAATGTAAACACTTCTTGGATGTCTCATATTTTAAAATTATGGTTAATACCATACCTGTGGACTGTGAAGATCTGTGGTCAGCATGATAATCGAATAAGCCAAAACATAAGCAGTATCTGCACTAGCAAAAAGGGTTTGTCTGCAAAAATAAATGTGTCATGTTATAAACTTATACTGTTTACGTGCATCATTTAATTAACTTACCTCTAACCCCACATCACTTTTCATTTTCTCTCTCAAGATTTATGTTCTGTCTCATAATATTTTATGGAACTGTCTCATCACTTCCAGGTCACAGACAGTCTAAGTTCCCTGGGGCAGGGGATTATGGATCACCCGAGGCTCCCAGAAGAGGGTCTGGATACAGCCAGCAATCAAATACATTTGAATCTGAATCCTGCTTACCCTTGGTTGCATTCTAGATATCTTGCAGCAAATTTTTCCATCAATCGATCAATTTTCTGAGCTTCCCCTGGAAGACGGAATCCTTCCAGAAACATACGAAGGGCTGAAACAAAATCTTTTCCTGAAAAGTCATGTTGGTCCACATAAGCATACATGACTTCTTTGTTAAATTTATCATTATCTCCCAGGAATTCACCCACTTGAGTCTGAAGAGTAAAAGACAGAAATTGATATCCTAGTGGAACGTTACATTTCCCACATGCCCAGTTTTTTAAAAAGCAAAGAAGTCCATAAGATCCACAATTAACTAGTCCATTAACCACAGGGTTAATTAACTATTTTGAACGTGAAGTTAAACGTACCAAATGCATTAAAAAACAAAAATTAAGATTTTTTTGAGTATAGAAAATTAATAAGCAAAATTAAGAACAGCTAGCTTATACTCCTTTTGGAGAAGGAAATGGCAACCCACTCCAGTGTTCTTGCCTGGAGAATCCCAGGGACGGGGGAGCCTGGTGGGCTGCCATCTATGGGGTCGCACAGAGTCGGACACGACTGAAGTGACTTAGCAGTAGCACCAGCAGCAGCTTATTTTTACATACTTAGGAGGGAATTTGAAAGGGGCAGCAACACATATTATTATTAACTTAAAAAGAAATCCTATAGAAAAGGCTAGGATGAAGTAACATGATGCTCTTACTGAGTCTAATCTTTCCTCTTGGTGTAAGAACTGGGCAATGTCTTCAGGGGTGGTGCCAAGCATCCCTTGTTCTTGGAGGTACTGGATTCCTCTCTTTGGTTTCTTAGTAAATCTGGATGATGTTAAAGTTAAAAGGAACATTAGAAACAGAAAACCACTCATATTCCCTGAAAAGATCTACAGCTACAGTAAATTAGCTTTCCAGCACTTTACTTAATCAATGAACAAATGCACAAAAAATAATATATTATGCAAAGTTTTCTTTATTTTTTCTTCTTAGACAAGAATCTCAAATGGAGGGCAATCTTTATCACTGATACAGATCATTTCACATGTTATGTGAGATAAGGCCCTTCAGTAGATGAACTCTGAGTAAGGAAATGAATACTAAATATCTCATGCTTTTAATATAGAGTCTCCCTAAGTGCTCACAGAGAAGGCAATGGCACCCCACTCCAGTACTCTTGTCTGGAAAATCCCATGGACAGAGGAGCCCGTAGGCTGCAGTCCATGGGGTCGTGAAGAGTCAGATACGACTGAGTGACTTCACTTTCACGCACTGGAGAAGGAAATGGCAACCCACTCCAGTGTTCTTGCCCAGAGCATCGCAGGGACAGGGGAGCCTGGTGGGCTGCCGTCTATGGAGTCGCACAGAGTCGGACACGACTTAAGTGACTTAGCAGCAGCAAGTGCTCAAGTAATCTTGGCTCATTCTCCTTTTATAATTCTAAGTTTCCTGCTTTTAAAACACACAACTGCAATTTTGGTGACTGTTTTAACTATAACCTGATGGCGTTATTTCCTTTATATAAAAAAATTATACACCCAGTGTTTTCAAAATAAAGTTCACACTGATTAGACAGACATACAAAACCTTCCTCCATACAGCTCGTTCCTCTCTCGTCCACCTCCACGCGTCCCCTTCTCATTCCCTGAACAAAAAGCATTTGCAGCGTCTTATTTCCTCCACATGCCCTTGTGCTCCATTCACTGGAGAATTCTCCTTCATGGTTTAATATCTAGGTCAAGTGTCCCCTCTGTTTATAAATCATTTCCTTTCTCCTTTCATTGGTCCAATAATTAGTTTGGGGCCCCATCACCTGGGTACTGCAAGAGCTCCTAACTGGTCTCCCTATCTCTTGTTTTGCTCACATTCCAATAATTTCTTCAGGCTGCTGGCAAAGTCATGAGTCAAAAACAGAAATCTATCGCTGCTGGTCCTCTGGCTTAAAATCCTTCCATAGCATACCAACGCCGAGAACAAGACAAAACCTCCTTTACACAGAGAAAAGAGGCCCCTGTAATCTGGATCCAACTCAACACTCTCACGTCACCTCCTGACACTACCCGCCCACCTCCACCCCTGCTGCACTTAAACATGGTCCTCAAACGTCCTCCTGTCCCTCTGCCAGTGCCATTCTGTCTAAAATGTCCTCCCCTGCTCTGTCCTCCCAACACTCCCCTATCAACTCCTAATTAAACTGCTGCCACATAAATAAATCAAAATCAAGCATTCTTTCTGGAGATAAACACAACCTCTGCTCTTGAGAAGCTCTCACTCTGAGGAAAAACTTTTTTAATTGCAATAGTAAAAATTATTTTTAAATTTTTATAAATTAAGAAAACATGTAACAGTGACAATGCAACAAATAATGTATTATTGAGAAGACAGCACAGCAGAGGAGGTGACTGGTTAAGAGAGATGACCATGATCGAGTTCCTGGCACTCGACTATGGAACTGAGCTTTTAAGATGCTTACAACTTTTATGAACAGTAAGAAAAATCATTCCAGAGAGGAAGAGGTCATACAAATACACAAAAGCATAAAACAGCATGATATTAAATAGCTCTGCGTTGTTGGAAAAATCAGGTGAGGTGAAGAAGTACCTAACAGTCCAGCAGATTTAAATCATGAGGGTATTATGTGCTATTAGAAAAAGCTGCGGCTTTATCCTCTGTAAGAGGGAGAGAGGAGGGAAACAGAAGCAGATTTCGTTCAAAGAAAGGTGACTCCAGCTAAGTGTAAGAAAAGATGAGAGAATAAATGAGACCAAGGAAAGGCAAGCCAACTAAGAGAGTTTACTAGTCAAGGCACGAAATGGTGATGGCATGACTTGAGAAAACAACTGTGGGACAATACAGACAATAAATTGCAGAAATATTCTGGAAGTAGAATCAACTGGATTAGTGACAAATCAGGTCAACTGAGGAAATCTAAGGTAATTCCTGGGATTATAGCTCATAATTTAGTAGCATGCTGGGGTTACTACCCTGGATGGGAAACAATAGGGTCTTCTGTTTGTCGTTTGCTTTGGGTTGTATTAGGGAGTTGATTATGGAGACTGATAAACATGGTTATGGACATGCCAAGTGTGAGAAGTTATGCAGTGTCCAGGGGAGATATCCAATGGGCAATTAGAGAAGAGTCTGGAGTTCAGTAGAGTTTCTATGTGAAAAATAACACTTCAGGGTTGTGAGATGTTAGCACACAGTAGTTGAAGTCATGACGGACAGACACTGGAAATGTTAAGACATGTGGTCTGGATGAAGAACCCACACCAAGGCTGAGATGGCATGGTGAGAAGGTAGGAGGGACCGGACAGAGTGGTGTCATGAAAGGAAGAGCTGAGGAAGAGTACCTTGTGAGCACACTGTGCTCACTGAAGGGTGAAGCAGAATGCAAGCACAGTGGCTGGGAGGAGAACTGGAGGCAGGGGAGATGTCCACTCAGGGGCCCAGTGAGTGCTCCCTCACTCCTGAGTATTAATATTTCAAACTGAATTTCCCTATCTTGCATAACTCTGTATAACACTCCACTATGGACATCACTCAGTACTAGTAGAAAATATATTTTGCCCTTACTTGGACTGTAATATCGAATATAAGGATAACCTCAGATAAGCAGATGACACTACCCTTATGGCAGAAAGTAAGAACTAAAGAGCCTCTTGATGAAAGGGAAAGAGGAGAGTGAAAAAGTTGGCTTAAAGTACAACATTCAGAAAACTAAGATCACGGCATCGGGTCCCATCACTTCATGGCAAATAGATGGGGAAACAGTGGCTGACTTTATTTTGGGGGGCTCCAAAATCACTGCAGATGGTAACTGCAGCCATAAAATTAAAAGATGCTTACTCCTTGGAAGGAAAATTATGACCAACCTAGACAGCGTGTTAAAAAGCAGAGACATTACTTTGCCAACAAAGGTCCATCTAGACAAAGCTATGGTTTTTCCAGTGGTCATGTATGGATGTGAGAGTTGGGACCATAAAGAAAGCTGAGCACCGAAGAATTGATGCTTTTGAAGTGTGGTGTTGGAGAAGACTCTTGAGAGTCCCTTGGACTGCAAGGAGATCCAACCAGTCCATCCTAAAGGAGATCAGTCCTGGGTGTTCATTGGAAGGACTGATGTTGAAGCTGAAACTCCAATACTTTGGCCACCTGATGTGAAGAGCTGACTCATCTGAAAAGACCCCAGTGCTGGGAAAGATTGAGGGCAAGAGGAGAAGGGGACGACAGAGGATGAGATGGTTGGATGGCATCACTGACTCAATGGACATGAGTTTGAGTAGGCTCTGGGAGTTCGTGATGGACAGGGAAGCCTGGCGTGCTACAGTCCATGGGGTCGCAAAGAGTCGGACACAACTGAGCCACTGAACTGAACTGAACCTTCATGGTTCTTGGTAAACAGTCCCAAGGACCAAACATGGGTTTGCTCAGTGACTTACAAAATTTCAATATGAGCATCTGTTTGCACATACTAGACCCTCTGACCCCAGAAACAAGGACTGTTTCACTCATCAGGTTTCCCAGCACTCTGCATAATGTCTGCAACAGATGGGACTTCAATAAATACTGACTGAACAGTTAGAATAAATGAAGTACTGATGGCTGTTTCTGCGGCTACTTTTGAGATTTTATAGTTTTATGACAATGAGTATGTGTACATTTTATCAACTTTTTTTCTTTTAAGTGAATAGGGACCCCTGAACATTTAGCAAAAGTTGCTGCTTAATATTCAGGAAGAAATGCTTTACAGTGGAGGCAGCAAGCCAAGTAAACATATAAGGAATTTTTTTTAACAGTTTAGATTCATGGATTGAGATTCATGGAGAAAGGCCAGCAAGTTCAGTTTTCCTTAGAGAATCTCTTTGAAAGAAGAGATGGGCGATAAGAGGAAGGAAAGCAGTATGGGCCTATTTAGACCCAAAACAGCCCAGAAGTTGATGGCACACAGCTTGGCAGGAAAACTGACCTCACAGGAGCAGGGTCTGGTATAGTATTCAAGTCTGAAAAGGAGGTGATCACCTTATCAACATATCAAAATGCAAGCAGTAACAATAAGTCACTGATAAGAGTAGCACATCCGTAACTGAAGTGAGGACAATATGAAACCTATAAAGGAGCAACACTAGCAGGAGACGTTCTATACTTGCAATTTTTTGAGTTCTCACCTGCTTAGGGAATACAATGGTGGATTCTTTAACTGAGCTAAATGAACAAAGCAGAACTTCTCGGATGATATTCAACAGCACGTAAAACATGGTACAAAATTAATGCACATCACAAGGGTCTGTCTGGGCTAGACTCCAATGAACAACGGGCGCGGACTAAGGAGTCACCGGAAGTCTTGGGTCTGGGAGAACTGTGCCCCATTTTATTCACTGAAGGGTAGGAATAAGAAGGGACTAAATATAAACTCTGATGCTGGGAAAGGTTGGGGGCGGGAGGAGAAGGGGACGACAGAGAATGAGATGGCTGGATGGCATCACCGACTCGATGGACATGAGTTTGAGTGAACTCCGGGAGTTGGTGATGGACAGGGAGGCCTGGCGTGCTGTGATTCATGGGGTCGTGGAGAGTCGGACACGACTGAGCGACTGAACTGAACTGAACTGAACTGAAATATAATCCAAAGATGTAAAGAAACCCAGGACAAGGTGGCACAGAACTGGCAGAGGAATATTCAGTAATATTTTTCCTTAAAATCGTACACTCACAGGTCTATCCCTTGTTCTATTATTTCTTTTTGCTGCTTGAGGACTTCGAACTGCTCCGGATTATCAGTGCCAGACATCTGTGTGCTGTAGCTGCCTATTCCTGATGATGACGTTGACTCCAGGGAATTTAAACTTCCATATCTGTTTATTGTCTCTGGGTGTTTTATTTCACTAGTCTCTTGCTCTGAGGGTTTTTCCTGACCTGTAAGTAGAAAAACTGCCTCAATAAATTATTCTGTCAAAGGAAAAATATTTCTCAAATAAGGCAACTTTCATGTTGCTTAATATCTATTATTTAATACAAGTAACGTATTAAGTGCCGTAATAGATCATACACACTGATACTACAACACACTGCAATTAGTAAGTATACAATTTGCATAGTTCTTTTCACAACTACAGTGCTGAGTATTCACTGGGTTTCTGCTCTCAGGTCAAGGAACAGTTTTGGAATAGTTTTCCCTCAAAGCACTCCTGACTAAGATAACACCAAGATGACCCTGCAGCTGAGTTTTTCTCTGAGTAAGGGTAAATGTCAAACATAAATGAACAAGTCAATCTTCTTAAAGTATTTCTGGTTTTTATATGTTTCTTCTATAATTATCCTCTAACAAAGCTGCATAAACATGATTCACTTTAATATGATATTCAAAATACTTCTGGAAGATTTAGAAAGAAAAAAGTTTGGATAACTAAGTTGGGAAATTCATAATTTTAAGTTTGTTATTTAACTCACAGAGAACTCTGCTTCACCAGCTAAATGGGAAAGATGTCATGAAACTGGTTCAGTGGCATCTGCAACCACCCTCCACAGTATCACTTACTTAAATGATGAAAAATTAGGTTCAAATATCAGCTTACCAAGAGTCGTCTGTGAGTTGGGATTCACATACTGATCCTTGCTCCATTCAACCATGCACTTCAAAATTGACACTAAGCATTCTAAACCTTTTTTCCTTAGGCTCAGTTCCTACAAAAGAATTAATAAAAGCAATTAAAACAACAACAAATCTTTTAAGGAAAACAAACAGCTCTTCCTTGGTAAAGTTCCAATTTGAAAATGTTTTTCAAGTTCTTACCTGAACATTACTCATACCAAGTTCTTGACTGCCTCGTCCTTGGGCAATTTTTGACAGATCATTTACTAGTCGTTCAAATATGTTTGCTGCATTTAAGTCACAATCATAATTTACATATATATCCACTACACTCTGAGCATCTGTAACAGTGCAATATGTTAATTTTAACAAAAGGCATCTAGAATATGGCCTTTTAAATATCTCACAGTAAGAAAGAGATAATAAAGAAGGGTAATTTCAAATACCTGCACAAATCCTTGTTAACGTCTGAATAACCATCCATTTGTGGTCAAATGAGCTGGTAGAGGTCTCCAAAATATATAGGAAAATTTCTTTAAAGAACACCTGTGATTAGGGAAAAACCTCTACTTAAAATATTGTTTATAATTCATATATGTGATCGCTTTGTAAATGTCCCTTAGTTGTAAAGCAAAGATCAGGACCCAGGGTCCTGGGGTTCAACTCCTTTAGAGTTCTGTTTCTGAAATGTTAGGACTTCAAAAATGTGAGTTGGTCACTTCCACTGGTCTTTGCAATAGAAGAACTGTACTTCACATCACTATATTTTGTGATCACACAGTCACTACAAAAGAAATCTGCAAAAATCTGGAGTTCTGGGAGATTATTTCTTAAATATATTTACAAAACTAATAAAACTCCTATTTCATTTTTTAATCCCCTGTAGACCATAAACTATATTCATCAGTTACATTTTTTCAGACATTATAGTACTGGGTAAGCCTGAGGGTTCCTAGATTTTAAAGTAAATAATGTTATAATCTACACAATAAACAGGATCTAATTCTCATATAGTTATATTTTTATAATTATTCACACAAGTGGAAATCTCTAAAAACTATAGAACTATTTCTAATTATTCTTTACATGAAATAATGTCAAGCACAAAGTGTTTAGTTAACCTAATTAATTTCAATTTAAGAGCTAAGAATTTTCAGACTCATATTTATTTTGAAAAAGTAACTAACTTAAGAGGGGACGAGTGATAAAGAAAACCTAGAACATAATAACTTTTATGGCACATGCTATTATGAATCCAAAAATTCATATTTATAATTTAGGAATACTAACATCTTCTCCAAAAATGGGTGATGTACCCTTGTAATGAGCTTTCCTTTCACAAAATTTAACATATCTCTATGACTTGCCCATTGTCAGTATTTCCTGTAAGACTGTAAGCTCTAAGAGGGTAGATACAAGGTGATTCTTGCCAAGCATTGTGTCTACACTGCATGGCAAATACAGTAGGCATTCAATGCATATTTGAAGCCACAGTTCCAGAATGCTGCAGCAAACTCAAGAGGGATGCCACGAGAATGTGAGGGAAAATTCAGAGGGAAATACAACAGTCCCTCTGAGTATCTGCGGATACCTCAAAAGACTGTTCACAGATTCATCATCAATTAGATCACACTACATTCCTTTCAATGACATCATCATTTTCGCAAACCTGGGGTTTAGTGGTTGCTATGAAAAGCAGCAGATAGTGTGTGAAAATCAAAGGAAGAAATGAGGGTGGCAGTGTCCAGCTTGATTTCAAGGTCTGAGAAGTTGTGCAGAGTCCTATACGCTCATACATTCCAGTAGTCAGTAACTGCTAACTATTTAACAAAGACATAAAACATTTTTTCTTTCAATTTATGTGTGCTTCCAACCCTGCCCCCAAATGCAGATTTCAGTTCAGTTCAGTTGCTCAGTTGTGTCCGACTCTTTGTGACCCCATGAATCACAGCACACCAGGCTTCCCTGTCCATCACCAACTCCTGGAGTTTACTCAAACTCATGTCCATTGAGTCGGTGATGCCATCCAACCATCTCATCTTCTGTCGTCCCCATCTCCTCCTGCCCTCAATCTTTCCCAGCATCAGGGTCTTTTCAAATGAGTCAGCTCTTTGCATCAGGTGGCCAAAGTATTAGAGTTTCGGCTTCAACATCAGTCCTTCCAATGAACACTCGGGACTGATCTCCTTTAGGATGGACTAGCTGGATCTCCTTGCAGTCCAAGGGACTCTCAAGAGTCTTTTCCAATACCTCAGTTCAAAAGCATCCATTCTTTGGTGCTCAGCTTTCTTTATGGTCCAACTCTCACACCCATACATGACTACTGAAAAAACCATAGGTTTGACTAGATAGACCTTTGTTGGCAAAGTAATGTCTCTGCTTTTTAATATGCTGTCTAGGTTGGTCATAGCTTTTCTTCCAAGGAGCAAGCATCTTTTAATTTCATGGCTGCAATCAGCATCCGCAGTGATTTTCGAGCCCCCCAGATAAAGTCTGCCCGTTTCCCCATCTATTTGCCATGAAGTGATGGGACCAGATGCCATGATCTTAGTTATCTGAATGCTGAGTTTTAAGCCAACTTTTTAACTCTCCTCTTTCAAATGAAAGTATTTCCCTTTCATCAAGAGGCTTTTTAGTTCTTCTTCACTTTCTGCCATAAGGTTGGTATCATCTGCATATCTAAGGTTATTGATATTTCTCCCAGCAATCTTGATTCCAGCTTGTGCTTCATCTAGCCCAAAGTTTCTCATGATGTACTCTGCACATAAGTTAAATAAGCAGGGTGACAATATACAGCCTTGACATACTCCTTTCCATATTTGGAATCAGTCTGTTCCATGTCCAGTTCTAACTGTTGCTTCCTGACCTGCATACAGATTTCTCAAGAGGCAGGTCAGGTGGTCTGGTATTCCCATCTCTTGAAGAATCTTCCACAGTTCACTGTGATCCACACAGTCAAAGGCTTTGGCACAGTCAATAAAGCAGATGTTTTTCTTGAACTCTTTTGCTTTTTTGATGATCCAACGGATACTGGCTATTTGATCTCTGGTTCCTCTGCCTTTTCTAAAACCTGCTTGAACATCTGGGAGTTCATGGTTCACATACTGTTGAAGCCTGGTTTGGAGAATTTTGAGCATGACTTTACTAGCGTGTGAGATGAGTGCAATTGTGCGGTAGTTTGAGCATTCTTTGGCACTGCCTTTCTTTGGGACTGGAATGAAGACTGACCTTTTCCAGTCCTGTGGCCACTGCTGAGTTTTCCAAATTTGCTGGCATATTGAGTGCAGCACTTTCACAGCATCATCTTTCAGGATGTGAAATAGCTCAACTGGAATTTCATCACCTCCACTAGCTTTGTTCGTAGTGATGCTTCCTATGGCCCACTTGACTTTGCGTTCTAGGATGTCTGGCTCTAGGCTGGTGATCACACCATCATGATTATCTGGGTCGTGAAGATCTTTTTTGTATAGTTCTCCTGTGTATTCTTGCCAGCTCTTCTTAATATCTTCTGCTTCTGTTGTGTACATATCAGTTTTGTCCTTTATTGTGCCCATCTTTGCATGAAATGTTCCCTTGCTCTAAATTTCTTGAAGAGATCTCTAGTCTTTCCCATTCTGTTGTTTTCCTCTATTTCTTTACACTGAATACTGAGGAAGGTTTTCTTATCTCTCCTTGCTATTCTTTGGAACTCTGCATTCAAATGGGTTTATCTTTCCTTTTCTCCTTTGCCTTTCTCTTCTCTTCTTTTCACAGCTATTTTTAAGGCATCCTCAGACAGCCATTTTCCCTTTTTGCATTTCTTTTTCTTGGGGATGGTTTTTATCACTGCCTCCTGTACAATGTCACGAACCTCAGTCCATAGTTATTCATGCACTCTATCATATCTAATCACTTGAATCTATTTGTCACTTCCACCATATAATCTAATGGATTTGATTTAGGTCATACCTCAATGGGCTAGTGGTTTTCCCTTCTTTCTTCAATTTAATGCAGACTTCATTGTTCAGAAAAGTAATTGTTTATTTGTTTGGACCTAATTGTTTAATGAATGGAACTGATGGATAGTTCGTCTGGAGTAAGTACACCATGGAAAGATGAGAAGCTCTAAATGGTGCTGTGAATCAGTGTGAATCTCTCTCATTTATGGGATAAATAAAAAACATAAATTTGGAGAAACAGGGGGAAAAGTCTTTAGTTACTATCTATGGGTTATTGAATTGCACTAATAAGCAAAAGACTATCAGAGTAATTTAAGACACAATGCCAATCAACAGGGCCTCTAAAAAAAAATTCTATAGATTTACAGAGCACCTATCATGAAATACATGTAAAATAACAGAAGTACTTTGTCTTCACATAATAGATATTGTCTTACAAAAGTGTGTATAAACTGTAGTTTCTGAATCTCAATTCTGTTTTGCAAATTTAGGTTGTTTTATGTTGGCTTTTCTCCATTTGGAACACAGTTCATCCTGTATTTGAATATGCTCAGTACTCTCAAAAGCGTATCTATATTTATCTTGTTTTATCTTCATATTCTCCCCACAGGGGACAATCAAGAGTGAAATAAACCTGATCGCTTAAAAAAAAGCAACAGCAGACTATTACTACAATAGTTTTAATGAGAATATACCATCTATGAACAGACAGGAAATTTCTGTAAGTATTTCCCTTTAAATTCATGCCTACACAAATTGTTTTAGATCAAATTTACTTTATAGAAACAGTAATCACAACTTAAATGAGCTTTATGGTATCTGGTTCCATAAGCATTTATACTTCACACAGTTATTTAAATAGTATTTAAAGTAGTCATCTCAGAGTAGTAGTGTTTGGAAGCACAAAAGTCTTCCAAAATTCTCTAATGTCAATTTAAATGCCTCATCATTAAATGAAATACTTTTGGTTTGCTACAGAAGCAAAAGTTCCACAAGTTTTTATTTTAAAGTCTCTTATTTGTAGTTCCTGAAGATGAGAAAAAACTATCTAAAAATAGTAACTTTCTAGTTTTGCCTTGTATTATTTTAACATATATATGGCAAACTTCAAAAACTTTACAACAAAAATGCACCAGAAACTGCTTCCTGTCCAAAAATAGGACCCAAATTAAAAAATTTTTTTTAAATTTTCACTTTAAATACCAAAGCCTTATTCTGTCTCATTCCCATAATAATGTTCTATATGAATTTTGATAAGAACATTTATAATAAAGGAGATATCAAAACTCTGGGAAAATAATAATTTATCCTTCCTGTGAGCTAATGAATTATTAGTTTTGAGTCAGGATTGAAAATTAAAATGTAACTTGCATACCATATCAAACAAAACATGAAAGTAGAAGTTGACTAGCAGAAAAGTGTTTCTAAAATATATTATATCCCAACCAAAACAATATTTCCACAAAGGACAAATTGTAAAAAGAAACCCATTAAATAGGTAAAACAAAAAATACTGTTTTTATATACTGACTTATTTGAAGGTATGAAAAAACGATCATGAATTGGTACACTTGCATAATACATGTCATGGTTGGAAACATTCCCTAATTTCATTTTGCTAAATCTCTGGAAATATTTTAAAATGATGTAACTGTTATTCTAGTTTCAAAGATGTTGAGAGAAAACTTGAGGAATACAATAAGTGCATTGGGAAAAAAATAGAAAAGTTAAATTTTCAAATCTCCTAAATATAACCCCTAAAATATAATTCTTCTTGATCACCTCTTTAAAGTACTAGAAACTTAAACAGCTCAAAACCACATAGACAAGTATTTATTTAGAGCTTCCTTTCAAGATAACCAAATTCACTATTATGTACCATACATACAATAGGAAAGTTATTATGAGGACCAAATTAATTCAAGAGAATTAAAATCATTTGTGGAACTACTATAAATTCCGTGAAGGTAGGAGCTATGTCTTAATTTGATTTGGCATTCTTAGTGCTTACTGAGTGCTTAGCACTTTGTAGGCAAATGTTACACAACAATACACAAATATTATTTCACGTTCTAAACAACTTTCCAGTGTGTTAAAATATGATTTAACATGAAACAAATGAAATATCCAACAATGCCTAAATGCAGAACATACCTCAATCTGCATCTTCAGATGTGTCTTGAAGTTTGACAACAAAGTAAGAAATATGGAAAGAGAAAGCTCAAAAACCTCTGGGACAGATGAAACTCCATTTTTTGAGAGTGCAACACACAGATACTGCTTTATAGCATTAATAAACATCTCATTTGTCCTGAAAATAGGTCCTGCATTCTGCAGAATGGATAGAAGTAACTGCAATGAAAGAATCTTGGATCGTAACTCATGAGACCTAAAATACAAAAAAGAAGGCACAGTATGTGGACAAGTTTAGCATCATGGTGACAATGGGTTGTTCCGAAGATATTTCCTATACCATATAATTTCATAAACCTTTACATGGAAAGAAAAAGAAAACTCTACAGCATAAAAAGAGAAAAGTACACAAATAAGTTTAGCCACTAGTAATAGGCAGTTCCAGGGGTGTTCTCTTCTACCACATAACTTCAAGAACTTTTTAAATGGGAAAACAATCATTCACACATATCTAACATCAGCTTACTGTTCCTTTGAACAAGAAAAGATTTACGCCTTATTCCCTTCTTTCACAAATATATTTCACTCTTTAGAAATCATTGTGAACTTCTCAGATGAAGGGCCATATTTAGTATAAATAGGTTCCAAAGTACTTTTTTCCAAGTTATGCTACTCAAAAATCATGAACCATAATAAAAAACACTATTAGGGCATTAACAAAGCATTATTTAAAGCTTACTTTTTCAGTAACCATTTAAACTTAAATAACAAAAAAATAGAGGCTTTTAGAATACTTGTACCTCTTAGGAGCTTACCCATTCACTCTATTAATAAATATTTTTATAATGAAAAGTTGAAAAATACATTTAAGCTTAAATTTAAACATTTATTTTTCTGATCAGTATCTAGAATTTTAATTATCAGGATTTCACAAATACAATTTTTCTCCCATTGAAACAGGTTTCTTAAGTCCAACAGACCAAGGAGATTGAGTGATTTATCCTTGGCAACTTTGCAAATACAGGACACATTTAAATGCTTAGCAGATGGTTCTTAATGTTTATTTATTCCAAATTATACTCAGTCACATTTCCATCATATAGTAAACTTAATTGCTCTTGATTTCTACAAAAATTTTATGGTTAAAGTGTCAAGTGACTCAAGGACCTAAAACTAACAGGGAATATTTAACTTTATGCAAATAGAACCACAAAAAATACTGCCATCTTTGAAATGAAACTGGAACCAATAATATCACAGCTCATTAATACGCAGTCATGTTTCCAAGATGGCCTATGCCTCTGAATCTAAGAATCTGTATGTACAGCAAATATAGTATTACCAAAACCAAAACCAACCACCCTGCAAAAAAGTAGATAAATCAAGTTAGAAACAGTGAGAGCTAAGACTGAATAGCTACAGGAAAATACAGAGTGGGCCAGGTATACCCCCTTGATGCCGAGCTTTCCCAGGCTTATCCACTACTGCTACTTCCTAATCTATCTCACATTTATTACCCTTTTTGCTCAGTTCCAACAGTAACTAAATCCTGTAGCTTACCATTCTCTAACAGAGGAGTTTTAATGTTTTACCAGTTGTATTCTCAGCATCTAACAGAATGCCTTGTTAGCATGGATCAAAATAATCATGGATTTATTCATGTACTTATCTAAACATTAAGTATCTACTAAGTATAAGATATCTATCAATGAAGAAATGAGCAAATCACTGTCTAATAACACAAGTATACTTCTGACAGGCAAAAGAAGCTGGAAATTACAGGTCTGCAGTTTTTCA
The DNA here is from genome assembly GCF_049115385.1 of Moschus berezovskii. Lineage (NCBI taxonomy): Eukaryota > Metazoa > Chordata > Mammalia > Artiodactyla > Moschidae > Moschus > Moschus berezovskii. Next base: position 68,350,651 of record NC_142475.1, on the reverse strand, counting down.
TGGGGTAGTTTCAAATTATTAATATGATTCCAGCTTAAAGAACAATTCTTGGATCATCATCTTAGAAAGGCCACAAAATATAAAGAGAAGCAAAGACAAAAAAGAAAATTATATACAAGAGATCATTAATTTTGGAAAAATACCATTCTAGATAGAAAATCATATATTCTGGAAAAAGAACAGTTTTAGGGGTGGAAAATCTGATCTCTTTCAAAATTCAGTTCCAGTATTTAATGACTCTGGTGTCAAGGTTTTTTTTAATGGTCCAACAAAATTTCCTAGTATTTAAGCCCACCGTGTAGGAGGATAATTTACATTAATCCTCATAATTATCTTTTGTAATATTAAAGGTTTGATTTAGGAAAACCAAATATGTAAAGCTTTTAAGGTCAATAATATTTTTAAATCATGGCAAAAATGGCCTTCAACACTAAGACCAAATTCTTATCTTCTCCTTAAAGAAAGTTTCATCAATCCAGAATGAGATGTCAAAACTGTCAGTTTCCGCCTCCCCTCAAACTAAAAATTTAAAATACATAGTTATAATCAACTTTTATATTGTAATCTGAACAACGTTAATCCTTTTTATGTAGCATCTGTATTTTCAAAATATGTAACAATCAATAAACTGTACTTCTGCCTCTCAGGATTTGGGCCTAAAAAGATTTGAGAGTTTCAGGTTTCTGGGCCTAAAAGATGTTTCTCACTGAATCAGTAATCTGTGACAAAAGAAAACAAAACTGTAGAAAGTGTAACAAATGTGGCTTCCCAAAACTTATATTTTTATTATAACTGTCTCCAGTCTTCTTCACAGTTGACATCTAGAAACTGAAATAGAGTTTTTAAAATGAATTTCCCCCTATTTCAATTTCTTTCTAAAATCACTTAAGGCCTTCTCTTCTCCAAGCTCTTATTCCAGAAAGTTCTCCTAAAACTGACGTTCTATATAACACATCATGGTGCAACATCAGAGGAGCAGAGCTCTCTAGTAACTCCCAAACTCAATCTTCAGCAGGAATCAGTTGCATTGGAATCATCTAAATGGAAAGACATTTGACAATTTATGACTTAGAAAAATGGCACTTCCCTATTGTTTAAACTAATACATACGATGAGAATCAGACAAGTGACTCCTATCTTAAAGTATTTCCTGCTCCCCACAGGAGGAAGTTATCTTATGGCATTTTTTCAGACCTTAATGAGTATGTTATTATCTTACATTCTGACTTTTAAGATTTATTTCTCTTAGGTTTTATTACCTTTCAACTGGTAGCTTTCAGATGCCTAGCATAAGGAAACATGTAAAGGGCTACATTACTTCCAGTGTTACTTACTATACTGAAAAAATAATTCACTCAGTCATTCAATCCCTGCTGAGCCATACACAATTTTATAATGCTGTTCATGTGATTTCAGAAATAGTGCAAGGCATCTACTCTAGCTAAATTTTGACACTCACTGTTTTTTAAGTCCTTTTTTTTTTTTAAGTAAAATAACCCTAAAAAATAATTTTGAAGGTCCTAAAAGACAAAAAGGAAAAAAGAAACCCCAAAGACACAAGTAGATTCAAGCTTCAAAACCTGCATCAGTCAGGCAGAACAACTGAGGACTTACTTTGGATCTGGTGGTCCATCTGATAGTGGTTTCATTGACAGTTTACACAATGACCTGAATACTAGAAAGGCATCCTTTTGTAAAATGTGGGAAAACTTAGCACCAGGTAAAGGTCCTGAAGAATTTCCAGATTCCTAAAGGAGTGAACATACCATGTAAATAAAGGCATTTGCCAGTATAAAATCATATCGGTCTTCGATATGCTTTACTCAATTAGTAGGGTGTGGGGTTCTACTGGAAGGAAAATCAGATGAGGAATGGGCCACATGGCTTTTCTTTACAGTGACATGCCATTCCCATCCCCAACAATAAATATCTCTTTTAAAATATTCCCCCAGCTACCAAACTCTTAACATTCGCTTGGTTTATACTATTACTAACAGAAACTATTAACAGCACATCATGCCTTGATAAGATACCTCATCCATGGCCTAAGCTATGCTTTCTACTACCTGGCTTTGGGTATTTTATCTTTTTGTCTTATTTTATATTTTGTCTACTCTGTGAAGATAAGACGCAAGACAGTTGAGACTATCCAGGCAATGTTTAAAAGTTGTTAACTGATAAAGGCCAGCAAGGCCAAGAAGATTTACCCCTATGTATGGGGCAGTGACACATGACATGAGTTTGAGTGAACTCCAGGAGTTGGTGATGGACAGGGAGGCCTGGCGTGCTGTGATTCATGGGGTCGCGGAGAGTCGGACACGACTGAGCGACTGAACTGAACTGATGGGGCAATGATTCAGGGTAGGACTCCCTTATCTAAAAAGGTAAGGAAAAAATACACCAAATATAGGGGAGGAAGGGTGAGGAGGACCTATCACTACTACAGTGTGGATTTCACTGTAGCCCTAAACAAAGACAATGTTCTCTAGCTAAAAGTTCTTTCTTCTCCTAGTATACTAGAATTATCCTATGAATATAAGAATTTTTTTTTAAATGTAATTTCAATGGAAGGGAGATGTGAACACCTACAAGACACACTTCCAAGTCGGAAATTTGGAAATTTAGCTATCAATAAAATATTGAAAGAATAAACTGCTCAGATTTATATCAATTAAAAAAAAAGTTTTTATTTCCTCAAACTGAAATCAGCCAGCACTATCAACCGGTGTTGATATTTACCACAAAGTGTTGGTAGCCTATCACTGTTTAAGATGAAGAGGACTTTTTCCTTTATTTCTACCTGAGTATCATTGGAAGAGACAGACAATCTGTCATCAGGTAAGGACGGTGTATAAGCAACAGAAATTGGTGTTCCTGGAATTCCGTTTGCTTGAATATTTTCACTGTCGCTACCATCCTCCATGGTTCCATTGTTGCCATCTGCACTTACATTTATGGTAGTCCTTTCTCCCATATCTGAAATGGCAAGAATAAAAAACATGCAAACATTTCTAACTGAAGTGTGCTGAAAAAGCATAGACTATTTAAAATGAAATAGTAGCAGAAAAGCAATGAGAAACAAGATGTATTGGCACCATTTAAAGGTTAGCATAAACGTGTAAGTATTCATTTGGAAAACATCCAAACATGATCTGTAAGTAGCTCCAGCAATGAAACACACTCAGCTGATGAAAGGCTAACCAGAATGTGCCAAAACAGAGGCTTACTTGTAGTCTACTAATATATTAGCATTTACTAAACTGAGTTGTAATGAATGCTAATGCCTTAAGACAATGAAAATTCTTCCAAACAAATTCCATTTTCAAGTAAATTAATGAAATGATGGAAAATATGTACCTTTATTATAGATTTTAATTCTCTAATAACGCAATGAGTTCTCCAAAAAGGAAAAACAATATGCAGTGTTTCCAAAATTCATTTTATCACAAGAAGCCCCCTTTTTTAGAACACCTATTAATACCTCTAATAACACACATTCTTTGGAACAATTATGGAAATAATGGCCCTGAATATACTGCAGTATGTCACTCTGAGTAATCATACTTGGAAGATAAACAGCAATAAATAACTTCTAGTAGAACAAACATAGAAAATGAAATAATACAAAGTTTTAGAACTACTCTAGGTATAATGTATGTTACTTTAAAAAAAGGAACACTTCATAGCAGCATTATTTACACTAGCCAAGGCATGGAAACAATGTAAGCAATTCCCTGAATCCAGTGGTTAGAACGTGACACTTTTACTGCCAAGGACCTGGGTTCAATGTCTGGTCAGGGAACTAAGATTCCACAAGCCCTGCAGTGCTGGCCAAGAAAAGAAACAATCTAAATGCTCATCAGTAGATGAAGGAATAAAGAAGATCTGTGTGTGTGTGGGAATGGGTGTGTGGGTGTGTAGGATTGGCCAAAATCTTCTTTCATGTTTTCTGGTTCACCAGTAGATGAATGAATAAAGAAGATGGTGTGTGTGCCTACAACTGCCCAAATGTTCTTTCAGGTTTTCTGGTTTGTGTGCGTGTGTAGGATTGTTCTTTCAGGTTTTTCAATTCATGTGTGTGTGTAGGATTGGCCAAAATGTTCATTGAGGTTTTCTGATAACATCTTATGGAAAGACCCAAACATTTTGGCCAACCTTACACACACACACACAGACACACACACACACACACTGCAGTAATACTCAGCTTAAAAAAAAAGAATGAAATAATGCCGTTTGATGCAACATAGGACCTAGAGATTATCATACTTAAATGAAGTCCCACATGACATCACTTATATGTGGGATCTAAAATACAACACAAATAAACTTATCTACAAAACAGAGAAGACCCACAGACACAGAGAACAGACTTATGGTTAAAGGAGTAAGGGATATGGGGGAGGGATACAGTGGGAGTTGGGTTTAGAAAATGTAAACTATTAGTGTTATATCAATATACAGAATGAATAAACAACAAGGTCCTACTGTATAGCCCAGTGACTATATTCAATATCTTATAATAAATCATAATGGAAAAGAATATGAATAAAAAAAGGAACACATATATGTCTGGGGTCATAACTCAGTAGTTGTCTGGCAAAGAACCACTCCTTTCATGCTACCAAGTAAAAGAAGTTACAGGCTAGCAGAAGGGCAATAAAATGACTAGAAGGAGCACAGATTTCGGAACATGAAAGACCCTTGTTTCACCCATGTCTCTACCATTTAACTGGATAAGTTACTTGTCATTTCATCTTCTTTTGCCTCAGTTTTTTAAGTAACGAAGATAACAATGTCTATAACAATGTCTGCGAAGAATCACCAACAGACACACACACATACAATACAAAAAGAACACAACTGGTTCTCAGTTAGTGGTAGCTATTATTAATTTTGCTGATAATTGAAAACATGTGCCCAATTTTTTTTTAACTGATTTGGGTAATGAAAGGAGTGTACCTGGTAATATGCTAATGTCTGCCACACTAAATACTATTATGGCTTTCTATATATATGTAAAGAATATAGAAGGAAAACCGGATGAGGGATTTATAAAGAACTCCTTGGAAGAAGGCACAAAAATTTTAATAATGATTATCAGAAACTGGTAATTGTTCCCCAAAGCACTTACTCCAAACTTTTTTTTCTGTACCCAATTACAGCTCTTCACACTGCCCTTCCCTTAATAAACAACCCTGACTTTCTACCTAGCCAAGTAGATAATTTAACACAGGCATCCTCAATCTTCCTCACCCCACCAGAAAGTTCCTTAACATCAACAATCATCTTTTTCTTCCCTCTCATTTCAGGGAAAAAAACATTCCTTCACATTTGTAAGGTACACCATTCATTCAGCCTCAAAAATTCATCTCTTCTTGCCTAATTTAGTAATATGTTTCTCCCCTGAATGCAATATTACATTTTCAATTTGAGCACATAACTGGATCTTCCCCAATACTCAACCAACAGACTCAAGTCTTTACACTGTAAAAACATAATCTTCCTTCAACTCTTGCTACATACCAGCTACTATTTTTCTTTTTTAAGCAAATTTCTAAAGGAATTAATAATCACTGATAATACCTTCCTTCTTAGGAAATTTCTCGAAAGAACTGAAAACATTCTTTTATTGTCAGGCTTTGAAGCCAGACATCCTTGGATTGGAGTCTTCACTTTACCACTTCTTACAGGTTACCAATCTCTCAGGGCTTCAATTTTCTCATGTGTAAAAAAGGGAATCATAATAGTATCTAAACATCTCCAAGTTTGGGGAGGATTAAATGAATAAACACAAGTAAATCACGTAAAATCATTAAGGATACAAGGAAAGCACTTAACATATTATTATTCTCTATGTTTTCCCTCTAATTCTCCTTCTAATTGTTCCCTAAACAATTAGTGCAGACTTCTGTTTACAAGGTGGTGAGCTGAGCCCACTAGTATATTTTCTCCTTTCATACATCTCACTGAAATTCCTAGGAAAAAATATAAATAGGAAAAATTGTTTTTAGTAGCACTGGACAACTAAGGAAGATACAATCAAGAGACCAAAATCTTGAAAGAATTCCTAAAGGTTAAGAAGAGTTTCTGGGAATTCCTTGGTGGTCCAGTGGTTAGGGCTCAGTGTTTTCACTGCTGGAGGCCTGGGTTCAATCCCTGGTCAGGGAATTAATATCCCACAAGCTGCATAATATGACCCCCCTCCAAAAAAAAGGTTCAGATCAATGGTAAAGCCAATGTCAAAAGCCTGCGACTGAACACGTACAAAGGACAGAGCTACCTGAGAGGTTGCTGAATTGCGCCATGTGGGTTCCAATAAACTCTGAAGCCTAGATAGAAAGAAGGCCAAGGGCTATGGCGTAGGAGGGGAATGCCTGGGGAACCATGCCAGTGTCTACCAGAAGAGCTGTCCGCAGCCGTTATCATGGAGAATGTATTAGAAATCAGCCTGTTAACTGAAGTGCAGAATTTGCATGGTAGGTCTTATAACCTAAGAAGAAGGTAGTAAGGGAGAGAGCAGTATCCCAGCTCATTCAGAGCACTGCAATAACAGAGGGAAAACCAACCTGGTAGAGCAGTGAAATCTCCTACAAGTTCTATGCTTCCAGTCTAACTATCTGTTTCTGCTTAACTAATGCTAAATAAAGCCCTAACTGAAGGAAGGCAGCCTAAGATTTCCTGGCAAAGGATGGGAGAATGGGAAAAAAAAAAAACAAATTGGAAGAACACCCCCCACTCCAAGTCCAGAATTTATGAAATGTTCAAAGAGCATTTATCCTAAGCTTCACTTGGCTTCAGTTTGTGCTTACAGCACAGCCCAAGGACCACTATACCACACTCTGCTTAAGGGAGACCTGTGCTTCTTATGGTTAGCTCTCAGCTCGGGAACAAGGTCTACCTTTGGAGAACAGTCAGCTTGCAAATTTTGGAGAAGAAAGCCTTGTGAGAACTGGAAACGGAGCACACACAAAAAAAGCTCTTTATATACTGATCAAATCTACCCTTTCTAGTCTGTTTTTTTAAAAATGTTTTCAGGAACCTCCATACTGTTTTACATAGTGGCTTTTAAAAATTAACATTCCCATCAACAGTGTAGGAGGGTTAATAGTCTTTCTACCCTCCAAATAGAAATGCAAAGTCTGTAGCTCAAAAGTAAGGACAAAGGTCAGCACTCTGAGCAAATGGTTTCCTGATGTAACAGATTTTATAGCTGGAACAATTTTAATTAGTACTCTCAGATATATGTAAAAGAATACTGTATCAAACAGGAACAAAGTGCTATGAAAAAAGAAGCTCAAGAAAACAGGATTCTTTGAGACAAAAACAAAATTACTGAAATAAAAAAATATGAAAAGCAGCAGAATGGACGTTAATGAATAACGTATTGGAGCCCCTTGTAACATTCTCTCTGAACATAGAATCGTAAGACAAAATGGCAGAAATTAGGAAAGATTGTCAGAGCAATTCAACATTGGATAAGAATAAATAGCTCAATGTAACTGTATAGAAAACACCAATAGATACATTTAGGATAAATCTGGGATTTCAAATAAAGTAATCCGCTCAAAGAGTAACACAATCACATCAAAAGGAGATGAGAATTACCCTGAAGGGATTCCTGATGGTAAAGAATTACAACACACTGAACAATAAAAGAATTTATGAGCTCACAGTATTTTTTTAAGGGAGATGCCCTTCTCCACAGAAAAATGTTAATTTACTAGAATTATGAAATCACTATACTGATTTTATTTTATTTTTATTTTTTATTGGAGGCTAATTATTTTACAATATTATATTGGTTGGTTTTGCCATACATTGACATGAATCCACCCCAGGTGTACATGAGTTCCCCTTCCTGAACCCCGCTCCCAACTCCCTCCTCCCTTTATCCTCCCTCTGGGTCATCCCCGCACACCAGCCCTGAGCATCCTGTAACGTGCATCAACCCTGAACTGGTGATTCGTTTCACATATGACAACATACATGTTTCAATGTCATTCTTAATCACTATACTGATTTTAAAGCCACTAAGTGAATGGATCTTCATATGATCTCAAAGTATCATTCTCAGATTACTTATTAATGATAAAGGGAAAAACGTTCCCTTATAGTGAAGAGAGCTGGTGGTCACTATCTTTACCAAGTGATCAAACATACCAACAGGTAGTAAATTCATTATGTACCAATTTATATGATGTAATATACCAATATTACCAATGCAGTATTTTCCCAAATATATTACTCTAAATTAAAATAAGGAAATTATCAGATCAATTCAAAATGTGGAATAGTCTACAATATTATACTCTTAAAAATAATTGTTATGAAAGATGGGAAAAGAGCCAAGAGGACTTGTTCTAAACTAACGAGACTAAGGAGAAAATCAAATGCAGCGAGTGTCCCTAGAATATGTCCTGGACTAGAAAAAAAAAGGACATGAGAAACACATTTGGGGACAACTGGGAACATTTTTAAATTTTATATTAGATATTCTTAAAAGAGTGTTATTTTTGCTAGGTGTAAAAATGGAATTGTGGTCATGTATGAGAATGCCCCTATTCTTAGAAGATATATGCTGAGTTATTCAGGGTGAAAGTGTCATGTTGTATACAGGCAATTTTCAAATGGTTCAGCAAAGACACACACACACAGGTCTATTTAAAGACAATTTTTAAAATGTAGCAAAATTGTTAATTAGTGCCCTAGAAAAGCACATATAGCTTTCACTGTACTGTTCTTTGAACTATTCTCTAAGTTCAAAAGCTTTCTAAATAAGAAAGGCAAAACAATGGAAAAAATTTTCACTCTATAGTCTGTATTCATATGTATTAGAAACTGGCAAGTTTTTTTGGTAAAGAGCCAGACAATAAACATTTAGGCTTTGCAGGCCATATGATCTTTGTTGCCACTACTCAAATTTACTTTTGTAGTGCAAAGGCAGCCATTATAGGCAATACATAAACAAATGAGCATGACTGTATTCCAAAGCCACTTTATTTACAAAAATAGGTGATGGGTCAAATTTGGTTCGCAGATCAGTCTTCCAACTTCTAATATACATGATGAGATTTTAAAAACAATGCATGGGTACCTAATGCTCTTTCTTTCATCTTTTATAAGTTCACGGTTTTTTTGGGAAAAATTCATACTCCCTAAGATCATGCTGTCTTCTTTAGCCTCTACACCTTTCTGTTTGGTAATCTACTTCCAAGTACTAATTTTAACAGAATGACTCCCACCTTAGAACTCAGGCCAGAGTTCTAAGAGATATCAAGGCAGGTGTTATATTTCCATTATATATTTCATGAACATTTTCACATGAATGGCACCCCAGAAGGTCAAGTTCAATGTCAAAATAAAAATTAGTCCCTTTTTTCCCATGCCAATTTCTACTTCAACAATTCTGTCAATACTTCTCTACCACCTACTTAACCATTTAGGCTCAAAACTGGGCAACTGCCTGGGCAGGAAGAGCTAATATAGCAGGCCTGAGACTGCCTATGCTCAGAAAGCCCTGCTTGTAAGGTTGACCCATGGCTGGAACCTCAGAACTTGTACTTCGGAAAGGTTTCTACCATCCCCAGAACTACTGAATAGGCTCACTGTGCCCCAACAGTTTGTGCAAATAATGTGGTTTATGCTGCAACACCAGTGTTCTCTCTGGGAATCTGGAATCTAGGAATATGCAGCTCAAGAGTGCCTATAGGACCACGTCCCAGTAAAAACTCTGGGCACCCAAGTCTCTAAGGACCTACCCAGATAGACAACACTTCTCAGTTCAGTGTTGGGGGAATTAAGTTTCTCAGGCAACTTCACTGGGAGAGGATTCCTGGAAATGTGCACCTGACTTTCTCAGACTTTGCTCTGCACACCTTTACCCTTTGATGATTTTGCCTTGTACGCTGATATGTAACAAATCATAGTGCTGAATATAACTGTATGATGAGCACCATGTGTCCTGCTAGCGAATCACCATATCCTCAGCTAATTCTGGGAACTTCTGATACCTAATTTTCTCTTTCACCTAGATGTCAAGCATCTACAAGCTCTTCTTGATTCAGCATCTATTATCTCACTTCTCATTCAGTTTTTCCTCTCCATTTCCACTGTTACTGTCCTATTTAACTTTAGATTACTACACACTGATCTTTTATAACTTTCTACTTCTCCACTTAAGCTTCTTAGAATGTTATTCTGATAAGTTCATTTCTTAGTTCTAAAATCTTCAGCGGTAATTTATTTTGCCCTAGGACAAAGTCCAAAATCCTAAGCCTGGAATGTATAACCAACCACTGGTTGGCTGGTGGCTCAGAGGTTAAAGCGTCTGCCTCCAATGCGGGAGACCCGGGTCCGATCCCTGGGTCGGGAAGATCCTCTGGAGAAGGAAATAGTAACCCACTCCAGTATTCTTGCCTGGAGAATCCCATGGACGGAGAAGCCTGGTAGGCTACAGTCCACGGGGTCGCAAAGAGTCGGACATGACTGAGCGACTGAACGGAACGGAATGGAACGGTTGGCTCCTAACTATTTCAAACTTATTTTCTACCATATGACACATCCTCTCCACTTTAACCAAACCAATGTGTGCTGATTCCCAAGTCATTCTCTCCAGACTTTAGCCAACAGTGGACAACTGTCACCACCACTCCTCACACCAGCATGAACAGTGTCTAACCATTAAACACCACTCCCTACACCTACATGAATCCATAGAGTCTAAGTTCCAGTGTCACCTCCTATATGAAGCCTTCCTGCATAATTTTAGCTAGAAATAACCATTCCTTTTTTCTGAATTTTAATAGGATTTTGGCTGTTTCTAATGGCACTTATCTTACATTCTTATACTCCGGAACCCCTTTCCTACAGAGCATGGTCTATTTCAGGTAAAATTTTGTATCTCCCTACAGAGCCATGCCACCACCAACCCACGCTTCCACCAGAGACTCCTGGACACTCACGGGCAAGTCTGAGTCAGTCTCTTGTGGGGTCACTGCTCCTTTCTCCTGGGTCCTGGTGTGCACAAGGTCTGTGTGTGCCCTCCCAGAGTCTGTTTCCCCAGTCCTGTGTCAGTTCTGGTGGCTCTATGGTGGGGTAATGACGACCTCCTCCAACAGGGCTTATGAATGGACTGGAATGCAAAAGTAGGAAGTCAAGAAATAACTGGAGTAACAGGCAAAATTTGGCCTTGAAGTACAGAATGAAGCAGCGCAAAGGCTAATACGGTTTTGCCAAGAGAACGCACTGGTCATAGCAAACAACCTCTTCCAACAACACAAGAGAAGACTCTACACATGGACATCACCAGATGGTCAATACTGAATCAGACTGATTATATTCTTTGCAGCCAAAGATGGAGAACCTCTAAACAGTCAGCAAAAACATGACCAGGAGCTGACTGTGGCTCAGACCATGAACTCCTTATTGCCAAATTCAGACTTAAATTGAATAAAGTAGGTAGGGAAAACCACTAGGCCATTCAGATATGACCTCAATCAAATCCCTTAAAACTATACAGTGGAAGTGACAAATAGACTCAAGGGATTAGATCTGATAGACAGAGTGCCTGAAGAACTATGGACGGAAGTTCATGACATTGTACAGGAGGCTGTGATCAAGACCACCCCCAAGAAAAAGAAAGTCAAAATGGTTGTCTGAGGAGGCCTTACAAACAGCTATGAAAAGAAGAGAAGCAAAAGGCAAAGGAGAAAAGGAAAGATATACCCATTTGAATGCAGAGTTCCAAAGAAGAGCAAGGAGAGATAAGAAAGCCTTCCTCAATGATCAATGCAAGGAAATAGAGGAAAAACAATAGAATGGGAAAGACTAGAGATACCAAGGGACCATTTCATGCAAAGATGGGCACCATAAAGGACAGAAATGGTATGGACCTAACAGAAGCAGAAGTGTTAAGAAAAGGTCGCAAAAACACACGGAAGAACTGTACAAAAAAGATCTTCAAAACCCAGATAATCACAATGGTGTGATCACTCACCTAGAGCCAACATCCTGGAATGTGAAGTCAAATGGGCCTGAGGAAGCATCACTACGAACAAAGCTAGTGGAGGTGATGGAATTCCAGTTGAGCTATTTAAAATTCTGGAAGATGATGCTGTGAAAGTGCTGCATTCAATATGCCAGCAAATTTGGAAAACTCAGCAGTGGCCACAGGACTACAAAAGGTCAGTTTTCATTCCAATCCCAAAGAAAGGCAATGCCAAAGAATGCTCAAACTACTGCACAGTTGCACTCATCTCACATGCTGGCAAAGTGATGCTGAAAATTCTCCAAGCCAGGCTTCAACAGTACATGAACCGTGAACTTCCAGATGAACGTTCAAGCTGGATTTAGAAATGGCAGAGGAACCAGAGATCAAATTGCCAGAATCTGTTGGATCATCGAAAAAGCAAGAGAGTTCCAGAAAAACACCTACTTCTGCTTTATTGACTATGTGGATCACAAGAGACTGTGGAAAATTCTGAAAGAGATGGGAATACCAGACCACGTGACCTGCCTCTTGAGAAATCTGTATGCAGGTCAGGAAGCAACAGTTAGAACTGGACATGGAACAGACTGGTTCCCAATAGGAAAAGGAGTACATCAAGGATGTATATTGTCACCCTGCTTAATTTAACTTCTATGCAGAGTACATCATGTGAAATGCCAGGCTGGATGAAGCACAAGCTGGAATCAAGATTGCTGGGAGAAATATCAATAACCTCAGATATGCAAATGACACCACCCTTATGGCAGAAAGCGAATAAGAACTAAAGAGCCTCTTGATGAAAGGGAAAGAGAAGAGTGAAAAAGTTGGCTTAAAATTCAATATTCAGAAAGCTAAGATCATGGTATCTGGTCCCATCACTTCATGGCAAACAGATGGGGAAACAATGGAAACAGGGATAGACTTTATTTTGGGGGGCTCCAAAATCACTTCAGATGATGACTGCAGTCATGAAATAAAAGACGCTTGCTCCTTGGAAGAAAAGTTATGACCAGCCTAGACAGCGTGTTAAAAAGCAGAGACATTACTTTGCCAACAAATGTCCATCTAGTCAACACTATGGTTTTTCCAGTAGTCATATATGGATGTACAAGTTGGACTGCAAAGAAAGCTGATCGCCGAAGAATTGATGTTTTTGAACTGTGGTGTTGGAGAATACTCTTGAGAGTCCCTTGGACTGTGCAACCAGTCCATCCTAAATAATCAGTCCTGAATATTCATTGGAAGGACTGATGCTGAAGCTGAAACTCCAATACTTTGGCCACCTAATGCAAAGAGCTGACTCATTTGAAAAGACCCTGATGCTGGGAAAGACTGAAGGTGGGAGAAGTGAACGACAGAGGATGAGATGGTTGGATGTCATCACAGACTCAATGGACATGAGTTTGAGTAAACTCCGGGAGTTGGTAATGGATCGGGAGGCCTGGCGTGCTGCAGTCCATGGGGTCACAAAGAGTCAGATTCAACTGAGTGACCCAACAGAACCATGAAATTGTATGTGCTGCTTAAGTATTTGTTGAATGAAAAGATGTATGAAAAATTAAGATGCAATCAGATGAATACATGATTCAAGTGTTCAAACTAGAGAAGGAAATACGATTAGAAATGATGCTATAAACTGAAATCGCGTATGGTTGAAATGTCATTCAAGAGCCATACTGTACATTTAATTATATTTCTAGAGCATTTGTAGCAAGGTACTATGCTTAGTCCTACGCAAGATATAAGAATTAAAGAAATTTCAATGGATTGGTCTTGAATCCAATGCTGTCTATAAATCTATAATATTGTTTACAAAAAAAGTGAGTGAAATTCCTAACAAACTTTAAAAAATTTTTATAATACAATCCACATGGTAGGACTTGACCCTATACCCTATATTATGACTTGGTCATAATAATAAAGGTATAAGAAATCACAATTTTTTCAAAGATATAAAATACTAAAGACCAAATAAATTTAAACATTTTCTAACTTATAAATAAAGCCTAGCATATTTAGGAGGATGAAGACTATACCCTGCCTATATCCCACCAAACAAAAAATAATAATAAAATGGTATCAACTTTTTTTAATGTAGTGGAAATAGTGGATTTTTACTTTTTAAAAAAATTATCACTGAAACTGGAGAAAAAGGAACTACTCTTTTATAAGCAAAGAAATTTAAATTTTTTTTCTACATACAATTTTAGCCTTTTTTGTTCTACACATTATAAAAACTGTCTCCATTGTTAGATAACATAAGAGAATAAATTAATTTCATGTCAGATACACTACCTCCAACAACGATGTTCACCATTTCTTCTACAATGCTCTGTACAATGTCTTGTGGCTTTTCCTCACAGTCATGGTTTTCTCCATCATATAATACATCATTCTTAGACAATGCTTTAAAAGAGAAAAAAATTTAAGAAAATATTATTTTAGCTTTTTGGAAGTTTTTACTAAACATTTATAATGGAAAAAACCTAAGAAACTAAAAATAAAAGAAAAAAAATCAGATATACTAAACTAGATGCAGTTATTCTTTAAATCTTCAAAATTTTAACCAAACCATATTTTTAAATGTTTTATAATATCAAATCAACTTCAAAAATGATTTGACAAGCTATTAATATTAAATAATTATTCAACTTCAAGTTTTCTAGAAGATTAATCCTTTAGATTAATCCTACAGATTACATTAATCCTTTAAAAATCAAAAATTTTTAAAGTATTCTGAAGGAAACATTTCTAACATGTCCCACATGCTAATCAAATAATATTAAATGTAATTAAACCTTGTTTTGATTAATGAGGCCCACCAATAACAACAAGCTCATTACTGTGCTCTAACGTAACGAGGTCACTGAAGAACCAGAGACAGGGCTATCTGGGCCCTTCCTTCCTATTTCTTCCCCAACAGACTCCACATATCCAATGTATTAATAAAACTAAATTTAATAAGTAAAAAAGAATTCATCCCTCAATTTAGCACTAATTTAAAACAGATATAACTGCCAATCAGAAATTCTGAACACACAAGAAACTAATAAAACTTGATATAGCTGGTGAGCCTGTACAGACTATTGCAGATAAAAGTGGGATTTCCACTGGGTTTTCTGAAATGCTGAAAATATCTCTGGAAGGCTCAACCAGCACTTTATGATGCTTTGGGAACTGGGACCCTGTTCTGGGAGCCACTGCCTACACCAAATGGCCTCAGACCGCATGCGAACCGACAGTGCTACTGTCTACACACCCCGATCTCCACTCACCCTACGATAAAGAAACACTACTTATAACTCTGGCTTCCAGAAGTCCATTCTTCCTACTGTTCACTGCTCCTAATCTACTGTTTGCTGCATTCTGCAAAATACTGAATGTCACAGAAGAAAGTTGATAAATAAGCATGTCAAGTCAGTAACTTTACAAAAAATTCAATACAACAGCATTTAGATTCTTCCGTGGAGTAAAAACATAAATGTCTTGAGAGAGAATCTTTTCACCACTCTTAAGGTGTGTGTTTCTGCACTCTACTTGGCTAAAATTATTCCCAAGAGCCTAAAAATTAATAGTTTCAATGTAACTAAATATAGTCACTAAATTTTGCACAAAATGATTAGTGAATCAAAAGTCAATTCTCTTTTAAGTCATTTGACAGAAATAGATTAAAGTAACAGTGAAAAATATTTATTACACATGGGAAACCATTACAGAAGTTATCTGTTACATAACAGAAGTCACATAGCCAGGAAGTCTCAGGGATGTGATCCAAAGCAGATGATCCCACTCCAGAGCATACACTCTGAACCAATGGCTCACAGGCAAAATTTTCATTTATACAGCTATCGGGAGAAAAACACCTTTAAAGCCAAAGTAATCACAATATGATGCAGAAATTATGTTGTATTTGTAGCTCTGCATCCTGAAAGCACCTACAGTGGTGTCTACTACACAGTAGGTGCTTCCATTCCTTGGGTCTCAGCCTATGTTGTTTTTTCTGTTAGAAAACTTCCTAACTTTTCTAGCCAGTTAACTCCTACCTTACCCGAACAAGATCCAGCTAAAACATCATTTTCTCTACAAAAGTACCTCCTAACTTTCCTTGACAGAATTATCTCATGCACGCCACTTGCAGGGTATAACTCATTTATCCATGCCTGACCTTCCAGGCAGATGATGGACACCCTAAGAGCAACGGCTACACCTTTATCAGCTTTTTAACCCCAATTCCTAGCACAGTGCCTGGGACACAGTATGTGAAATCAATGTTTGCTGAATGCATGGATGAAGAAATGGAAGAATAAAGTTATAGATTATAGCTCTTTAAATTTTATCAAGGGCAGACTAGAAAAATGTAAATCATATTATAGGCAGTATGGATTCACTATTAGCATGAGTACTGAGAATGCTTGGTTTATCAAAAATGTCCCTTTTAAAATAAACACTAAGTAAAGCACTATATAAGAAAGTAAAAAGCCACCTATTCATGTCACTGCCAATGTTCACGCCACTGTTACAGAAAAAGATGTGGTTTAAAAAAAGTCAAGAGCTGAAAATATACTATTGAAGATTTTCCTCAAAGGAAAGTGAAAACAGAATTCAGATGAACTGTAACTAAACCCTAACCATCCTAACTCTATTGGAAAGGTAACAGAATTTCCATCATTTTTTGACACTAAGCTAAGGAGGGATGAAGGGAAGAAACTCACTGCCTGGCAATTTTATAGAATAGCTAAAGCTGAGAACAATGTTTAAGGGGAAAAATGATTGCATGTGATTATTTTTAGAGAAACAAATTTGTAATATAAATAAATATAGTTTAATTTTTGTAATCTTATAACCTTTTTCTTATAAATAAGTATATTTAGAAAAAATACTGCCAGAGAATATGTAAATATCATTGACTATTACATGTCAGGATTTTTATATGTCAGGTGGTTACTCAAAAGATTTCTTTTCATATTTAATTTCAGTACTCTTTTGACAATAGTATTTTGTGAATTTAAAATGATGTCCTAAAATTTTCAGTCACATTCCAGAAAACTTTACAAATAAATAGGTCTCCTGTTTGCTATAAGCTAATTTTAAGAAACCTGAAGCTCCTATATAACATGCTCACAGACATTTATGACCCTCTTTAGCAACATATCTCTTCCAAAGCCCATCTGTAAATCATCCTGCTTGTGAGATACTAATGAATGCATAATATCGCTAACAGATGTCTTATGGGCTGAAGTGAAATTAACTTTACCGACTAGGCTGGAAAAATCCACAATTACCACAATGTGTCCGATATCCATTAGGTCATATTACTCTTTTCACAACTTTACCAGAATTGCCTTCCTAGATTCTTCCCTTAATACACACTCCCCCCGCAAACCCTTTCTCAAAAAGATTACTTTCAGCTGCAGTTGCCTGATCAGCTTCAGTCTGCTCATTTTCTGCACTGGAAATATCAGATCCATTTTCGGGCTCTGTATCATCCTGAAGGCTTTTATCCACATCATTTGTCTGGGGATCAAGGTCCCCTTCATGTTCTTGGGATATGTGATCAACAGTCTGAGGTGGCAAGTATCTGAGTTGAGGTGATTCAGGCTCATGATGGCTTACTGGAGACTGCAACAGATGGTGGTGCTGTCGATGCCTTTCTTTTTCCATTTGTTTGGCTTCCTGCAACTGCAAAGAAAGAAAATAATTTCCTGTATTTGGCAATAAGAACAGAGATGGACGTCTTTCACTATATCCTCTTGTCAGTATTTTTGGTGTCTAAATGATGTAAATGTATTACTTAAAAGAAAAAACATTTTTTTTTAATAACCTTAGGATGATAACTAGATTGTTGCCAATAGAAAAGCAGACTTACCTAAAATCAAATAAAAATTTCACCAAGAGAGGAAGAAAGTAGACGGGGAAATAAAATACACACACGTTCATTTTTACTTATATATACAGAAACAAAGTCTAGACATACATATAAGAAGCTAGTAATAATAGTTACACATGCAGAGTACATCATGAGGAACGCTGGGCTGGAAGAAGCACAAGCTGGAATCAAGATTGCTGGGAGAAATACCAATAACCTCAGATATGCAGATGACACCACCCTTATGGCAGAAAGTGAAGAGGAACTCAAAAGCCTCTTGATGAAAGTGAAAGAGGAGAGTGAAAAAGTTGGCTTGAAGCTCAACATTCAGAAAACGAAGATCATAGCATCTGGTCCCATCACTTCATGGGAAATAGATGGGGAAACAGTGGAAACAGTGTCAGACTTTATTTTTTGGGCTCCAAAATCACTGTAGATGCTGACTGCAGCCAGGAAATTAAAAGATGCTTACTCCTTGGAAGGAAAGTTATGCCCAACCTAGATAGCATATTAAAAAGCAGAGACATTACTTTGCCAACCAAGGTCCGTCTAGTCAAGGCTATGGTTTTTCCCGTGGTCATGTATGGATGTGAGAGTTGGACTGTGAAGAAAGCTGATCGCCGAAGAATTGATGCTTTTGAACTGTGGTGTTGGAGAAGACTCTTGAGAGTCCCTTGAACTGCAAGGAGATCCAACCAGTCCATTCTAAAGGAGATCAATCCAGGGTGTTCATTGGAAGGACTGATGTTGAAGCTGAAACTCCAATACTTTGGCCACCTCATGTGACGAGTTGACTCACTGGAAAAGACTCTGATGCTGGGAAGGATTGGGGGCGGGAGGAGAAGGGGACGACAGAGAATGAGACGGCTGGATGGCATCACCGACTCGATGGAGGTGAGTTTGAGTGAACTCCGGGAGTTGGTGATGGACAAGGAGGCCTGGTGTGCTGTGATTCATGAGGTCGCAAAGAGTCGGACACGACTGAGCAACTGAACTGAACTGATAGTGAATAGAAGTTAGGAAGAGTGGAGGAAACTTTTCAGTGAATACCTTTCTGTAGTATGTTCTTCTGTCACCTTGTCAAATGTACTAAAAATAATAAAATTACAATGAATAAATAAAATGGCAGTAAGTACTTAAATGCCTCTGCCCAATCAGTCAAAGAATGAAAATACTATCTATAAATGTTCCAGTTTTATTTTAGGAGACCTGTCATTTTTATGTATATAATACCACGTGTAAAACTGGCTCACAGGATGTTAAAAACAGTAATAATCAAGATCACAAGGTTTCATTTTTTAGCACTTTATTGCTTTTAGACACATCTCTTTTGGTCTTCATGACATAATAAGAAACATTCTCACAGAATTAATTTCCACAAAGATAAATACTTCACAGTGTCAAATATGAACATTTCATACTCCGAGTAACATTCCAGGTTATGTGTATCATAAAACTAAAAAAGAGGGAATATGTGTGTATATATATATATTTTTTTCTTTTTGATTCACTGAGTTGCACAGCAGAAATTAACATGTGAAGCAACTATATTCCAATAAAAATTAATTTAAAAAAGTTAAAAATTCTAGGTTATGTGGAAATATCCGAATTAGTTATATGAATTTATAAATTAAAGCTGAATTAAAATATTTTAATGCTCAAAAGGTAAGAAGAAACTTATAATCTACATCACCTAACTCCCTTGTTTTACAGGAAGGAAAATTTGTTTACAGTTTAAGGAAACTGATGGGCATGAAGAGTTGCACACAGAATCAGAATAGACCTCTCAAACCAAAGCTTTAGCCCATTTATGAGAAAGTCAATTTCCAAATTAACAGTGAGGAACCTATGACCTGCAGTCCAATTTCACCCTCAGCCTAACCTCAGCTAATCTGTACCATGGTTTAGTAGGGCAAGCACACATTTTGGAACTACAGACAAGCACAGTGTTGAATTCTAGCTTTTTTCTACTTATCCTAGACTTGTATAAACTCTAGAAAGGTTCCTGAAAATAACCTTTAAACATTTTCTATATACTCTCATAGTTTCTAGAGCAGGATTTCTCACCATCAGTACTACTGACATTTGGATCAGATAATCCTTTGTTATATGTGAGTGGGGTTGGGATGGGGTGGACACTGGCTGGTGTACTGAATGGAGTTTAGCAACATCCCAGTCCATGACAGGTCATGACTCATCCCAGTAAGTATCTCAAATGTGGCTTTGGGCACCTCCAGTTGAAGACGTCCACTCTAGAGAAGAAACTAGCATTTTCTCCTTTAAAATTTTAGAAGTGAACACTTCATAGTGATTTTATTTGGAAAGGCGAGGAAAAGTTATCAGTAGTATATATAAGTGAATTACACTTCCCACTTAGAATATTTTAGCGTACGTGGACAATCACTGTGTCCCCCTTTTAATTTTCACTCTCTTCCCTTTCCTACTTTTCTCTAATTATCCATAGCACAGAAGTAAATATGCTTCATGACTTGACACATGTTCACAGCCTTTATCATAATTTAGTTATATATTTATTTGTGTGATTATTTAAAGACTCACTTTTCTGTTTATGCTCCACAGATTTTAAGCTCT
The DNA here is from genome assembly GCF_049115385.1 of Moschus berezovskii. Classification (NCBI taxonomy): domain Eukaryota; kingdom Metazoa; phylum Chordata; class Mammalia; order Artiodactyla; family Moschidae; genus Moschus; species Moschus berezovskii. The sequence goes on along the minus strand of NC_142475.1, from coordinate 68,330,204 downwards.
TTGACAGTAATGGTCATCCAGTGCTGGTTTTGTCCAGCACTGGATAACTGAGAACAAGAACAGTGCCAAGAACATAAAGAGAACACAGCAGAATTTTCTGATCGAGTCAAACCAATAAAATTTGTATTTCTTATATTTCTGTTATTAAAAAGTGATAAAGTGAGTCTTATTCACTTTAATATAAATTTATTTTAATTGGAGGCTAATTACAAAATTGTAGTGGTTCTTCAAAAAGCAGTGTTCTTCTTCAAAACTATCTTTTGTGGTTGTAAAATATGAGCAATAATCCAATGCTAATATTCTAAAACACAGGAAGAGTGACTGAATAGACCATGGTACATCCTTGAGTACTATCCCATCTGTCAAAAAGAATGAGGAAATTCTTTAAGGACAAACATGGAATGCTTTCTAGGAAATACTGCTGACTGAAAAAAGTAAAATATGGAAGAGTATCCAGAGCAGTGTGGAAGCCAGTCTTCCTAGGACGGCCACCAACCATCTCCACTTCCGACCCTCACTTCCCAGTAGAGTTCCCTCCCACACCGGGCCAGGTGATCTGGCACCGTGGTCTGGGTGATACTTCAGATCATGAGATAGACAATGTATAATGGCTTCTGCCTTGTTTCTCTTTCTTCTCATTCTCTAGCCCAGTAAAGGCTTTAAATGACCCCATCCCCAGTTAATACTGTGATCCACACAGACAACTAACTGCAACCTCATGTGAAATCCAAGCCACAGCCACCAGCTAAGATACTCGGGTTCTGGACCCTCAGAAACTATAAGAGATGATCAGCTAAACTGTGAGGTTTAAGCAGCTGAAGTTTGGGGTGATTTGCAATGCAGTGATAGATAACTAATACAGTATGCTACCTTTCATGTAAGAAAGGTGATACATGAAACCATACATATATGTGCTCACTTGTGCTAAAGAAATGCAAAAGGATAAACCAAAAACCATAGAGATGAGCTACATCCAAGAGGTGGAAAGGCAGGAGGGAGAGGACTGGCATGATAAGAATGAGTATACTTTTTGTAGATCTCTAACTCTTAAGGCACAGTAGGGTTTAATATACTCAAAAAATAAGCAAGCAATTAAACCAGAGCGTGAGAGGTATTGAAATGGGAAACAGGCAGTAATAAATGAACTTAACTGTATTATAAAGTAATAACATTATCCTATTGAAGAGTATGGAGAAGAAAAGAACTAACCTAAGTAACTCAGGGAAACCTTCTAAATGGATACTATAAGGCTGAACACAAACACAAAAAAACAAATATAAATGTTATAATGTACCCAGTAAATTTGCTTCTCACAGTGGAATGAGTCAGCAATTCAAAAACTATCATATGTATGTAATAGGCCTGAACAAATAATGTATCAGAGGAAATGAAAGCCTTTTATCTCACTGTATAAAGAGAGGAAGTTACAAATAAAGAGAGGAGGCTGCAATGAACCCTGTGGTATTGGAATCAGAAGTATCAGTATGAACACATTAGTTTTAACATATATGGATGGGTAGTCAGGGACGGGGGAGCCTGGTGGGCTGCCGTCTATGGAGTCACACAGAGTCGGACACGACTGAAGTGACTCAGCAGCAGCAGCAGTCACATAGAGATGTGGGGGAGGTAGGGAAGGGCAGGTAGTTAGTATGCACACATGTATTTCCTAGTTCAATCTACTGAAGTCGCTCAGTCATGTCCGACTCTTCGCGACCCCATGGACTGCAGCCTACCAGGCTCCCTTGCCCATGGGATTTTCCAGGCAAGAGTACTGGAGTGGGTTGCCATTCTGCTGAGAGGGAAGCAATAACAACCCAGCTGCAATGAACACACCTAGCACTCAGATTTTGGTTTCTATTACAATTCAAAGGAGCCAGGGTTCCCTGTTTGTGTCTACTACTCCAGACGTAAAGCAGAAAAAATTCAAAATAAGTCAGGAACATCTTGAGATTCCAGAAGTACTCAAAAAAGGAAAGGGGCTTGTCAAAAAGGGCAGAAGGCCAAAGCTGGAATATTTGGGGCAACAAAATAATGACAGAATTAGATTAGAAACCACAAAATAAACACCCATGAATACAGACAGATAAAATTAAAAATTGAATGAAAAAATACAAAAGGAGAATTAACTCTGGTGGCTCAGAGGTTAAAGCGTCTGCCTCCAATGCAGGAGACCCGGGTTTGATCCCTGGGTCGGGAAGATCCCCTGGAGAAGGAAGCGGTAACCCACTCCAGTATTCTTGCCTGGAGAATCCCATGGACGGAGAAGCCTGATAGGCTACAGTCTACGGGGTCGCAAAGAGTCGGACACGACTGAGTGACAGAACGGAACCAAATGGAATAAATATAGAAGGAGAGAGAAACAAAAACCCGCACCAGGAAAACACTACAGTAGTAACTGTTGCCAACAAGATCTATTGAGGGATACTCAAATTGGGTGTGGGGGAGTGTGAAAGAATCTCCAAGATATTTATTAAATGTAAAAGAATAAATTTCAGTAGAGGAACCTGGAAGATATCCTTTAAGCAAGTAATCAGGGTTACTGTACTTAATAGTATTATACCAGTGTGAATTCCTGTTTCTCAACATTGTAATATGATTATGCAAGACATCGGTATTAAGAAAAGCAGAATAAAGAGAATCTCTCTGTAAATACCTCTGCAATTTTTAAGTTTAAAATCAGTTCAAAATAAAAAGTCAGAAGTTGATTTTCAATTATGAAGACCTAAACAATTAAAAGATTCTCTAGCTGTTGGTCTCTTACTTTCCTCCCCAAATATATTCCATTACTACAGAAATTTATTTTACTTTTTAAAGGCTCAATGAATAATTTTCTATAAGAACAGATCAAACTAGGTAACTTTCTAATTACATTCACTCATCTAAGCTTGACAGCAATAATAATATCAATTCATAAACACTTCCATGAGGATGATGCCAATCAATCTGTACCTTTCAAATTCTATTTGTGATGAGAAAAAATAACATTTTAATCCAAAACCAAACAAGTCAGTAAGCCAGTCAAAACAAAACCACAGATCTCCAGTACATAAAACTGTAAATGAAGATATTTTCTGCACAGTCACAAAAGATTTTATTATAATTTTTGCAAAATCTTTTCTATAGTTGATGCCTATGGTGTTCTCTACCATCTCTCTCATTTTTTAATACTTACTGCTTGGTTTTCCATGCGTGCAAAGATAACATTTAACATCTGAGTAAGAGTAGCTTTGGCTGTTGTCTGATTGATGAGATTTTTGCTTGCTAGATATATATTGTAACATGTTCTCACAGCTTGAAGTACAGTTCCTTCATGAATTTCTATGTGTTGAGATGTTACTGCAGTTAGTAAAGCCTTAAAAAATAGAAAAAGAAAACTAAGATAAAGCAATTTTTCACATGCAGAGTTTCAGCACAAAAATACATGGCTATTTTTGTATCAGAATTAAAACTTTCAGACACCATTATCACTTTAAGGTAAAGTATACAAGAGTTTCTACCTACCTTAAATATATCATCAACTGTGTTATTTTAACAGAAATATTATTTTAGTCTACTAAAATGCACAGCATTAATACTGTCATAGTATAGCACAGATATATGCTTCATATGACATATCTGCTGAGCTAAATGTTAACTTTACAGAATACATATTGTGTCCTGTTCACTTTCAAATTTTTCTGAGATCTGACTTATAGGCTGAACTCAGTGTGTCGTTGTTATTGTTGAAGATATTTACAAATGTTTTAAAATAAAACACTTAAAATAATCCTAAGGTGAATTCTCCAATAAAACGAACAGCTTTAATTTATGTGAACTGTCACACGTTACTCCATTTCTCAAAAGCAAGGACTCGAATCTCTTGTCCTTCCATTAACATGCTGTTGAGTGCTATGCAGGTCAGCACTGAGCACACACTAAACAAACAACTGACAGAAAACTGCAAGTGAGAGGCCAGACTGGATCGCTTTTTAGAATCAAGATATTTTATGACTTATGAAGAGAATGCTGCTATGAGACTGAAAAGCTCAGAGGGGTGATAACCACACATAAAGGAACACATTATACATGCAAAATAAAGTAGTAATAGTACAAGAGAATTTGCTGACAAACCAACATACCACCACTACTATTAGCAGTAACATTAAAAACTGAGTATTTACATGCTGCTGCTGCTAAGTCACTTCAGTCGGGTCCGACTCTGTGTGACCCCATAGATGGAAGCCCACCAGGCTCCCCTGTCCCTGGGATTCTCCAGGCAAGAACACTGGAGTGGGTTGCCATTTCCTTCTCCAATGTGTGAAAGTGAAAAGTGAAAGTGAAGTTGCTCAGTCGTGTCCGACTCTTAGCGATCCCATGGACTGCAGCCTACCAGGCTCCTCCATCCATGGGATTTTCTAGGCAAGAGTACTGGAGTGGCTTGCCATTGCCTTCTCCGGAGTATTTACATAGCAGACTGAAAACACAAACGAGTGATTTTTCTTTAAAGGAGTTTAATGATCCAGGTGTATCAGAGCACAAACCTAGGACAGGATTACCCGAGCAGGTTCAGCAGACTGACAGGTGAAGGAAAGCAGGGAAACTGGTGCACAAGTGTTTCACATGGTGAAGCCTGGGACTAGAAAGCAGACTACAAGGGGTATGACAGGAGAAAAAGAAACTAGAAGGGTCACAGGACATTCACATGGGACCCTAAAGCTCAAAAGATAGAATCATGCCAGAAACTGAAAAGCTTTGGAAGATTCTGCGGGGCCTAACCTGGGACCTTCAAAATTAAGAGTCTTCCCCTAGTGAACTCTCAGCATTTAACAATAAAATCCCCTGAAATAGAATCGAAAAAGCTCCCAAATAAACTTTATCTTATCTGGAAAGAACATAAAATGACTTTTCCCAATGCTCTCAAGGTAAAAGTGAATGTGAAGTCGTTCAGTCGTGTCTGACTCTTTTGTGACCCCATGGACTGTAGCCTACCATGCTCCTCCGTCCATGGGATTTTCCAGGTAAGAGTACTAGAGTGGGTTGCCATTCCCTTCTCCAGGGGATCTTCCTGACCCAGGGACCGAACTTGGGTCTCCCGCATTGTAGGCAGATGCTTTACCATCTGAGCCACCAGGGAAGTCAAGGTAAAAGGCTTCAGATTTTAAAAAGTACAGATAAAGAATAACAAATTCAGTTCTTATAATTGATTACCTTTATTATTTGTAACTGAACTCCTTCATCTGTTTGAGGACCTTGGAAACAGCCACAAATTGTTTCAATAATTCTATCAATTAATTTTTTGCCTGGTGTTGTACTATCCGGAGCATTGCCAGTCAAGTGCCCATAAGCAATAAGTTTCTGAAACCAAGAAAGAAGATAAAGATCCTAATTAAGCTAACAAATATATATATATACACACACATACTAATGAAATACACATTAAAATTATAATATACAAACTGATTATATGTTAAACTTTTTACACAAAAATATTAAGATATAGTAAAAGTCAAGGCTATACCAACTTTTCCTGAAGAAAGCTTTATTAGCTATAAACATGTGAAATCATTTACACTTGTAATAATCACAAACACAGGAAAATAACAATAACAAAACCATCAGGCAATACTTTGACAAAGGCAGGCCTTAGAACTTGTCTCTGATGAGTTGTAACAACTCACTGCTTTCTATCCAAACATTAGTGATACTGCTTTTGTGAAAGCTATCTTAACACACTCAAACGACCCAAATCTCTTTCCAAATTAGATCTGTAAATATGCTGAAAACCCAGTTTCCACACACTGGCCACAATGTTAGACAGATTTGTTCATGTATCATTACCATTACAACCCTAGAAGGAAGGCCTTAAATACTATAATTTTAATTTTTCAGAGAAAACAAGGCCACAAATCAAATGAACTTATCCTTAACCTATCTTAACAACAAATCATATGGATATGATCTTTTCCACTCAACTGTTAGTTTAAAAGGTATAATCCCCAAACAGTGAAAATACCTGAAAAGAGAAGTACTCTCTCTCTGGAGGTTTGTCTCACAAATATCTAAGAGAATCTGCATACACACGTGCACGCGCACATGTTTATGTGTGTTAAGTAAAACAGGAAGACAAAAGAATTTTCTGACATAAATAAAGGTCAGTGCTAAAGTTTTGTGTAAGTATAAATACTGAACTGTTAATATTAACCTACTGCTTTACATATAACAACAAGCATCTAGTAAAATCACTGCAGATAATGAAGTATGCAAAATCACCAGCAAGTTAACTTTCATTATTAATAACCTTAGAAAAGACTGCCTCTCACTAAGCTAACCAATGATTTGTATTACCCTTAACCTAGAAACATCTTTTCGCAACTACTGTTTCTCTTGAGTGTAAAAAACCATTTAGTTTCTTACCACAAAAAGAATAATCAAGGTTTTCACAAAAAATGCCTGAGCTATTCATCAACTGTAATATATAGAATACATTCAAATAGTGCCATTTCAGATAGTGCCATTTTATACATACCTGTAAACAATCTAGAGATGTACTGACTATGCGGGGACATTTGGACTGGCATGCCAATTCAAAGGGGAGGAAGTACTTGTCTGCTTCGATAAAATTTGTCTTTGATTTCACTGGTGGAAGGGTGCCTGATCCAGCTTTTGCTTCTCCATGAGGAGGACTAAAGGAAAAAAGAAGAGTTTGATTAGAATATCATATTCATCATCTTGATGATATTCTCACTCTAATTCCAGTTCTAAAAGGCACTGTGCTAAACCAATCTTCATTTTCTCCTATTTCATGAGGAGACCAAAGCTCAGAGAAGTTAAGTGATTTGCTACAGGTCATAAGGTAGTCATCAAAGCTATAACTAAATGTAAGAAAATTATTTAATTAATTAAACAATTAATTTTTAAATTATATAGGTTAACTAAATATTTAGTAATCTTTCTAAAAATGAATCAGTCTTTAAGCAAAGACAAAGCATATCTTACGGTATTTCAGAAATACCCTTATTTATAAAATCTTTTTGTATTCATGTTTATATTTCTCAAAATCATTTTTTAAGAATTGATTTTATTATAAAGATCACATACAGAAAATCTGCCACATCCAAACAGATATGATTATTTTATTTTTACTGAAGGAAAAAACCCACAAACCTCTGCTTTTCAGTTTCCGCTTTTATTTCCTCTGGTTGGGGGCGGGGGAAGAAAAGAAGCATACATTAGAAAACTTGACAAGAGAAAGATCATTAACTAATTTGATTACAGGCTTTAATTTATAACTTCTATAAGATGTTGGGAAGAATACAATTTCAAAACAAAAATTAGGTACTAAAACTCTGTTCCTGCCAAATGTATTAATTTACACAGATAATATAATTCTATAAGACTTATGAATAACATACATTAACAACAAGAATAGGTACAAATTACAGACTACTAATTTTCAAAGCATTTCTTTTACTCAAAGTAGTTTTTTCTTGGGGGAGGAGGGTCAAATTAGTATTTGCATTAACCAGAGGCATTAGTATTAAGAACAGAATAATATGTATACTGTATTCAAATGACAAAATATAAGGCACGTGTGGGTGAGGAAAATAACTCAAGATAACCCCTTGGGATTATTTCAAGGAGATTATCAGGCCAGGACTGTAACTTCTTGATCATGTACAGATGTGTTGATATTTCACCAATTTTTCTACTTATGACTATCAGTTCAGTTCAGTTCAGTCGCTCAGTCGTGTCCGACTCTCCGCGACCCCATGAATCACAACACGCCAGGCCTCCCTGTCCATCACCAACTCCCGGAGTTCACTCAAACTCATGTCCACAGAGTCGGTGATGCCATCCAGCCATCTCATTCTCGGTCGTCCCCTTCTCCTCCCGCCCCCAACCTTTCCCAGCACTTATGACTATACAAGGCACTATAATATACACATGCCCAATTTAATGGGAAATTTTCCCTTTTGCTGTTTATAGAGATGAGGTAAATCTGAGGAATTGTACCTGTCACAGAATAACCTTAAATTTAATAATAAATTGAGGAATCTGGTTAATTGATTAACCTGTAGGAAATTTTAAGCATTCAAATATAACATTAATAATAACAACTATAATTACTGAGTATTTACTATGGGATAAACACTATTACGTTTTACATGGACTAACAGAAAGTGAAGAGGAACTAAAAATAAAAAGCCTCTTGATGAAAGTGAAAGAGGAGAGTGAAAAGGTTGGCTTGAAGCTCAACATTCAGAAAACTAAGATCATGGCATCTGGTCCCGTCACTTCATGGGAAATGGGGAAACAGTGGAAACAGTGTCAGATTTTATTTTTGGGGGCTCCAAAATCACTGCAGATGCTGATTGCAGCCATGAAATTAAAAGACGCTTACTCCTTGGAAGGAAAGTTATGACCAACCTTGATAGTATATTAAAAAGCAGAGACACTACTTTGCCAACCAAGGTCCGTCTAGTCAAGGCTATGGTTTTTCCCGTGGTCATGTATGGATGTGAGAGTTGGACTGTGAAGAAAGCTGATCGCCGAAGAATTGATGCTTTTGAACTGTGGTGTTGGAGAAGACTCTTGAGAGTCCCTTGGACTGCAAGGAGATCCAACCAGTCCATTCTAGAGGAGATCAATCCTGGGTGTTCATTGGAAGGACTGATGCTAAGGCTGAAACTGCAATACTTTGGCCACCTCATGTGACGAGTTAATTCACTGGAAAAGACTCTGATGCTGGGAAAGGTTGGGGGCGGGAGGAGAAGGGGATGACAGAGAATGAGATGGTTGGATGGCATCACCGACTCTGTGGACATGAATCTGAGTGAACTCCAGGAGTTGGTGATGGACAGGGAGGCCTGGTGTGCTGTGATTCATGGGGTCACAGAGACTTGGACACGACTGAGTGACTGAACTGAACTGAACATATTTCTTAACTTGTAATAAATGCCCAGTAACACCTCAATCAAGGAAATTGCCTCTCCGATGAATCAGGGCTTGAAAAGAGTTTGCTTCAGGTTGGCCTTCAACAGTACAATCGAGAAGTATAGTTGACCCTTAAACAAGGTGAGGGCTAAATTATAGTCAGCCCTCCACTTCTGCTGTTCCTTTGTATCCATGATTCAATCTACCAAGGACTGTGTGCCACTGCAGTATTTACTACTGAAAAATATCCATGGACATGTGGACTCATGCAGTTCAAATCTGCACTGTTCAAGGCGCAACTGTAAACTAATTAATTCTCAATTATTAAAGGGAAAAAACCCAGAAGAAACAAAATACTAAAGTATCAAATTAAGAAATAGTATACTCAAATTCAAAACCACTTGGTGCTTAACCGTGAAATATTTTCCCATTAAAGTCAGAATCATTACAAGGATGACTACAAACAGCAAAACAGTTCTGACATTGCTCTGGAAACACTAGATGATGCAAATAGACAATACCAGATGTGATAATAAAAGTCCTCACTCTTGAGCTGAAATAAGACAAAAACTAGACACTGGGTTTGTTTGTTTAGTGATATTTAGTTATTTTTAAATATGCGGTCATAACACTTTATTACTGAAATTCTTCCAGGAATAGTCTCTCTAGCCATTAACTCGCCCTATTCCTTCACAAGGTTTCTAAAACCTTAGAAACCACCACCATATTATATATAGAAGGAAAAGGTTAAAAAATGGAGGAAAATTAGCATAAAAAGTATAGATTTTAAAGTATTTTAAGAGAAACACAAGTTTTACTCCTTTCCAGTACATTAAGTTACTGAAACAAAGTATATTAAATAATCAGAACAGTTAATAAGGCACAGGACTTGTTTAATGAGCAGGAAAGAATGATTTATTAAAAAAAAAAAAAGCTGATCACATGCAAGTTATGTACCTGGTTCCCCAAGTATATTCAATATTCTCTCTCATAATATGATTTCCATCAACTTGCTGAGCAGTTTTCTTTTCCCCCACTGACAGTACAATATAAACTTCAAAATGACATTTATACAGATTTCAAGAAATTCTATTAAAATGCATATGTATGATACATGTGATTTACATCTACCTCTCATGACATCACTTCACTTCTCATGACATCACTAACTTACAGCTTACAGAGCAACAGCACTTACTCACTCAAAGCAAACTGATAATTTAAGGAAGTGAAGTGAAAGTCGCTCAGTAGTGTTTAACTCTTTATGATCCCATGGACTATATAGTCCATGAAATTCTCTAGGCCAGAATACTGGAGTGGGTAGCCTTTCCCTTCTCCGGGTGTTATTCCCAAACCAGGGATTGAACCCTAGTCTCCCGCACTGCAGGTGAATTCTTTACCAGCTGAGCCACAAGGGAAGCCCCAATTTAAGGAAAAGTGAAAATGAAGTTGTTCAATCTTGTCCAACTCTTTGCAACCCCATGGACTATAGCCTACAAGGCTCCTCCATCCATGGAATTTTCCAGGCAAGAGTACTGGAGTGGGCTGCCATTTCCTTCTCCAGGGGATCTTCCCGACCCAGGGATCGAACCCGGATCTCCTGCATTGCAAGCAGACACTTTTACCATCTGAGTCACCAGGGATGCTCCCAATCTAAGGAAAGACAAAGCCAAATGAAGAGTCTGTAATAAGCATATTAAAATTTACACGTCCAATGTACTGTCTCCTTCAAAGCAGTAACTGTGGGAGGTTATGCTTCGATTATCATAATACTGCCAGTATTCAAAAATATTTGTGGAATTCATTGTCTGCAGTTCTTTCCTGCCTGCTTCCTTCTTTTAAATGAATAATCTCATAGAAAAAAAAGTCTCTAGAAAAGGAATCAAATTCTAACCACCAATTAACCACAAGTGGTTTGGAGCCAAGCATGAAGAATGGTATGTGACCTCAAAACAAAAGTTCTTAACTTCAGTGCTTCTGCAAACCATGGCAAATTGTGAGTGTTCAAGCAGTGTTTGAGAAAAAGTATGTAACTTTCATTAGATTCTGAAAGAAGTCTGTAACCCAAACTATAAAGATGATACAGGATTAATTAAAGGCAGTAATTTGGATCAACAATGACTAAAGATGACTATGCTGCTGCTCCTGCTAAGTCACTTCAGTCGTGTCCAACTCTGTGTGCCCCACAGACAGAAGCCCACCAGGTTCCCCTGTCCCTGGGATTCTCCAGGCAAGAACACTGGAGTGGGTTGCCATTTCCTTCTCCAATGTGCAAAAGTGAAAAGTGGAAGTGAACTCGCTCAGTCGTGTCTGACCCTTAGCGACCCCACGGACTGCAGCCTACCAGGCTCCTCCATCCATGGGATTTTCTAGGCAAGAGTACTGGAGTGGCTTGCCATTGCCTTCTCCAAAAGATGACTATACATTTAAGCAATTTTAAACATTTCTAAAATACTACATAAATGTAAGGGATCACTTTGAAAAATAACATGCCTTTGGAGATATATATATTGTTAGGCTTACTTTTTCAAAGCCAATCCTATGACTTTAGCATCACATTTCATACAGTTAAGGATTAAACAAAAATACAGGCATTAAATAGAATGTTACAGTATTTACAGGAGAGAGAGATAATGGCTTGAACAAAAGCTGTGACACCAGGGATGAGTGAATGTGATTCCAAGGACATTGTGGGAGGAAAAACAATGAAACAATCTCATTTATCTAAGAGGAAGAGAAGGAATAAGAAGAGAAGATGGGGCTTGCCTAACTGGATAATAAAGGTACCACTAATTTAGACACCAGCTTTCTCCCTGTGCACAAGTTGGGGTGAAGGTGCAGGGGTGCAGAGGAGGAAAATTTTGGTTGTGTCTTGTTTTAAGCAATGGGGATGTTCAAATGGCACTATTCAGCTGGCACTCAGGTAGATGAATTTGAAGATCAAGAGATAATGTGACAGACTGTATTTTCAAAAATGGTCACTATTTTATTTTCCACCCCAACATGCCCTTCTGCAAAGTGACCTTGCACACCTCACCAAGAGAAGACAGTCTAATTTCATCCTCCTTATGTATGGCTGGCCTTGGAAATTCATTCATAACCAACAGCATACAGTGGAAGTGACAGGGAACAACACCAAGATTCAGGTCAGAAAAGGCCAAGCAGCTTCTGACCAATTCTCCTGGAATCCTGGGTCTCCAGACACCCACTCATGGAACACAAAGGCCCTGATGTGGGAAGTCCAAGCCACGGGAAACTGTATGTAAGTTGTTCAGTCAAAAACACCAGCTGAGACCAGCTTTCAAGTCACCACAGCCCAGGAACCAGACACGTTGAGTGAAGAAGCCTCCCGAGGATTCCAGTTCTCTGCCATTCATATCTCCCCCAGCATCTGCATCTTCTCAGCTGAGACTCCTGACACTGTGCAGCAGCAACATGTCTCACCTGAATTCCTGACACACAGAGACTCTGAGCATAATAAAATGGTCATTAAGTAAGTCTTGGACTGGTTTATCTTACAGCAATAGGTAAGTGGGCCTCCTTAGAAAGGGCAAAAGAGGCAGGAGGAGACTGGGGTTTGAGATAACTGGCAAATGGGAGAGACAGCTAACTGAGGAGCACACACACAAAAAAAGAAAACCTGCCAGGAATGTGGAAAGTTCCAGTGGATTCTGAGCAATTGGAATCCAGGTGGTTAACAGGTATAAAAATGCAGCCTGGACTTCTATCTTTGTAATATATTTATCAGCCTCCTCAGGACCTTTGTAATATATTTATCAGCCTCCTCAGGACCTGGAGGTCCTCTGCAAAATTCATTTACAAAATTATGACTAAATCATATATAAATAGTTGACAGCTATGAAGTACAAAGTAATTTAAAACAAAAGACCAGTTGAAGTTTCTTTTTAGCAGAAAACAGAAAGATAACTTTTTCTTACACTACTACTCTCACTACCATCTTCCTTCCAATCTAAAAGAAGCAAAAAGATCTTATACTGTAAGATTTTATCGATCGCCATGGCTTACAATAAAAACTGTCACAGCTATCAATGCCATAATGTAAGTACTCTTACACAGCTTAGAAAGTTTACTTATTATGTATTTGTAATCATTTTGCCCTGAGCTAAGCTAAAATTTACCTCACAGTATTCTATAAAAGGAAACAAGCACCATAAACCAAACTGAGCAGTCCTTTATATTACCAAATTTCCTGCTGAATTCCAAATAAATGTTTTTGTATCACAGTCAGGACTAGATAGGCGTGGCTATTTTCTGAAATATGAAAGGGAGAAGAATAGATTTTCATTCAAAAGCCAATATTCCTGCCCTCCCCACGGAAAGCCAGCAGAGCCCCATTTGATACTATTGCTCCAGTGGGCATGTGTGCTTAGTCGCTAAGTTGAGTCCAGCTCTTCTGTGACCTCAATGACCATAGCCTGCCAGGCTCCCCTGTCCATGGAATTCTTCAGGCAAGAATACTGGAGTGGGTTGTCATTTCCTTCCCGAGGGGATCTTCCTGACCCAGGGATCGAACACATGTCTCCTGCATTGACAGGAGGGATCTTTACCAACTGAGCTACCTGGGAAGCCTAATATGGTTCTGGAGGATGTGCCAAAAAGAAGGGCAAAATTCTGACTGCAAACATTCTAACTGTCCTCAATGGGTTGAATATTGGTGGAATTTTCAGAATAAAGGTATAAAGTGAAATTGCCACCATAAAACAGGAGAAGCCATCTAAGGGGAAGAGACGGGATATTCCCACTTAAATGAAAACTGGACACAAGAGCCACAGTCAGCCTACGATCACTTAAACTTACAATTCCCAAAGTTAACATTTGAAAAGACTGTTCACTACTTATAACAGAAAGACACTGTACAACTTTTAAATTTAGACCCTGATTTCTAGCCATGATTACATGTACAGTAGACCCCCTTTCATGGTTCCCTTTCTGAAATTTCAATTGCCCACAGTCAACTGCAGTCTGAAAATACTAAATAGAAAATTCCAGAAATAAACAGAAGCTTTAAACTGCATGACATGCTGAGCAGTGTGATGAAATCCTGCACTGACCCACACCATCCTGCCTGGTCCCATCAGGGGCATGAACCGTCCATCTCTTCAGAGCTCCCTGCTCTGACTTATCATCGCTCCTGGCTATCAGGATCAACAGTCACAGATGGCATCACACTGCTGTGCTCAGCTAACCCGTATGTGACTGGAAAATGGCCCCCAAGGGCAAGAACAGTGATGCTGGCAAAAAGAAGTTTTAGCTTCACTTAAAGTGCTTTCTTTTGGGCTTCCCAGGTAGTGCAGTAATAAAGAATCCTGCCAATGCAGGAGATGAAAGGGACACAGGTTTAATCCCTAGAAACAAGAGATGTGGGTTCGGTTCCTGGGTTGGGAAGATGCCCTGGAGGAGGAAATGGCAATCCACTCCAGTAATCTCTTCCGAGAAATCCCATGGACAGAAGGACCGGGCGGGCTATAGTCCATGGGGTCACAAAGAGTAGGACACAACTGTGCACGCATGCACTTAACTAAATGTGCTTTCTTTAAGTGAAAAGGTGTAATTTCCTGGCTTAATAAGGAAAGAAAAAAAACTGAAGGCTGAGATTGCTAAGATCTTTGGTAAAAACAAACCTTCTACACACAAAATTGAGAAGAAAGAAAAAGAAATTTGTGTTAATTTTGCTGTCACACCTCAAACTGCAAAAGTTACAGCCATAGTGTGTTAAGCGCTTAGTTAAGATGGAAAAGGCATTTTTACAATAAGATATATTTAGAGAAAGAGACCATATTTACATAATCTTATTACCTTATATTGCTTTAATTGTTCTATGTTAATTGTTCATAATTTACTGTACTTAAACTATATCATAGGTATGTATGTTTAGGTAAAAACACAGTATACAGATGGTTCAACAGCTACCCCAAGCATCCACTGGGGATTCTGGAACATTCCCTGAAGACATGGCATACTACTGAAATTTAAGTTCTCTAATAACTTAAAACTAGGAATGAAAAATTCTAATAGACTGAAACGGTTTCTTCAATGTGTGGTATATCAATAATACTGAGATCAGTGAGAAATGTCTTCTAAGATAATGAAAATTGTTGATTAGCTCACCCAAATCACACAAATACAAACAAGTCTAATAAACAACAAAAATATCTTGTATTTGTGTAGCATGTTACAATTTACCAAGACGTTCTACATATATATTAATTCTTAGAACAGCAGATAGTACTGTCAACATGTTCATTTTACAGATTAAATAATCTGAATAAAAAACCTGAAGTGACTTACCCAAGATGACAAGAAGGATTTAGAATGATTTAAGTATGACTCTGCTATGGAATAAGCCTAAATCAAAGGACTAAATTTCAATGACATATTAATTTAAAAAGAATATTAATTTTAGAACAACGCTGTTTTCATAGTTTTCCAATGTGCCCATACAAGTTCTAACAAAACAAAAACCACTGTGCTGCCTGTTAATTCAGAAATAGAAAAAAAAAAAAATCATATTTTGAAAATCAAAATTAGAAATGTAATTTGAATAGTAAATATTTCAACTCAATAATTCTTTTCATTTCCAGACTTCATGTATAAAATACAAAATAAAAAATCTCAGTAAGAATCAGATCAAGGGCCTGTCTAATGACACACAAGGGATAAATATAGGTAAGCCAAATTTAAAGAAAACTAAGTGAAAATAAACTTCTTAGAGAAATCATGAATTATGAACATGGTCCTTTAACAGAACTAAATATTTGGACAGAAAGGAATGCAGGGGCTGTCTTCCATCAACAACCTGCAGTGGCTACAGTGAAAATCAACAAGAACAGTTATTGTTCTCAGTGTTAACATCCCTACTGGTAAATAAACAATCGACATTTCACAGATTCTGCTCAAAGGAAGATATGCAGAAGCCACAGCTATGGGATCATGGAAAGAATACTGCACTTGTGTAAGTCAGGGCCTTGAGTTCTATTTCAACTTGGCTCCATAAGCAAACTACAGTAGCAAGAAATGGGTTAGAAGCCCCGAAAGACTGAGAGTCAAACCCGCGGTCTGCCACTGTATAACCTTTCTAAACTGCAGTTTATAGACTTTTCAAACAGGCGTAATAATATTTAGATTTCTGTCTCGTAAAAATGGGGCTTTCTGAGTGGCTCAGCAGTAAAGCATCTACCTGCCAATGCAGGAGACAGGGGTTTGATCCCTGGGTTGGGAAGATGCCCTGGAGAAGGAAATGGAAACACACTCTAGTATTCTTGCATTGGATATCCCATGGACAGAGGAGCCAGACGGGCTAAGGTCTGTGGGGTCGCCAAAGTGTTGGACACGACTTAGCAATTAAACCACCACTCATAAGAATATAGGAGCATCTAGGAAGTGTGAAAGTACTTTGTTTGGGGCTGGGTTTAATCTTTTTTGGGGAAAAGTTTTAAACATGAAAAAGTACAAACAACAATAAATAAAAACTCAGTAGGCAAGCACCCAAGCTTGATTTTATGAAAGCATTTCATAAATGTATACAAACACACCTCAGAGATTCCTGAGGGCTCAGTCCCAGACCAGATACCAGCAAGTATCACAATCAGTTCAGTTCATTTCAGTTGCTCAGTTGTGTCCGACTCTTTGCAACCCCATGAATCACAGCACGCCAGGCCTCCCTGTCCATCACCAACTCCCGGAGTTCACTCAAACTCATGTCCATCGAGTTGGTGGTGCCATCTAGCCATCTCATTCTCTGTTGTCCCCTTCTCCTCCCGCCCCCAATCCCTCCAAGCATCAGAGTCTTTTCCAGTGAGTCAACTCGTTGCATGAGGTGGCCAAAGTATTGCAGTTTCAGCTTTAGCATCAGTCCTTCCAATGAACACCCAAGATTGATCTCCTTAAGAATGGACTGGTTGGATCTCCTTGCAGTCCAAGGGACTCTCAAGAGTCTTCTCCAGCACCACAGTTCAAAAGCATCAATTCTTCGGCGATCAGCTTTCTTCACAGTCCAACTCTCACATCCATACATGACCACGGGAAAAACCATAGCCTTGACTAGACGGACCTTGGTTGGCAAATTAATGTCTCTGCTTTTTAATATGCTATCTAGGTTGTTCATAACTTTCCTTCCAAGGAGTAAGCGTCTTTTAATTTCATGGCTGCAATCAGCATCTGCAGTGATTTTGGAGCCCAAAAAAATAAAGTCTGACACTGTTTTCACTGTTTTTCCATCTATTTCCCATGAAGTGATGGGACCAGATGCCATGATCTTCGTTTTCTGAATGTTGAGCTTCAAGCCAACTTTTTCACTCTCCTCTTTCACTTTCATCAAGAGGCTTTTGAGTTCCTCTTCACTTTCTGCCATAAGGGTGGTGTCATCTGCATATCTGAGGTTATTATATTTCTCCTGGCAAGGCACACAAATGTTTGTTCTCCAGGGCCTATAAAAGTTATGTTTATACTATACTGTAATCTATTAAGTGTGCCATAATAGTGTTATGCCTTAAAAACATGTCCATACTCTAATTAAAAAATACTTTGGGGGAATCCCCTGGTGATCCAGTGGTTATGGTTTCGCTGTCTCAATGCAGAGGCACAGGTTCCATCCCTGGTCTGGGAACTAAGATCCTGAAAGCCAGGCAGTGTGGTGCTGCCCCTCCCAAAACAAAACAAAAAATGTTTTATTGCTAAAAAATACTATCAATCATCCAAACCTTCACCTTGTGGAGGGTCTTGCGTTGGTGTTGATGGCTGCTGACTGATCAGGTTGGTGGTGGCTGAGTGGGGTGGCTATGGCAATTTCATAAAATAAGATATCAATGAAGTCTGCCACATCAATTTACTATTCCTTTCAGGAAAAATTTCTCTGTAGCATGAGATGCTATTTTACAGTGTTTTACCCACAGCAGAACTTTCAAAACTGGAGTCAATCCTCTCAAAATCTGCTGCTGCTTTATCAACAAAATTTATGTTATATTCTAAATCCTTTGTTGTCATTCCAATAATCTTCACAGCATCTTCACCAGGAATAGATTACACCTAAAGAAACTACTTTGGCCACCTCAGGCGACGAGTTGACTCACTGGAAAAGACTCTGATGCTGGGAGGGATTGGGGGCGGGAGGAGAAGGGGACTCCAGAGAATGAGATGGCTGGATGGCATCACCGACTCTGTGGACAAGAGTTTGAGTGAACTCCGGGAGTTGGTGATGGACAGGGAGGCCTGGCGTGCTGTGATTCATGGGGTCGCGGAGAGTCGGACACGACTGAGCGACCGAACTGAATTGAAAGAAACTACTTTGTTTCGCTCATCCATAAAAAGCAGTTCCTCATCTGTTAAAACTTTATCATGAGACTGCAGCAATTCAGTCACATCTTCAGGCTCCATTTTTAATTCTACTTCTTTTGCTATTTCCACTATATCTGCAGCTACTTCCTCCACTGAACCCTCAAACTCCTTAAAGCCACCCTTGAGGGTTGAAATCAACTTCTTCCAATCTCCTGTTAATGTCGGTATTTGATCTGCTCCCATGAATCAAATGTTAATGGCATTTAGAATGGTGAATCCTTTCCAGAGGTCTTCATTTACTCTGCCCAGGAACATCAAAGGAATCACTACTATGGCAGGTATAGCCTTACAAAACATATTTCTTCACTAATAAGACTTGAAAGTGGAAATTACTTCTTGATCTATGGGCTGCAGAATGGATAATGTGTTATTAACAGGCATGAAAACAACATGAATCTCATTGTACATCTCCAGCAGAGCTGTGCGGTGACCAGGAATACTGTCAGTGACTAGTAATACTTTGAAAGGAATCTTTTGTCTAACCAGTAGGTCTCAACAGTGAGCTTAAAATATTCATTAACCCGGCTGTAAACAGATATGCTATCACCCAGGCTTTGTTGCTGCACTGACCGAGCACAGGCAGAGGAGTCTTAGCATGATTCTTAAGGGCCCTGAGGACTTTCATAATGGCAAATAAACACTGGCTTCAACTTAAAGTCACCAGCTGCATTAATTAGCTCCTAACAAGAGAGTCAGCCTGTCCTTCAAAGCCTTGAAACCAGTCACTGACTTCTCCTCTCTAGCTATGAAAGTCCTAGATAGCATCTTCTTCAATACAAGGCTGTTTCATTGATACTGAAAAGTTACTTTTTAGTGCAGCCACCCTCATTAGTGATCTTAGCTAGATCTTCTGGAAACTTCCACAGCTTCTACAGCAGCACTTTCAGCTTCTCCTTGCCCTTTCATGTTCTAGAGACAGCTTCTTTTCTTAACCCTCATGAACCAAACTTTACCAGCTTCAACCTTTTCTTCTGCAGTTTCCTCACCTCTCTTAGCCTTTAGAGAATTGAAGAAAGTTATGGTTCTTTACTACATATAAAATAGATAGTCAGGACCTAGCAGAGGTAACTGTAACTCAATCCTCTGTAATGACCTAAATGGGAAAAGAATGTAAAAAAGAGTGGATAGGGGCTTCCCTGGTGACTCAGAAGTAACAAATTCACATGCCAGTGCAGGAGACATGGGTTTGATCCCTGATCAGGGAAGATCCTACATGTCACAGAGCAACTTTGAGATAAAAAAAAAAATTGCTCTTTTTGGAAAAAAGAAAATCATCTTATTCTTGAGTCCTTTTTAAGTCTCCCATTTCACAGTGTACTCTTTCATTTTAACAGGTTTTTAAATTTTTTTATTACTGAAAATTCCAAACACGTTTGACAGTAGAGGATAATACACCGAATCCCCGTGTCCCATTATCTACCTTCAACAATGACCATACTCCACTTATACCCTCCACTCACTTCATGCTCCCCTCCCCAATGAGTTCAGTTCAATGGTACACAAATTCCAGGCATACCATTTAATCTATAAACACTTCAGTATGAAGTTACCTTTAAAATGTCTTTTAAAACATAATTTTAAAAGTAACCATGATCAGTTCAGAAAATCTGGAAAATATAGGAAAGTATAAAGCAGAAAAAAAAAAAACACCAACCATGATCCCACAATGTAGATATAAATCTAATTAACATTATACTGTAGAATAGTTTTAGAGTAATCTTTTTATTAAAGTATAACATATATGCTGGAAGGTGTACGAGTTATAAGTGTTATAAGAGTTATAAGCTCAACAGACTCTCCTTCACAAATAGTAAAGGGTAACTGGCACTTTACTTTGAAAACTCAATGACTTAAACTCAAATGACTTAAACAACTATTTTAATATTATGCAGATACTTAGTTGCATAAATAAATTGTATATACATTCTTCGAAAATCACAATATAGGGGGTAAGAACTTCACATTTATTGACTAGATATACTATCTCATTTAATTCTATAATAACTATGAAGGAGGCACTACAGATGAACAAAAGAGATCCAAAGAAACTTGACAACTTGGTCTCAGAGCTAATAAATAACAAAATCCAGATTAAAAATTGCCTATCTGGGTTTTTTTCCACCATACCATGAAATCTAGCTGAACACTATGAAGAAAACAAAAAGAGAATGCTGGTCCTTCTCTTATTCTATGATTACTTATTTTTCTGCTTTTTTATACAATACTGATGGCTACCATAGACAATTTAAACAGTAATATTATTTTTATAAAAGAGTAGCTTAAGTAAAAGAACTACATTTGTGTGCATTACTGCAGAAAGCCTTAGGAGGTCAGCAAAATTAAAGAGAGAGACATCTAATAACCAAACAACTCAAATTTGTTTAGAATTTTGTGCTTATTAACAACTTCTACTATTAAAGGCTTTTGTTATCTTTCTAAAACTAAGACTGATGCTAAAAGAGACAAATATATGAACTCTTACCTTACATCATATACAGAAATTAACTCAAAATGGATCAAATATCTAAACGTAAAAGCCAAAAATCATAGAAAAAAATTTAAAGGAAAAGCTTCATGACACTGGATTTGGCAATGATTTGTTGGATATGATACCAAAAGCACAGGAAACAAAAGAAAAAATAAATTAGACAACATAAAAACTAAAAACTGTGCATCACATAATATAATCAAGAGAGTGAAGAGGTAATTTAAGGAATGGGAGAGAATATTTGCAAATTATTTATTTAAGAGTTAATACCCAGAATATATAAGGAAATTCAACAACCAAAACTCTTGACTTAAAAGTGGGCAAAGGACTTGAACAGACATTTCTCCAAAGACGACAAATGGCCAACCAGAACATGAAAAGATGCTCGACTTCACTAATCATCAGGGAAACGCAAATAGAAACCACAATGAGATACCACTTCACAGCCATCAGAATGGCTACTGTCAAAAAAAAAAAAAGGTACCAAGAGGTGAGGAGGTGGAGAAATTGAACTCCTTGTGCACTGTTTGGGGGAATATAAACTGGTATAGCTGCTTACTGAAAACAGTATGACAATCCCTTAAAATATAATATGATCGAGCAATTTCACTGCAGAGTATAGACCCAAAACAATTAAAAGCAGGGTCTTAAATATTTGTACATCCAGGTTCACAGGAGCATTATTCACAATAACAAAAATGTGGAAGCAACCCAAGTTTCATCAACTGATGAAGGGATAAGCAGAATGTGGTCTATACAGTTGACCAATGAGCAATTCAGGGGTTAGAGGTACCAACTTTCCACTCAGTGGAAATTCACAAGCAACTTAAAGTCAGCTAAGTTGACTGACGTAGATATAATTCCTCCAGACCTGCGATTCCTCCCTATCCGTGGTTCCAAATCTGTAGGTTCAACCAACTGTGGCTCATGTAGGTCTGTAGTTTTTACCAACAGAAACAAAACTCGTATATGTGGACTCTCGTAGTTCAAACCTACGTTGTTTTAAGGGTCAACTGCACATACAGTGGACTATTATTACGCCTGATAAAGGAAGGGAATTCTGTCATGTGCTACAACATGGATTAACCTTGAAGATGTTACACTTTGTGAAATAAACCAGTCATAAAAAGACAAATACTGTACGAGCTCATTTATAAGAAGAATCTAGAGTAATCAACGGAGAAGGAAATGGCAACCCACTCCAGTACTCTTGCCTGGAAACTCCCATGGACGGAGGAGCCTGGTAAGCTGAAGTCCATGGGGTCGCTAAGGGTCGGACACAACTGAGTGACTTCACTTTCACACATTGGCGAAGGAAATGGCAACCCACTCTAGTCTTCTTGCCTGGAGAATCCCAGGGACGGGAGCCTGGTGGGCTGCCGTCTATGGGGTCGCACAGAGTCGGACACGACTGAAGTGACTTAGCAGCAGCAGCAGCAGAGTAATCAAATTCATAAAGACAGAAAGCAGAATAAACAATAGCTGCCAGGAACTGGGGGAAAGGAGGGAGGGTGGAAAATCTGTTCAATTTTAATAAGTATTAGTTTTACAAGATGAAGAAATTCTGGAGATGAGTTGCACGACAATGTGAATGTATTTAAGATTATTAAACTGTACCACACTTAAAAATGGCTAAGATAGAGAGTTCCCTGGTGGTCTAGTGGTTAGGACTTGGTGCTTTCACTGCTGTGGCCCAGGAGTCAACCTCACGTCAGGGAACTTAAGGTCCTGCAAGCTGTGTAGTGCAACCACAAAAAAACCCAAAAAAGATGATAAATTTTATGATATGTCTATTTAAGACTCATAGATAATTTGTTTTGGCCAAGATGGAGTAAACCCTATTCCTTGCCAGTCCTCCCACTTACAACTAAAAAATCCTAGGGCTCGTAACACAGCACACAAAGGAAGACTGAAAGGTACAAAGAAGGCAAATGTCTCAGGGACCCTGGGACTCTCGGAGCAGCACAGTGAATTCCCTGGATTTCTCTGAGTCTCCCATACAGCCTTAATGGCATGCCGAAGAAGCCTCCAACCTGTAACTGCCAACAGGCACATATCAAAAACAAACTAAAAACACCCTCAAGAAAAGCCCTGTCTCTCTAGCCAAAGGACAGGGAAAAGCATCCAACAGAACAGAAAACTTTTTGTTAGTATGTGCCCAGTTTTAACCAAAGACTAAGGGAAAAAAAACTACACTTGCAGAGCCAGTGAGGCAAGTTGGTCTTACGGTCCCACCTGGTGTCAGTGAGGTAGTACAAGTGACCATGAGCTTTTCCCACTAAGGTGATGTCAATGGGGCAGTTAAACTCCCAATCCCACAAAACAGCAAAAAGGCAGGATGAAGCGATGCATGGTGATGCTAGCTTGGCAATCCTCTTTCCCGACAGGGATAGTGTTAGAAGGGTCCAGTGAGGGAGAATTGAATTTCAACTCCCAGCCCACCTACTAGACAGTTTAAGTAGGTCCTCTGTTTCTATCTACTCTGAACCTGGGTACACTACACCTAAAGTGGGGGACTGCAAAGCGAGCATTAGATAGGCTCCAGAATCTCACAACATAACACAGAAAACACCCAGAATACAACTGAAAATCATCCATCATGCCAAGTACCAGGAAAATCTTAAATTAACTTCACTGAGCAAATAGAATTGACAGGTGCCAATGCCAAGCGACACAGATATTTGACTTATCCAACCAGGACTTAGGGCTTCCCTGGTGGCTCAGATTGCAAAGAGAATCTGCCTGCAATACAGGAGACTGGGGTTCGATCTCTGGGTCAAGAAGCTCCCCAGAAGAAAGGACTGGCTACCCACTTCAGTATTCTTGCCTGGAGAATTCCATGGACAGAAAAGCCCGGCGGGCTACAATCCATGGGGTCACAAAGGAGCTGGACACAACTTGAGCGACTCACACACACACACACACACACACACACAACCAGGATTTTAAAGTGGCCATCATTTAAAACAAAAACAGAGGAGGGGGCCGAAAGAGTACAGATAACCACGGAACAACATGGGCTTGAACTGCACAGGTTCACTTATACACAGATTTTTTTTTTTTCCAATAAATGCTACGGTACTACACTATCCATGGTTTGTTAAATCCATGAACTGTGGATACAGAGGGCTGACTATATAGCCACACATAAAGATGCCTGCACACAGCAGTGAAGAGACTGGTGCCCCAACCCCCATGATGTTCAAGGCTCAGCTGTATATGAAGAAGTCAAGGATGAAATCTTCCAAATGTGGCAAAATGTGCAAACCATAGATTCAAGAAGCTGAGCAAATCCAAACAGGATAGGGATTAAAAGGAACCCATGCCAAAACATATCATAATCAAACTTTACAAAATTAAATACAAAGAAAAAATCTTGAAAGCAGGTTAAAAAAAAAAAAGACATATTATCTGTAGAGAAGCATCATTCAAATGACAGTGGATTTCTCATCAGAAACTAGGGAGGCCAGTATTTGGAGGCAGTGTCACATTTTCAAGAGCTGAAAGAAAAGAACTGTCATCCAGGGTTCCATATTCAGTGAAACTATCAAAACCAAAATCTTCTCAGAAAAAGAAAAAAGAAAGTTGTCACCACTAGATCTACCCTAAAAGTTCAACTGAAAGAGAAACTGAAATGGAATTCTAAAAATCTCTTCAAGCAGCCCACATAAAGGCAGGAAAAGTGACACACAGGGGTAAAAAAAATAGAAGGAATAACAAAAAGCAAAAATAAAAGGCAGAATTAAGCTCTAACACAACAGTATTACATTAAATGTAAATGGTCTAAACATAACAATTAAAGACAGTTTGGCAGACTAGATTCAAAAAGTATGAACTAACTATATGCTATCTACATCAAACTACTTCAAATATGATGATACAAGTAAGTTAAAAGTAAATGACTAGAAAAGATATACCATATTAACACTAATCAAAAGACAGCAGGAATATCAATACCAGACAAAGTACTGATAGAACCAAAAAGAAAATGACCAGGAACAAAGGACATACATTACATAGTGATAAGAGTCCAATACAAGAACACATAGCAATCCTACATGCGCATGTAACAACAAAATCTACAATATCAATTGAAGACTTCAACACCCCACTCACAACAGAACTACTAGACAAAAACTTCAAAGATACACAACTAAACAATACCATTAATCAACATGATCTGAACTTACAGAACACTCTCCTCAACAACAGAAGAATACATTCTTTTCAAATGCCCATAAATATTCACCAAGGCACTCCATATTCTAGGTCATAAAATAAACTTTGACAAATTTAGAACAGAAATTATACAGAATATATTATCTGGCCACAATGGAATAAAACTGGAAATCAACAGGGATAACAGTAAATTTTCCAAACACCTGGAAATTAAGTAATACACTTCTAAACAATCTAAGGCTCAAGAAGTCCAGAGTGAAATTTTAAAAATACAGAAACTAAATGAAAGCAAAACTACAACAAATACATTGGTGGGACACAGCTAAAATGTACTCAGAGGGAGATTTACAGCTGTGAGTGTTTACATTAGAAAAGAAGATCAAGTGGAAGTTATTCCTGGGATGCAAGCATAGTTCAACATACCAAAATCTTAAGACACAGCACATTTACAAAATGAAAGATAAAAGCCCTATCATTTCAAGACATGCAGGAAAAAATGGACAAAACTCAACCTTCTTCCATGATAAGAACTCAAGAAATTGGATATAGAAGGAATGTACCCAACATAATAAAGACCATATATTATAACCCCCCAACTAACATCATATTCAATGGTGAAGTTTTTCCTGTAAAACAAGATAAGGATATCCTTTCTTGCCAACTCCATTCAACATAGAACTGGAAAACCTAAACTAGAGGTAACAGGCAAGAAAACGACATAAATAAAGGGCATCCAAAATGGAAAGGAAGAAGTAAAATTGTTCGTTTCCAGATGACACACTCTTACATATATATAATCCCAAAGATTCCACCCAAGAACTGTCAGAACTAATAAAAGAAATCAGTAGTTGCAGGATACAAAAATCAATATACAGAAGTTAGCTGCATTTCTATACACCAACAATGAACTATCTGAAAGAGAATTTTCTAAGAAATCAACCCCATTTACCTCAAAAAATACAATAATCGAAATAACCAAGGAGGTGAAAGATCCATACACTGAAAACTGTAAGACACTAATAAAAGAAACTGAACACAAACCAACAAAAAGATACTCCACATTCATGGACAGAAAAAATTAAATATCATTAAAATGTCCACACTACTCAAAGCAATCCACAGAGTCAATACAATGTCTATAAAAATTCTCATGGTGTATTTCACAGAAAAAGAAGACAATCCTGAAATATGTATGGACCAGCCAAAGCAATCTTGAGAATGAAGAACAGAGCTGGAATCATCATATTTCCTGAACTCAAGCTATATTATAAAGCCACAGTGATCTAAAGAAGTATGGCACTGGCATAAAAACAGACACACAGATCAAAGAAACAGAATTCAGGCTCCAGAAATAAACCCATTCATAAATTATGGTTAATGAATCTTCTACAAAGGATCCAATTATATACAATGGGGAAAGAAATAGTCTCTTCAAGTAACTGGTGTTGGGAAAAACTAGAGAACCATACTCAAGAAGAATGAAGTTGGACCCTTATCTTAACGCCATACATAAAAATCAACTCAAAATGGATTAAAGAAAAACAAAAGACATGAAACTATCAAATTCCTAGAAAAAAACAAAGAGTAAGCTTCTTGACATTGGTCTCATCAATGATTTTTTGAATTTGACATCAAAAGCAAAGGCAACAAAAGCAAGATAAAAAAGTGAGACTATATCAAACTAAGAAGCTTCTGCAGAGCAAAGGAAACCATCAATAAAATGAAAGCAACCTATGGAACGGGAGAAAATATTCACAAATCACTTACCTCATAAGGGTTTAATATCCAAAATTGACAAGGAACTCATACAACTCAACAACAAAAAAATAGACAATCCAATTAAAATGGGCACAAGACCTGAATAGAAATTTTTCCAAAGAAGACACACAAACAGCCTACAAGTAAGAGAAAAGGTACTCGATATCACTAGTCAATCAAATGTGCTCATCATCAAAATCACAATATTACTTCATATCTGTTATGGTGTCCATTATCAAAACTACAACTGATAAGAAATGCTGGCAAGGAAGCAGAGAAAAGGAAACACTGGTAATACTGTAGGTGGGAACACAAACTGGTATAGTCACCAAGGGAAATAGTATGAAGGTTCCTCAAGAAATTAAAAATAGAATTATCATATGATCCAGCAATTCTACTTCTGGGTATATATCCAAAGGAAACCAAATCATTATATCAAAGAGGTATCTGTTACAAGTTCATATTATTTGTAATAGCTAAGATATAGAAACAACCTATGTGTCTGTCCATCAACAGATAAACAGACGAAAAAAAACGTGGCATATAAATACAATATCATTCAGCTTTGCACAACATGAATAAAGCTGGAAGGCACATGCTAAGTGAAATAAGCCAGACAGAGAAAGACCAATATTGCACACTATCACTTACATGTGGAAAAAATACTGAACTCACAATTACAGAGAGGAGCCACAATTACAGGTGGCTGCCAAGGGCTGAGGAAAAGAGAGCTTGGTAAAAGGGTACAAATTTGCAGTTATAAGATGAATGAAGTATGAAGACCTAATATAATGAGGTAAATACAGCTGATAACACTATACAGTATAAATTTGCTGAGAGTAGAACTTAAGTATTCTTGCCAATCAACTTAAGCGTTTTTATAACAGAGAAAAGTTCTTAAATCTCACCTCTCATCTTAAGGAGAAGCAGAATAAACCTAAACCCAATTGACACTTCACTTTCACAGCTGAAAGAAATGAAGATGTGAGAAGAAATCAATGAAACTGTAAACAGAAAAACAATAGAAAAAAATGAATGAAAAAGCTGATTCTCTGAAAAGATTTAATTAACAAACCTCCAGCAAGACTGAAAAAAAAGACACAAATTACCACCAGTATCCAAATTAAGAGTATCACTACAAACACCAGACATTAAAGAGATTAGCACAAACAACTCTCAGTTCAGTCGCTCAGTCATGACCGACTCTTTGTGACCCCATGAACCACAGCACTCCAGGCCTCCCTGTCCATCACCAACTCCTGGAGTTCACTCAAACTCATGTCCATCGAGTCGGTGATGCCATCCAGCCATCTCATTCTCTGTCGTCCCCTTCTCCTCCCGCCCCCAATTCCTCCCAGCATCAGAGTCTTTTCCAGTGAATCAACTCGTCGCATGAGGTGGCCAAAGTATTGGAGTTTCAGCTTCAGCATCAATCCTTCCAATGAACACCCAGGATTGATCTCCTTAAGAATGGACTGGTTGGATCTCCTTGCAGTCCAAGGGACTCTCAAGAGTCTTCTCCAGCACCACAGTTCAAAAGCATCAATTCTTCGGCACTCAGCTTTCTTCACAGTCCAACTCTCACATCCATACATGACCACGGGAAAAACCACAGCCTTGACTAGACGGACCTTGGTTGGCCAAGTAATGTCTCTGCTTTTTAATATGCTATCTAGGTTGGTCATAACTTTCCTTCCAAGGAGTAAGCGTCTTTTAATTTCCTGGCTACAATCAGCATCTGCAGTGATTTTGGAGCCCAAAAAAATAAAGTCTGACTATACACATAAATTCAACAATTGAGATGAAACAGACCTATTTCTCAAAAAGGTACAAACTACTACAACTCACCCAATATGAAATAATTTGAATAGCTCTACAACTATTAAAGATACTGAATTTCTAGTTTAAAAACAAGCACAAATGAAATCTCCAGGATCAGATGTTTTCACTGGAGAATTCTACCAAATACAGAAAAATTAACACCAATTTTCTACACTCTCCTTCAGAAAATGGAACAGGAGAGAACACTTTTCAACTCATTTTATGAAGTATCACCCTGATGATAAAACTGGACTGCTGTATAATTAAGGATTTGGTTGGGTCTTGCCCCTAGTGCTGGAAGGAAGAAAGTCTCTAAACCCTTGGAATTTCCCAGTTAAAGGAGTATTTTTTTTTTTTGGCCTGCACTGTGCCACATGTGGGATCTTAATTCCCAACCAGGGATTGAACCCATTTTCCCCTGCAGTGGAAGTCCCAAAGGAGTACCCATTTTATTCATGATTGGCTTAAGGGCAGTTTCAGGATAGCTGCTAGTCACACTGGAAAGATCAACTAAGATCAGTCACGTGATCTCAGCCTGACCTCCAGAGAGGGGAAGAGGGGGACTGAAGACTGGGTTCAATCATGTGGCTACACAATCAATCATGCCCATGAAATGAAGCCACAACAAATATCTTGGACACCCGAAGCTGGGGGTGAGTTTCCCTGGTTGGTGATACACACTGACATGGCAGAGGGTGGTGCATCCTGAAGCCACGAAAGTTCTGCAATTGGGGCTCTGCCAGAGCTCACCCCAAGGGACTCTTAAGACTGTCCTGATTTGCATCCTTTCTAATAAAACTAAGTGCACTTTTACAACCCTAAGTAAAGCACTTTTCTGAATTCTGTGAGCTGTTCTGGCAAATGTGAGGGGATAGTGGGAACCCCCAATTTGTAGCCAATTGGTTAGAAGCACAAATGGCCTCGACACTGTGGACCTTGGGGCTGGGGTGTTAAATGAGGCGTTTTGTGGAGAGCGGTGCCCATAACCTGTTAAATCCGACCTAATCCCAGGTAGATAGTGTAAGAATTACACTGCAAGGATAGTACAGAAAAAGAAAATAGACACCAGTATCACTCATGAGTAAAAATATCAAAATCCTCAACAAAATATTAGCAAATAAAACAACCTGTTCTAGCAACCTATATGTGCTAAGTCGTTTCAGTCATCTCTGAGTCTTTGCAACCCCATGGACTATATAGCTTGCCAGGCTTCTCTGTCCATGGGATTCTCCAGGCAAGAATATGGAGTGCATTGCCATGCCCTCCTCCAGGGGATCTCCCTACCCAGGAATCAAACCTGTATCTCTTATGTCTCCTGCACTGGCAGGCGTGTTCTTTGCCACTAAGCACCACCTGGGAAGCCTCAGCAACCTACAGAAACCTATAGAAAGAATTATACATCATGATCGACCAATGACAAAGTCAACCAATGTAATCTACCACATAAACAGGCAAAAGAAGAAAAATCACATGATCAAACCAATTGATGCAGAAAAAGCATATGACAAAATTCAACATCCATTCATAATTAAAAAGAAACTCTCAGCAACCTATCAATAAAGAAACTTAAAGAAGTAACTATAAAAAACTTACAGCTAACACCAAGTTTAACGGTGAAAAATTGAATGGTTTCCCCCAAGATCTGGAACAAGGCAAGAATGGCTACTGTCACCATTTCTATTCAATTTTGTACCAAACATTCCAGTCAATAGGACAAGAAAGAGAAATAAAAGTCATGCAAATTGTATAGAAATAGATAAAAATGTTCTTATTCACAAATGACACAATTATCTAAAAAAAAAAAAAAATCCCAAGAAATCTGGAAGAAAAACACTTAGAACTTATAAATGCATTTATTGTGCAAGGTTTCAGCACACAAAAATAAATCAAATTTCTATATACCAACAACTGGAAACCAAAACTGAAGAAACTATACTATTTATAATAGCTCTCCCCAAAATAAAATTCTTAAGTATAAACCTAACAAAACAAGTACAAGATGTATACTGAAAGAAATCAAAGAAAAACTAAATAGGAGAGATGCATCATCGTCATGGATAGAGAACTCACAACAGTAAAGGCTGTCAATTCTCTCCAAATTGGTCCACGGATTTAACCCACAGACAGTAACGCTCCAGCAGAACTTCCCATACATAGATAAGGGAATGACCTATGTAACTACCTATGAAATAAGGAAAAGCAATGTAACATTGGTAAAACAGATAAAATAATTCTAATAAAGTAGGAGGAAACAGATTTCACTGTAGGACTTTAAAGTCACAATTAAACAATGTGGTACTGAAGAACAGATAGACACAGAGTCCAAAAAAACAGAATCGAGTTCAGATAAACACACACAGAAACATAACGAATTGTTTTTTAACAGAAGTGCAAAGGTAATTCAATGGAAAAAGGACTATCTTTCTGACAAATGGTGTTGGACCAATAAGACACAAGAAAAGTTAAATTGGACTTTATAAAGATTAAAATCTTTTGTTCTGTGAAAAGCACTGTTAAGAAAATGAAAAGGGAGCTACAGAAGACATTTGCAAATCACATATCTGACATAGGATTTGTGTTTCTGTATACATATTTAGATATACAGCATATATATATATATACTTTAAAACTTAAAATTCAATAGTAAGAAAATAACCAAATTTTAAAAAACTTGAGCAAGAGTTACTTCAAAGGGATACATGTATACCAAATAAACACACAAAAAGATGTTCAACATCATTAGCCATTTAAGAAACACAAATGAAAACCACAATGAAATACTGCTACACCCCTATTAAAATAGTTTACAGGGACATCAGCAAGAGTTGGTGAGACTGTGAAACAACTGAGCTCTCAGACACTGATGGTGGGAACGTAAGATGGCACGGCCACTTTGGAAAACACTTTAAAAGTTTTTTATAAAGTTGAATACATACTTACCATGTGACCCAGCAATGCCACTCCTGGGTACCTAATCTAAACAAATGAAAACTTTTGTTCAAATAAAAATCTATACAAAAATGTTTACAGCAGCTCTAGTCATACTGCCAAAAACTGGGAACAACTAAGATGTTCTTCAGTGGGTGATGGATAAACAAACTGTAGTACAGCCATACAGTTGAATATTACTGAGCAATAGAAAGGAACAGACTTAAAACATCCAACTATCTAGATGAATCTCAAAGATATGCTAAGTGAAAGAAGTAAGTCTCAAAAGCTTGCCTTCACTGTACACAACAGTCTCAAAAAGACAAAACTACAATGATACAGAACTTGCCAGGGATCAGAAATGGTGAGAAAGGTATTATTATAAAGAGATATCAATACAGAAAATTTTGGGGTGCTGGAACTGTTCTGTATCTCAGTTTTGACAGAGATTACACAAATCTTTACATGGATTAAAATTCATGGAACTGTACAGTAAAAAAAGAGTCAATTTTACTCTATGTTAATGAAAAATATAAAATTTAAAAAGTTTAATAGGATGTTCAGGCCCATGTTTAAACTTAGTGAATAAGGACGTCCAGTATTGTGATGCAGATGGTTGCATTTTTAAGATGCTCCACAGGTAATCTTGGTGTATAACCAAGGATGAGAACTATAACTTCTTAAATTTGATTTCTCCATTTTTCTACTTTAGGATGGCCCTCATCTCTCATCAGGCTGAGTGACTCCTCATCTCCATTCCTGAGCCTTCTTAGTGCCAGAGTGACCTTTACCAGGATAAAGTTCAAGTGCTTTAGCATGGCACACAAGACTCTCCAAGATCTGTTTCTGTCTGTCACTCTCATCTCTCTACATGCCCTCCCTTGAGTTCCACACTTCAATAATAAAAGAATACTCTAAATCCCCTGAAGTGATCCACACCTCTAGGCTTTTGCTCAAACCATATCCTCTGTCTGGAATTCTGCCCCACCAAGAATTTGCCTGGCAGACACTTTTCAGAGCAGCTTCTATGACGTGTTCTGTGGCACTCCCAACTGAAAACCTTCAGTGGTTCTTTGCCCATGCTCACCACCACTTACACTGTCCATGTACCTCATCTCCTCCATTCCCACCTCATGTTTAAGACCCTTAAAATGCTAATCTTCTGGGTAACTGTCTCCCACACTTCATGTTTTTTTGTTGATCAAACCTTTAGCTAATGATGCTCCTCTCTCCCCAAAATTCTTTTCCCACCCATCTTTTCCTGGTACATACCCATTCATTCTAGGAAAAAAACAGCTGTCAAGTCCAAAAAACTCTTTCGATGCACTTCTAAGCTAAAGTAATTATGCTTCTCTATTCCATACCTCCCTCTGGTTATGACTATTACCAATACTTACCTTATTACACTGAAATTATTTTGTGTGTTCATTTCCCTCAACTAGCTCCTTAACAGCAAAGGTCATCCTCTTTAAATTTCTATTTCTCAAGCTTAGCATAAACTCTGGAATAGATAGGTACTTAACAAACAAGTGTTTCTGAAGAAAGAGTAAATGAGAGTAACTTTGCTGGGCAAATTAATATACATCTCCTTTTCTCCAAAAGGACCTAAGTGGTTCACTGCATACTGGTAATAGCTAAACTTCTCTTTGCAGCTCAGTTCTCTCTCTCAAGCTTCTGTCATAAACTTAAAAAACAAAAGCTACTAACAACTGTCAACAAAATGAAACATTTTTACTTAGATGCTCCTCCATATGCACCTCAAAATTATTTTAACCTTAACTGAATTCATTTTCTTCCTCAATTCCTGCTCTCAAATGTGCTTTATTCCTATACTGCCATTTTTGGTGAATGAAATCAAACAGACTGAAATCCCCGGTTAGAAATCTCAGACTCATCCTAAATGCCTTCATTTCCTTCACTTCTTATACCCAAACAGGAAGTCCTGTTGGTTTACTGAGATCTAAGCTCTCAATACAAGGCCTTAAGTTCAAGCCCCTGCCTCTTCGAAACTGGGCTATGGCAAATGTTTATCAATACAATGAGGAGGTCGGGGAGGCTAGAAGGCCAAAACTAGAAAAAAAAAAAAAAATTACAAATGGGAAAGTGAACTGGTAAAGCACACTTACAGCAGAAGTAGGAAATCATCCACACACAAATATGGCATATAAAAGAAAAAATATGGCATCAAAACCAGCAACTGTGAGAAAAGAGTACAAATGCAGGAAATGGAAAATATATTTGAAATTAAGAGATTCAGCAACATAAAACAACCTTGTGTATATATGGACTGCTATATCAGAACCTCATGGGAAATGCAAACTACAAAAAATACACACATAAAGGAGAAAAAACAACCCAAACAACAATAAAGGTGGTCATCAAACCACAAGAAAAGAGCAATCAGAGAAGAAAAAGAAATAAAAGGAATCCAGATTGGAAAAGAAGTAAAACTCTCACTGTTTGCAGATGACATGATCCTCTACACAGAAAATCCTAACGACTCCACCAGAAAATTACTAGAGCTAATCAATGAATATAGTAAAGTTGCAGGATATAAAATTAACACAGAGAAATCCCTTGTATTCCTTCCTATACACTAACAATGAGAAAACAGAGAAATTAAGAAAACAATTCCATTCACCACTGCAATGAAAAGAATAAAATACTTAGGAATAAACCTACCCAAAGAAACAAACAGTGTCAGACTTTATTGTTTTGGGCTCCAAAATCACTGCGGATGCTGATTCAGTTCAGTTCAGTTCAGTCGCTCAGTCGTGTCCGACTCTCCGCGACCCCACGAATCACAGCACGCCAGGCCTCCCTGTCCATCACCAACTCCCGGAGTTCACTCAAACTCATGTCCACAGAATCGGTGATGCCATCCAGCCATCTCATTCTCGGTCGTCCCCCTCTCCTCCCACCCCCAACCTTTCCCAGCATCAGAGTCTTTTCCAGTGAGCCAACTCGTCGCACGAGGTGGCCAAAGTATTGGAGTTTCAGCTTTAGCATCAGTCCTTCCAATGAACACCCAGGATTGATCTCCCTTAGAATGGACTGGTTGGATCTCCTTGCGGTACAAGGGACTCTCAAGAGTCTTCTCCAGCACCACAGTTCAAAAGCATCAATTCTTCGGCGATCAGCTTTCTTCACAGTCCAACTCTCACATCCATACATGACCACGGGAAAAACCATAGCTGATTGCAGCCATGAAATTAAAAGATTCTTACTCCTTGGAAGGAAAGTTATGACCAACCTGGATAGCATATTAAAAAGCAGAGACATTACTTGGCCAACCAAGGTCCGTCTAGTCAAGGCTATGGTTTTTCCAGTGGTCATGTA
Organism: Moschus berezovskii; assembly: GCF_049115385.1. Classification (NCBI taxonomy): domain Eukaryota; kingdom Metazoa; phylum Chordata; class Mammalia; order Artiodactyla; family Moschidae; genus Moschus; species Moschus berezovskii. Next base: position 68,295,424 of record NC_142475.1, on the reverse strand, counting down.
TGGATGTGAGAGTTGGACTGTGAAGAAAGCTGATCGCTGAAGAATTGATGCTTTTGAACTGTGGTGTTGGAGAAGACTCTTGAGAGTCCCTTGGACTACAAGGAGATCCAACCAGTCCATTCTAAAAGAGATCAGTCCTGGGTGTTCACTGGGAGGACTGATGCTAAAGCTGAAACTCCAATACTTTGGCCACCTCATGCGAAGAGTTGACTCACTGGAAAAGACTCTGATGCTGGGAGGGATTGAGGGCACGAGGAGAAGGGGACAACAGAGAATGAGATGGCTGGATGGCATCACCAACTCAATGGACATGAGTTTGAGTGAACTCTGGGAGTTGGTGATGGACAGGGAGGCCTGGTGTGCTGTGATTCATGGGGTTGCAAAGAGTCAGACATGACTGAGCGACTGAACTGAAAGAAACAAAAAACCTATATACAGAAAACTATAAAACACTGATGAAAGAAATCAAAGATGACACAAATAGAAAGAAAAATATACCATGTTCAGGGATCGAAAGAATCAATATAGTGAAAATGAGTATACTACCCAAAGCAATCTATAGATTCAATGCAATCCCTATCAAGCTACCAATGGTATTTTTCACAGAACTAGAACAAATAATTTCACAATTTGTATGGAAATACAAAAAACCTCGAATATCCAAAGCAATCTTGAGAAAGAAGAATGAAACTGGAGGAATCAACCTGCCTGACTTCAGGCTATACTACAAAGCCACAGTCATCAAGACAGTATGGTACTGGGACAAAGAGAGAAACACAGATCAATGGAACAAAATAGAAAGCCCAGAGATAAATCCACGCACCTATGGACACCTTATCTTTGACAAAGGAGGCAAGAATATAAAATGGAGAAAAGACAATCTCTTTAACAAGTGGTGCTGGGAAAACTGGTCAACAACTTGTAAAAGAATGAAAATAGAACACTTTCTAACACCATATCCAAAAATAAACTCAAAATGGATTAAAGATCTAAATGTAAGATCAGAAATTATAAAACTCCTAGAGGAAAAGCACAGGCAAAACACTCTCCAACATAAATCACAGCAGGATCCTCTATGACGCACCTCCCAGAGTAATAGAAATAAAAGCAAAAATAAAAAAATGGGACCTAATTAAACTAAAAAAGCTTTTGCACAAAGAAGGAAACTATAAGCAAGGTGAAAAGACAGCCTTCAGAATGGGAGAAAATAATAGCAAACAAAGCAACTGACAAAGAATTAATCTCAAAAATATACAAGCCGCTCATGCAGCTCAATTCCAGAAAAATAAACGACCCAATCAAAAAGTGGGCCACAGATCTAGACAGACATTTCTCCAAAGAAGACATACAGATGGCTAACAAACACGAAAAGATGCTCAACATCACTCATTATCAGAGAAATGCAAATCAAAACCACAGTGAGGTACCATCTCACACCGGTCAAGAATGGCTGCTATCAAAAAGTCTGCAAACAATAAATGCTGGCGAAAAGGGAACCCTTTTACACTGTTGGTGGGAATGCAAACTAGTACAGCCACTAGGGAGAACAGTGTGGAGATTCTTTAAAAAAGTGGAAACAGAACTATCATATGACCCAGCAACCCCACTGCTGGGCATACACACCGAGGAAACCAGAACTGAAAGAGACACGTGTACCCCAACATTCATTGCAGCACTGTTTATAATAGCCAGGACATGGAAACAACCTAGATGTCCATCAGCAGACGAATGGATAAGAAAGCTGTGGTACATATACACAATGAAATATTACTCAGCCATTAAAAAGAATACATTTGAATCAGTTCTACTGAGGAGGATGAAACTGGAGCCTATTATACAGAGTGAAGTAAGTCAGAAAGAAAAACACCAGTACAGTATACTAATGCATATATGTGGAATTTAGACAGATGGTAACGATGACTCTATATGCAAGACAGCAAAAGAGACACAGATGTAAAGAACAGACTTTTGGACTCTGTGGGAGAAGGCGAGGGTGGGATGATTTGAGGGAATAGCATTGAAACATTTATATTATCATATGTGAAACAGATCACCAGTCCAAGTTCGATACATGAGACAGGGTGCTCACGGCTGGTGCACTGGGATGACTCTGACGGATGGGATGGGGAGGGAGGGGGGTTCAGGATGGGGAACACATGTACACCCATGGCTGATTCATGTCAATGTATGGCAAAAACCACCACAATACTGTAAAGTAATCAGCCTCCAATTAAAATAAATAAATTTTTTAAAAAAAGAGTAAGGGGGGGGGGAAAGACCTACAAAAATAAACTCAAAACATTTAAGAAAATGACAAAACGATCATACAGATCAATAACTACCTTAATTGAAAATAGATTAAACACTCCAACCAAAAGACAAGACTGGATGAATGGATACAAAAACAAGACCCAAATATATGCTGTCTACAAGAGACCCACCCCAGACCTAGGGGCACATATAGGTTGAAAGTGAGGAGATGAAAAAAGATATTCCATGCAAAGAAGAAAAAAGAAATAGAAATATTTATTGAATATTTCTATTCAAGTAGAAATATTTATATCAGACAAAACAGACTTTAAAATGAAGACTGTTACAGGAGACAAGGACACCACCCAATGATAAAGGGATCAATCCAAGAAGCTATAACTGTATATGTACCCAGCACAGGAATCCCTTAATATGTAGAGCAAATGCTAATAACCATAAATGGGGAAATTTACAGTAACACAATTAACAGTCAGGGATTTAACATCCCACTTACACCAACAGACAGATCATCCAGACAGAAAATCAATAAGGAAACACAAGCCTTAAAGGACAGATTATGTCAGATAGACTTAACTGATATTTATAGGACATCTCATCCAAAAGCAGCAGAATAGTTTCTTCTCAAGTACACATGGAACATTCTCCAGGACAAATCACATCTTGGGACACAAATCAAACCTCAGTAAATTTAAGAAAAATGAAACCATATTAAGCACCTTTTTCAACCACAACACTATCAGATTAGAAATCAATTCTAGGAAAAAACCTGTAAAAAACACAAACACATGGAGGTTAAACAATGCTACTTAATAACCAATGGATCACTGAAGAAATCAAAGAGGAAATAAAAAAAAAAACACCCATAGACAAAATGACAATGAAAACGCAACAACCCTAAACCTATGGTACACAGCAAAAGCAGTTCTAAGAGTGAATTTTATAGGAATAAAATTCTACCTCGAGAAACAAGAAAAATCTCAAACAAATAACCTATCCCTACACCTAAAGCAAGGAGAGAAAGAAGACAAACAAAACCCAAATTAGCAAAAGGAAAGAAACCATAAAGAGCAGAAATAAATGAAACAGAAACAAAGAACATACTAGCAAAGATCAATGAAACTAAAAGTTGATTCTTTGAGAAGATAAAATTGATAGACTTTTAGCCAGACTCATCAAGAAAAAAGGGAGAGAATTCAATCAATAAAATTAGAATGAAAAAAGTTATAATGGACACCACAGAAAAGCAAAGAATCATAAAAGATTACAAATAACAATATGCCAAATAAAATGGACAACTTAGAAGAAACAGATGAATTCTTAGAAAGATACAGCGTTTACCAACAGTGAACCAGTAAGAAATAGAAAACATGGAACAGACCAATCACAAGTATACTGAAATTGAAACAGATTAAGAATCTTTCAACAAACAAAAGTCCAGGACCAGATGACTTTACAGGTGAATTCTATCAAACATTTACAGAAGAGTTAACACCTAGCCTTTTGAACTCTTTCAAAAAATAGCAGAGGAAGGAATACTCCCAAGCTCATTCTATAATACGACCCTGATACCAAATCCAGACAAAGATATCACAAAAAAATAAAATTACAAGTGATGAACGTATACTCAAAAACTGTCAAGAAAATACTAGCAAACACAAATTCACAACACATTTAAAGGACTGTACAGGACTTTCTTGACGGTCCAGTGATTAAAACTCCACGCTTACAACGCAGGGGGCAAGGTTTGATCCCCATTTGGGGAAGTTTCACATGTCACATCGCATAGCCAAAGAAAAAAGATCATACACTCTGATCAAGTGGGATCTGTCCCAGGGACGCAAGGATTCTTCAATATAGGCAAAATCAAAGTTATATACCATATTAACAAATTTTAGAATAAAAATCATATGATCATCATCTCAATAGACACAGAAAAGTCTTTTGACACCCATTTATGATTTAAAAAAACAAAAACTAAAAACTCTCCTGATGGGCTTAGGGGCTTCCCTGGTTGCTCAGACGGTAAAAAATCTACTTGCAATGCAGGAGAACCAGGTTCAATCCCTGGGTTGGGAATATCCCCTGAAGAAAGAAATGGCAACCCACCCCAGTATTCTTGCCTGGAGAATACCACGGACAGAGGAGCCTGGCAGGCACAGTCCACGGGATTGCAAGAGTCAGACACAACTTAGCGACTAAAACACAACACACACATAAGGACCAAGACAAGATGTCCACCTTCACCACTTTCATTCAACACAGCTTTGGCTGTCCTAATTATGGCTATTAGAAAAGAAACAGAAGTAAAAGGAATCCAAATTGGAAAAAAAGAAGTAAAACTGTCACTGTTTGCAGATAACATGATACTATACAGTGAAAATCCTAAAGATGCTACCAAAAAAACTACTAGAGCTCATCAATGAATCTGGTAGAGTTGCAGAATACAAAATTAATACACAGAAATCTATGCATTCCTATACACTAACAATGAAAGATCAGAGAGAGATTAATGGAGAAACAATTCCATTTACCATCACATCATAAGGAATAAAATAGCTAGAAATAAACCTACAAGGAAGGCCTGGTGTGCTGTGATTCATGGGGTCGCAAAGAGTTGGACACGACTGAGTGACTGAACTGAACTGAAGAAGGCAAAAGACCTGTACTCGAAAAACTATAAGACACTGATGAAAGAAATCAAAGATGACACACACAGATGGAGAGGGAGACCATGTTCTTGAATTGGGAGGAATCAATATTGTGAAAATGACTATACAACTCAAAGCTATCTATAGATTCAATGCAATTCCTATCATATTACCAACGGCATTTTTCACAGAATTAGAACAAAAAATTTTACATTTTGCATGGAAACACAAAAGATTCTCAATAGTGAAAGCAATCTTGAAAAAGAAGAACAGAGCTAGAGGAATCAGGTTCCCTGTCTTCATACTATAATACTAAGGTAATCAAAACAGTATGATATTGGCATGAAAACAGAAATATAGATCAATGGAACAAGACTGAAACTCCAGAGATAACCCATTCACCTGTGGCCACCTAATCAGTGACAAAGTAGGCAAGAATATACAATGGAGAAAAGAAAGTCTCTTCAATAAGTGGTGCTGGGAAAACTGGACAGCTACACGTAAAAAGAATGAAATTAGAATACTCCCTAACACCATATACAAAAATAAAATCAAAATGGATTAAAGACCTATCTGTAAAGCTGTATACAACTCTTAGAGGAAAACAGAGGCAGAATACTCCTTGACAAAAATCGCAGTAAGATCTTTTCTGATCCACCTTCTAGAATAATGTTTAAATAAAAACAAATAGGACCTAATTAAATTTCAAAGCTTTTGCACAGCAAAGGAAACCATAAACAAAAAGAAAACCAACACTGCAAATGAAGAGATGGACGAGGGTTTAATCTCCAAAGTATATAAACAGCTCATGTAGCTCAAAAAAAAAAAAAAGTCAAAACATGGGTGTAAGATCTAAATAGACATTTCTTCAAAGACAACACACAGATGGCCAAAAAGTACATTAAAAGATGCTCAACATCACTAATTATCAGAGAAATGCAAATCAAAACTAGAACAAGGTATCACTTCACATCAGTCAGAATGGTCATCATCAAAAAAGGGAACCCTCCTATATTGGTAGGAATGTAAATTTGTACAGCCACTATGAAGAACAGTATGGAGGTTCCTTAAAAAACTAAATAGAGATACAATATGATACAACTATCCCACTCCAGGGCATATATCCAGAGAAAATCATAATTCAAAAAGATATATGCATCCCAGTATTCATGGCAGCACTATTTACAATAGCCAAGACATGGAAACAACTTAAATGTCCATCAAGAGAGGAAGAGATAAAAAAGATGTGGTACATATACACAGTGGGATATTCAGTTCAGTTCAGTCGCTCACTCATGTCCAACTCTCCGCGACCCCATGAATCACAGCACGCCAGGTATCCCTGTCCATCACCAACTCCCGGAGTTCACTCAAACTCATGTCCATCGAGTCGGTGATGCCATCCAGCCATCTCATTCTCTGTCGTCCCCGTCTCCTCCCACCCCCAATCCCTCCAAGCATCAGACTCTTTTCCAGTGAGTCAGTGGGATATTACTTAGCCATTAAAAAGGAATGAAATAATGCCATTTTCAGCAATATGGATGTACCTATGGATGGACCTAGAGATTGTCACTGGAGAAGGAAATGGCAACCCACTCCAGTATTCTTGCCTGGAGAATTCCAGGGACAGAGGAGCCTGGTGGGCTGCCGTCTAGGGGGTCACACAGAGTCAGACACGACTGAAGCGACTTAGCAGAGATTGTCATACTTAGTGAAGTCAGTCAGAGAAAAACAAGTATCATATGATATCACTTTTACGTGTGGAATCTAAAAGAATGGTACAAGTGAACCTATTTACAAAACAGAAATAGAATCACAGAAATAGAAAACAAATTTATGATTACAGTGCGTGAAGGAGGAAAGGAGAGGGATAAATTGGGACTGACATATACACACTATTATATAAGATAGATATAACTAATAAGGATCTACTTTAGAGCATAGAGAATGCTATTCAATATTCTATATTGACCTATACAGGAGAAGAATCTTAAAAAGTGGATATAACTGATTCACACAAGATTGCAAATAAAAGACGGCTCAAGAAAAAAATGTTAAATCACAAAGATGAATAAATCTGTACATTTATCTTCACAACATGCATCATTATTTTCTAACAATTTTTTAGAAGCAGAATTTAAGATAAAAGGAATGAGAGGAGTGGAGATGAAGGAGATAGGAGGAGAGGAAAAAAGAAACAGGGAAAATAAAGAGGTGGAGTAAGGACTATGAAGAAAGCTGATCACCGAAGAACTGATGCTTTTGAACTGTGGTGCTGGAGAAGACTCTTGAGAGTCCCTTGGACTGCAAGGAGATCCAATCAGCCATTCTAAAGGAGATCAGTCCTGGGTGTTCATTGGAAGGACTGATGCTGAAGCTGAAGCTCCAATACTTTGGCCACGTCATGCGACAAGTTGACTCAGTGGAAAAGACTCTGATGCTGGGAGGGAATGGGGGCAGGAGGAGAAGGGGACGACAGAGGATGAGATGGCTAGATGGCATCACCGACTTGATGGAAGTGGGTTTGAGTGAACTCTGGGAGTTGGTGATGGACAGGGAGGCCTGCGTGCTGTGATTCATAGGGTCGCAAGGAGTCAGACACGACTGAGCGACTGAACTGAACTGAAGATCTATTAAAAAAAAAATGTAAAACAGTGTATCTGAATTTATTAGCAGAGCTGCTATTCTATCATTTTCAGCACATTTCTATTATTTAGGTTTACCTAGGGTGAAACTTGCAATCTTAACTAAAGACTTACAATTGCTTCTTTGAAAGCTTATTATCTTTGCCTAGAAATTCATAGGATATTTTTTTTCTCTTTAATTTTAAATAATACTGCTAGACTGAAACTTGTAAGTCTCTTTACATTGAGTTTTCTTCCTCCTGGGATACGGCAGTTTTCCTACATAGGTGTTTCTTGGTGAAGAAGTTTTCTTTATTATGTCTGATTATTCTCCTGTTTGGAATTTCCAATTTCCAATTTTCTTGTTCTGTGTGTAGGAAGCTATTCACATGGAACAGTTCTGGTGTTCGTCCTCCATGCCTGTGCTCTTTTCTCTCATTCTTTTAGTTTCATTCATTCTTCCTGGGTCTACTATCAACATGGTTTTCCACAACATAGTAAATTTTCCTCCATTTCTACAAGTTAGTGGTCATTTGGAAGGTCAAATCAAAGGTTGCTAACCAGATGTCAGATTACCCACTGATTCTCTTTAAATTGTTTCAACTGCTTTAAAATATGTCTTTATGAATCAAGAATGTTTTCATACATCAATGCTGATAAGAGACTCTGAAGGTTTGAGAAGGAGAAAAGAGAATCAGGTAGGAAATGAACATAAAAGGAATGGTTCCCAAAAATCGAACTGAAATACTGTGATTTTTTTTTTTAATGAAAAGTTCAGGATAAAAATTAATTTTTTAAAAAATGGAAAAACTGAGGAAAAGCAAACATTCTTGACATTTAATTTCCAAACTCAAAGATTTTTGTTTTTTTAATCCATCTTCTGGAAAGCCAAATTATTAACAGTGACTATCCTAGACAAAATATTTGGGGACATTAACTTACTGAATCAACAAAATATACATTATTAAGAAGCTTTGGTCAAGCAAACTAGTGAGAGATAACTTTATGACACAGAAGAGCAGGAGGCATACATAAATGGCAAAAATCAAAGCTCCTTGATATAAATGAACAATTATACAACCTTAAGAAATGTTAACAATAAAAAACTTCAATAAGACCAAATTAATAGAAACCAAGTGTAGAAGCATTTAAAAAAGATAATCAATTTGACATAAAATCCTAAACTGTTCAGGAAATATTCATGAATATAATTTTAACTTAGTAATAAAACAGAAAAAGACTAATCTTTCCTAAAGACATTTTTCATTCAAAACAAGAAAAAACAAAAAGAATTATAAGGTTATGATTTGAATTCCCAACTTTATTATAAGGAACCAGATTGCAGCATATTGATCACCTAATCAAGTGTGCTTTTTGAAATGTACAAGAAAGTTAAAAAAACTGAAAAAAAAAAAATCTTTGACTATTTCAAAAGGAAAACAACTCAATGAAGATATGACAACATAAAAAAGCTTTGGCTCTGGCATGTTCATTGACTTTGTAAGGAAGCATATGCTGCACACTGGGGCTTCCCAGGCGGCAGGTACAGTGGTAAAGATCTGCCTGCCAATGCAGGGGATGCAAGAGACGCAGGTCTGATCCCTGAGGTGGGAAGATCCCCTGGAGTAGGAAATGGCAACCCACTCCAGTATTCCTGCCAAGCAAGCACGTGTGTGTGTGTTGCTACACATTACTAACAAAAGTACCTTTCTTTCTAATCTGCCATTCAAAACTTCCCCAATAGCCATAAAAATGACAGTTGAGATGGGAACAGAGAATAAAATACTTTTTCACTTCATATATCCAAACACAAAGATTTATCACTGCATTTAGGAAAAAAGTACATTCTGATAATATAAGTTTACCTTCTGTCCATGTCTCTTCTGGCAAAATAATCTGCAGACACAGTTTTTACTATAAAACTTCTGCTCTCTAATCATTATACCCATTGTGGGAAAAGAATACCCATTTTGGAACTGGTATATGCTTTAAAAGCTTATTTATTAACAAATGCTAACTTAATTATTAACTGGTATCAAACATTACATCTTATTTCTGTTCTATTAATAGGTTGGTACAAAAGTGTGGTTTTGGACTATGAATTTTAAATCATTATAACTCAATAACTTATATAACTAGGCTCAAACACATCTTTATCAATCAAAATAGGAACAATTACAATCAACACATTTTTGCCAATGAGAAATGTTTATTTCTGTAGCATGAAAATCTGTGCTTTAGGATTTGACGAACTCTTGGAAAACCTTTCCCGCATCCTGCTGGTTGTGGAAGCATTTTCTCTGCAAAAAGTTGTTGAGATGCTTGAACAAGTGGTAGTCAGTTGGCAACAGGTCAGATGAATATGGCAGATGAGGCAAAACTTCACAGTCCAATTCATTCAACTTTTGATGCACTGGTTGTGCAACGTGCAGTAGGGCATTGTCGTGGAGAATTGGGCCCATTCTGCTGACCAATGCCAGCTGCTAAGTCACTGCAGTTTTTGGTGCAGCTCATCGATTTGCTGAGCATGCTTCTCAGATGTAATGGTTTCTCCAGGATTCAGAAAGTTGTAGTGGATCAGACGAGCAGCAGACCACCAAACAGTGACCATGACTTTTTTTTTTTGGTGCAAGTTTGGCTTTGGGAAGTGCTTTGGAATGTTTTCTCAGACCAACTGGTTGTCGCCGGTTGTCATATAAAATCCACTTTTCAGTGAACGTCACAATTGGATTGAGAAATGGTTCATTGTTGTTGCATAGGATAAGAGAAGACAACCCTTCAAAGTGACAATTTTTTTGATTTGCAGTCAGCGAAGCCACTCCAGTACTCTTGCCTAGAAAATAACATGGACAGAGGAGCCTGGTGGGCTGCAGTCCATGGGGTCGCTACTAGTCGGACACGACTGAGCGACTTCACTTTCACACATTGGAAAAGGAAATGGCAACCCACTCTACTGTTCTTGCCTGGAGAATCCCAGGGACGGCGGAGCCTGGTCGGCTACTGTCTATGGGGTCACACACAGTCGGACACGACTGAAGCGACTTAGCAGCAGCAGCGGCAATCAGGTACCCACTCATTGAGCTTTTTCACCTTTTCAGTTTTCTTCAAATACCAAACAACTGTAGAATGGGCAACCTTGAGTTCTCTGGCAACTTCTCATGTATTCGTTAAGAGGATCAGCATCGATGATGACTCTCAATTGGTCGTTGTCAACTTCTGATGACCAGGCATTGTGCTCCTCATCTTCAAGGCTCTCATCTCCTTTGCAAAACATCTTGAACCACCATTGCACTGTATGTTTGTTAGCAGTTACTGGGCCAATGCACTGTTGATGTTTTGAGTTGTCTCCACTGCTTTACTACCCATTTTGAATTCAAGTAAGAAAATCGCTTGAATTTGCTTTTTGTCTAGCATCATTTCCATAGTTTAAAGTAAATATAGGATAAACATCAAGTAATAAGTCATTAGCAAAAAAACATAAAGCAAGAAATGCACATTAAAATGATATATAACATAACCACATTTAAGAATGCATTCTAATATCAAACGGCAAATTTCAACAATGCAAAAATGTAATAATGTTTGCACCAACCTAATACTAGACGATGCATGTGTTCCATCTCCATTTCTAATGATACAAACAAGCACATTAGAAATTACAGTTAAGCTTTTGCTTAGCACTGCATTAAATACATTCTCAATTATGTAAGAATTAACACTTAGAGACTAGAAGCATGAGGACCCAATAAAATAGATGAAACAAAATAACCAACTTATTCCCAAGTGTTTTTTATCTGATACACAAGAATAAGGTAAGAAGTGCTGATTAAGTATTATGTTAATAAGTTACTAAGAGAATATAAAGAAAACATTAAAGAATAAAGAAAATCCTAAAATTATCTGGGAAAGAAAATCAAACGTTATAAAAAAGTTAAGGGGCAATGAGGAATAAGTAATCATATTTGATACAATTTAAGCACTAAACAGAAATACTGGAATAAGATGTGATAAAATGCTTTTCTAATTTAGTAATTGTTTTCAATACCTGATTATCAATTCTGAGACAAGGTGAACTTATTAAATATAAAACTCTCTATACCCTAATAAATATCAAGGAAAAAAGTATGAAAAATATTAATAAAATTTATAGAAAACAAAATTATACTTATCCTAACTATAAAAACAGTTTTTATGTCTTTAATTCCTACTTTTAGAACAAAAAAAAAGTGCAAAGAAACAATGAAAAAGAATGTTTACAGTAAAAATGGATCAAAAGCAATAATCTAAAGAGGATGAATACCCTGACTTATTCTCCTCATACTGTGCTGTATGTATAGTTATACCCAGCACAACTATATTTATGATAACTTTGCCTAAGGAACGAGAACCATAAGTGACCACACTCTAATAACCCAGTCAGCTCCATCTTAATGTTTAGATAATTCTGCATACATAATAAAATGCTCAAAGAATTTTGCAGGGATTAATAAAAGAAAAATCTGTGAAGCAAATTTTATATGTAAATACTCCCAAAGTCAAAAACATTTAAATAAACGACACCTTATTAAAATGCTAGGTAGGAAGACACACAGATACAGCATATGAAATAATGAGACTATACAACCAAAAATTATGACAATTACACAATAATTACATTTGTATACTTATAAAAGAAGCCACTGAGATATACAACCAGTTATTTTTAGGTTAAATCTTATTTGTAATTTCCCATAAGATGACATTTTAATAAGATCTTGCTTTCATTTCAATTCTTAAAATGATCTGAAATGCTATAAACATTAAGAAAGAAAGCACATGACAGTAGTGTATTTTTACAGGGTTAGGACTACAGATACAATGAAAGCTAGCCTGGCCAGAGTCCTTGGGAGTCAGAGCACAGCTGAATTTTTCAAAGAGCTCAAATAAAAATCTTACTTTAAAATTTTGGTAAAAATCTTCAAAAGACACAGAAAAAAGGACAAGAATCTCCCTGACTTTCTAAGTAGAACATACAATAAAATGATTTTTTAAATGATGTACTCAGGGACGCCATTATGACCACACAGTACGTAAACACCCTCAAGACTCACTGAAATGTACAGAGCAATAATTTCTTCTGTTGCTGTTGGTTGACTGTTTCTCTTTTATGTATTTTGGTCTCTATCTTTTCTTAGCATGCCTTTCTTTCTGTGATTGCTCTCTTATCTCATTTTGTAATTTGTTACTTGTAAACAGTTCTGTGACTTAGGGTGCAGTTCAGGACGGCCACATTAAGCCAAAAGGCACACACATTTCAACTGTACTAAACACAGCTCTAAACCTCAGTTTCTTCCTTTGCAAAACGCAGAGAATAATAGCACCAGAGCACATAGGATTGTTCTGACAACTAATTGAGATATAGCTAATGAAGTACTTAATTGGCAAACAACTTGGAATACAGTAAACATTAAATTCTTTCCCTCCTATTATCACCTCAAGTTAAATAGCTCAACTTTTGGAAGAATTTATCTGTTTATGTGTATGTGTACAAAGTCTGGGGGAAAAATGCCTCAAAAAGCTAACACTGTTTCAGTGAAATAACTTCATATTAACTAGGATGGCTAAAATCAAAAACATAAGAAAATAAAAAATATTGACTGGCAAGGCTGTATGAGAAACCCAAATGAAGCAGTCACTTTGGAAAACAATTTAGTTTCTTTAAAAGTTAAACAAAGTTATCATATGACCCAGGAATTCCACTTCTAGGTATTTATCAGAAGTAAAATATTAGATCTGCATAAAGAATTACACTTGAATATTCATAGCAGCACTGTATGTCCAACCTAAATGCTTATCAACTGTGCAAAGACAGGCAAAAAACTAAGGAACATCCACATTATGGAATACTATTCAGCAATTAAAAAAATGATACATGCTACAAGAATGAACCTCAAAAACATTATGCTGAGTGAAGTCAGGCATGAAAGACCACATATGTATAACACACAGATTTCTAGAAAAGGCAAAGACATGGATTAGTGGATGTCTGAAAACTGGGATTAACCATAAATGGGCATGAGGGCCCTTACGGGGTGATGGAAATGTTTATAAAACTGGATTATGGTGATGGGTGCACACTTCAATGAAATTTAGTAAAAATTAGAATTTAAATGGGCATATTTTATAGACTGTAAATTGTGACTTCAATAAAACTGTTTATAAAGGTAACAACAGTTACCTCCATTGTGATGGGTGATTTTTTTACCCCTAGTTCTACTTTTGAAAATGGTTTGAAGAAAAGTATTTATTTTTTTTTAAAACGTAAACTGCCAAATTTATTGGACTTACATGTAATTAAAAGTAAAAAGAGTAAAGGCACAAGGACTCTCCTATGAAAACAGTCCTTGGTTTTGAAGATACTACTTTGCTTGCTTGCATTTTTGCTGATTAATTTCTCAGCAAGGTGTGGACAGATGAGTGTTATTAAACAGCTGATTAGTGAATTCTTATCAAAAGTAGAACATAAAACTTTTAATTAAACACTTGGACCCAGGACTCTTTTATTAAAGGAGGTTTCTTAAGACTCATGAACATTAAAGCCTGAGAATAACTCCTTTCTAAATTTATGAAAGAGACCAAAGACAGTATTTGGTTATTTAAACATGTTTGATCTTCTGAACTTATATGCAGATTTTTTTTAATAAACACTACATGATCCAAAGCTGGCTGAATCCAAGGATGCGGAGTCATGGATAGGGAGGGCCAACCGTAAAGTTATACTTGGATTTTCAACTGCTTGGAGGGTGGGAGCCCTAACCCTCATGTTGTTCCAAGTACACCCTGCATTCTAAAAAGAGAAGCTCAAATAAGTCGAAGTGGGTCTAAAGTCAGGATAAAGACAACTGTTCTTAGTTTCCTAGGGCTGACTCAACAAACTACCACAAACTTGGCCTAAAACATTAGAAATTCGTTTTCTCTCAGTTCTGGAGGCTGGAAGTCTGAACTAAAGGTGTAAGCAGAGCCATTCCACCAATGAAGGCTCCGGGAAGCATCCTTCCTCGCCCCGTCTCATCCTGGTGACACCTGGCATCTCTTGGCTTCCAGCAACATAACCTCGATCTCTGCCGGCCTCCATTTCCACATGCCTCTCTTCCTCTGTGTGTCTCCCTCTACACAGAACACCAGTCACTGGACTTAGGACCTACCCTTAAATCCAAGATGATTTCATCTCAAGATCCTTAACTGATTACATCCGCCAAGTTCCTATCCCCGAAAAGGGACCAGATCAATTATTTACTGTAATTGAAACAATGTGAAAGGCATGCTCTCTTAGGAAAAAACCTCAGAGAAAAAACTGACAACTCAAATCTGAAATTTTTTTGTGCCTTCTCACTAGACTATGTTCTATCATTTTAAGTGTGCCCTTTTCTCAGTAGAAAATATCCTATTACATCAGCAGGAAATTCTATCATTAAAAAATTCTAAAATACACAAAGAGCTGAATAAAATGTTTTACTAATATGTTTTCTCTCCTCGTGTTCCCCATCATAGTGAACGCCTTCTCCAACAGCCTGGAAGCTCTGGCTGTTTGTTGTCACGCAACCAACCCATCAGCAAATCCTGTCAACTCTAAAGTACATTCCAGGACTTCCCAGGTGACAGTGGATAAGAATCCGCCTACCAATGCAGACGGTTTGATCTCTGGTCCAGGAAGATCCCACGTGCTGCAACTAAAACCAGAACCAGTCAAATCAATAAATATTAAAACAACAACAACAAAAAGAAGTGAGGCTTTGAACATGGCATGATGAACCCCACAGGAAAAAAAATACATATTTCAAATGCAACCAATTCTCATTCCCTCTACCACCATCAGCCTAAATCACTATCACCTCTGGCCAAAGTGAGCCTTTTAACGTGTAACCCTGCTTTGTCACCCCCTGTAAAACTCTCCAGGGACTTAGAGCACAGATGTAATAAAACCCAAAGTTGTTCTCTTCTCCTTCTCCCTCCTCTCACTCTCTAGCCACACAAGCTTCCTTTTATCCTGGAAGGTACCAAGCACAACACCCACATTGCTGTTCCCTCTGCCTGTGTCACCCAGGTATTTGAAAAACTGGATCTATCACTTCTCTGCTGAAATGTCACCTCCTGAAAAGGCCTTTCCTGACAGCCCTACCTATACCTGCCCTCCTGGTCATTCTACCTTTACCTTTCTGAACTATTTCCTCAGATAATAACAATTATCAATTTGACAATACAAAACATTAGTATTTTACTCTCAGCCTCAACTAGAAAATACGTTCCATGAAAGCATATTTGGCTCATGGCTCTATGCCCAGCGCTGAAACACTACCTGGCCCATACTAGTTCAACCAAGTATCTGAATGAATATACTTAACTTGGAATGGCAACAATAATTTGTTCATGTGTTTTCCCTTTTCAGATATTCCCTCATCCAATTTGTGATGAATATTATGACAAATATTCCCCAAATTATTTCCCATTCACAATACATTTTTATTCTGGTTTGAAAAAATAATTACCGACAGAAGTTTCTCTACGAGTTAAAGACGAACACTGGAGATGAGCAGTTGCTTGCCATTAGACAGGATAGGAAAGAAAGAGCTAGAAACCACACGGCCCTCTGATCTGGATCCCACTCTGTCCAACTACACCTCATTTCTTCACATACTATCAACAAAACTCCTGCTTTCCAAAAACATAAGAATGGTTCCCTCAGGAGTTAGGGCCATTCTATCTGCATTTTCCGTTTTTCCCTTGAACAGTGTCCCAAAGTAAATTTCAAGGAACAACGTTTCCAGGGGGTGTTAACAGATACTGAAAAGGGTCAAATTTAGGGAAAACTTCATCAAGCAAAACTGAGCAGGTTTTTTTTTCATAGAGGACTCTTCAGAATCTTAACTATGTTAACGTGCAGTATAAATCTCCACAATGGAAAGAGTATATACACTGTAACCCAAACTTATTTTTTTCCACTCAAACCTAATATACTCTCTTTCAGTCACTTCATTCATCATGCCCTTCTTTCCTAGCTACCTCAAAAATTCTGGCAGCCTGACTTACTGAAAACACCTTTTATTTTAGATACCAAAGAAGGTTTAAAAAGAGACTTGCTAATGGATTTAAATTATAATTAAGATAATTCACTGTCTGCAGGGTATTATTTGAGACAAAGTCATTACCTGGTAAATAGTCAAGAGTGACAAAAATTAATAAAATTACCAGAAGTAGCATAAAACTGAGGTCAAATGCATTCAAACAACCCTGCCCCCACCGACTCATTACTTCTTTTTTAGAATGGCACTAACCAAAACAAGGGCGAGACTGGAGGTGCAGAACAAAGCAAGTTCTGTAAGTTTTTAGTCTAAATATGATATTGATATCTACATTTCTGGAAAAGACTATAAGCCTAGATAACAAACTCATAAAAAAAAATCAGTAGGATAACTTTAGAACATGAACACAAATTCACACCCTGTATGATGCAAAAATTACTTTCCTAGTAATCCCTCTTTTTCTCCAGCATTCCCCAGTATCTCGGCAGGGAACTCAACCTTAATGCTGCCTCTGCAGGCCTCCCTTGCCTCTTAAAACCTTCTTCTTCTGGTCACCTCTTTCACTTCTATTCTCTATCAGTGCCAGCTTCCAACCTTGAACTCACTCATCCTAATATTTGCAGGATATCTTCACAGATATTCTATGTTAGAGGCAAAAGATGAACTAGTCATGGCCCTAACATCA
Source organism: Moschus berezovskii (assembly GCF_049115385.1). Taxonomy (NCBI): domain Eukaryota; kingdom Metazoa; phylum Chordata; class Mammalia; order Artiodactyla; family Moschidae; genus Moschus; species Moschus berezovskii. The sequence goes on along the minus strand of NC_142475.1, from coordinate 68,278,137 downwards.
AAGAAACTCTTGAAACTTAGAGGCCTGGCTGGAATATGGCCCAACTGCACCCTCCTCTCCCTGTAAGACAAACAATGCTACCTTCAAGCCCAATCCCTCAACAATCCTAAATTCTTTAAAACTAAAAATAGTTCAGCTGTTGTCTCATCTGCCAGCAGATGGCCAGACTATTTTTAATTCAGGATTCTAGAGAGCAGGAATGGATCAAGCTAAGCTAGGGCAGCTTGGAGGCCCTGACTCTGCAGAGTTCAGTGGTTGCTGCAGAAAGCTGGTGTGGGGCAGGTACCAAGAGAGGGCAACCTGGAGCTGTTCCTGGGCCTGTGGGCTTCACACTGGAGATAACAAAGTAGGTGGGAGGGGTTTTCTTTTTTTTTTAAAAAAAAAAAAAAAAAAAACCACTTTACCTCAAAATAGTCAAGGTGGGAAGGGTTTTGTTTCTTTTTCTTTTTTTTAACCACTTTACTTCAAAACAAAGTCTGAAATGTAAGATAATTTTACAAAAGTTTCCAATAATCTACTTTAGAGGTTTCATTATCTTTCTTTACATGAAAATAAAAGCTCCTTTATGTGGTGTTTTTGAGATTGGCTTTTCTTTTAATAAAGTAAAACCTCCCCTTATCTAGGTAAGGTTTCCAAAAAGCTATATTGTGACCAAAGAAAAAAGAAAAAAATATAGTATTCTTAAGAACATGAGATGAACTGTAATTTCATGAGTATAATTTACAGAAAATCAATTTATTATAGGTCATATTGTTAAAAGGTAACTGAATTTGAATACCAGTGCTCTGAAATCTACTCATACCACTAACATGATTTTAAAACACAAAAGGATTAGATGTATTCTCTCATTCCCTTCAGCTATACGGTAGGTGCTCAGTAAAAATGGTGTGTCGGGGGGACACACAGAATAAATGCAGGCAGGTGTATTCAGATGGGTTATTTGCAAAGTCTATTTAGAAGAGTCAGAGCAACACCCACCTCTCTACCACTACCAGCCAACTCCTCAGTTCAGTTCAGTTCAGTTCAGTCGCTCAGTCGTGTCCGACTCTCCGCGACCCCATGAATCACAGCACGCCAGGCCTCCCTGTCCATCACCAACTCCCGGAGTACACTCAAACTCATGTCCACAGAATCGGTGATGCCATCCAGCCATCTCATTCTCTGTCGTCCCCTTCTCCTCCCGCCCCCAACCTTTCCCAGCATCAGAGTCTTTTCCAGTGAGTCAACTCGTCTCATGAGGTGGCCAAAGTATTGGAGTTTCAGCTTTAGCATCAGTCCCTCCAATGAACATCCAGGATTGATCTCATTTAGAATGGACTGGTTGGATCTCCTTGCAGTATAAGGGACTCTCAAGAGTCTTCTCCAACACCACAGTTCAAAAGCATCGATTCTTCGGCGATCAGCCCTCTTCACAGTCCAACTCTCACATCCATACATGACCACGGGAAAAACCATTGCCTTGACTAGACGGACCTTGGTCGGCAAAGTAATGTCTCTGCTTTTTAATATACTATCAAGGTTGGTCATAACTTTCCTTCCAAGGAGCAAGCGTCTTTTAATTTCATGGCTGCAATCAGCATCTGCAGTGATTTTGGAGCCCAAAAAAACAAAGTCTGACACTGTTTCCACTGTTTTTCCATCTATTTCCCATGAAGTGATGGGACCAGATGCCATGATCTTTGTTTTCTGAATGTTGAGCTTCAAGCCAACCTTTTCACTCTCCTCTTTCACTTTCATCAAGAGGCTTTTGAGTTCCTCTTCACTTTCTGCCATAAGGGTAGTGTCATCTGCATATCTGAGGTTATTGATATTTCTCCCAGCAATCTTGATTCCAGCTTGTGCTTCTTCCAGCCCAGCGTTCCTCATGATGTACTCTGCATATAAGTTAAATAAGCAAGGTGACAATATACAACCTTGACGTACACCTTTTCCTATTTGGAACCAGTCTGTTGTTCCATGACCGGTTCTAACTGTTGCTTCCTGACCTGCATACAGGTTTCTCAAGAGGCAGGTCAGGTGGTCTGGGATTCCCATCTCTTTCAGAATGTTCCACAGTTTATTGTGATCCACACAGTCAAAGGCTTTGGCATAGTCAATGAAGCAGAAATAGATGTTTTTCTGAAACTCTCTTGCTTTCTCCATGATCCAGCGGATGTTGGCAATTTGATCTCTGGTGCCTCTGCCTTTCCTAAAACCTGCTTGAACATCTGGGAGTTCACGGTTGACATACTGCTGAAGCCTGGCTTGGAGAATTTTGAGCATGACTTTACTAGCGTGTGAGATGAGTGCAATTGTGCGGTAGTTTGAGCATTCTTTGGCATTGCCTTTCTTTGGGATTGGAATGAAGACTGACCTCTTCCAGTCCTGTGGCCAGCGCTGAGTTTTCCAAATCTGCTGGCATATTGAGTGCAGCACTTTCACAGCATCATCTTTCAAGACTTGAAATAGCTCAACTGGAATTCCATCACCTCCACTAGCTTTGTTCGTAGTGATGCTTTCTAACCCAGAGATAAGGAATGACCAGACCAGGCCATTCCAGTTTACTTTCCCATCCAGCTTGCTAGCCATACAGATTATCAAGAAACCAAAGGTGGCCTGACCTAGGTCTCAATAGTGAAGTGGAAGAGGGAGGTCTGTGATAGTTTCCAGGGATGTATTTGGGGATACTATCTACTACAGGACATTATACTTTCTGCAAAGATAAAAAGTGTCATCCCTATTAAATTATGTTTGGGCGGTAATGTACATGGATGACTAAAAGGGAAGAAACAAAGGTCATCAGGGATTAATTACCATGAGATTGCTCAACGAGATTTTGTAGGAGACTAAATGTAACTAGTCCCTTGGACTGCAAGGAGATCCAACCAGTCCACTCTAAAGGAGATCGATCCTGGGTGTTCATTGGAAGGACTGATGCTAAAGCTGAAACTCCAATACTGTGGCCACCTCATGCGATGAGTTGACTCACTGGAAAAGACTCTGATGCTGGGAGGGATTGGGGGCGGGAGAAGGGGACGACAGAGAATGAGATGGCTGGATGGCATCACCAACTCAGTGGACATGAGTTTGAGTGCACTCCGGGAGTTGGTGATGGACAGGGAGGTCTGGCGTGCTGTGATTCATGGGGTCACAAAGAGTCGGTCACAACTGACTGACTGAACTGAAATGTAAATAAAAGGAAAAAGCTCTATATGTCTCAAGTAAAGAAAGTACTCTGGGACATTCCTCATAAGCGTCTGCTAACTATGTGGAAGGGACAAACAAGTAAAAACTGGCAAAATCTAAAATTATCTTTGTAGAGCCGAGGCAGCCACGAGCAAGTAGTCCCTCCCTCTCAAAACAGCAAGGACCAAGCCATTAAAGACTCTAAAGATGCCAATCAAGAGTGACAGGAATACTCTCAATGTACAAGTTAACAAAACAATGGTGTTCACATTCGTGGCACATTAGAGGGGGCCTAACATTACAACAATTATGCTCAAGATCCTAACTGTACAGAGAAGGAAACAGGCCCAGAGACCTGACTATGCTGCAATGTAAAAGAACTGCAATTTAAAGCCAGGATCTGTTCTCCTTCCAGTAAGCATTCCATTTAGAACAGATACTTATATTAGCATTTTAGAGAGGGGAAAAGAAAAAAAATATATATATATATACATATATGTATACACACACATAACACTCCATTTCCTTAGTCTAATACTCTAATACTTATAATTTAGTATATGAAAGGTATATTTTAACACAGAAAATCTGACCTCAAAAACTAAAACTTTAGTTTGACCTCTTAACTTCTTTAACCTACAGGTTATTCAAAAACCTACACATAACAATTTCACTCCTTCCCTCATCCTGCCTCAACTTAATTATTTCTTTCACGATCCAGCTATAAATTCCATTTTTACCACTGTACAACATCCTCTCATAAATCTGGAATAGTCTTTTGCTAGCTACAAGAATAACAAAAGGTGAACTTCTGATCCATGAAGTGTTAAAAAAATTTTTAATTCATTATACATAAAATTCAAAAAAATTTAATGAAAATTTCTTCAATAATCCTTCTCACATCACTTTAAAGGATCCAAAAAGGAGATAAAAACCCGCTTATTGCAGTAAGTTAAAAGTCTTTTTATTTTAATAATTAAAAGGCAAAGTTGCTTTTGAGCTATCTTGACCCTTTAGCATTCATCCAAGTTATTCTGGATTTTTGCCCCTTTTAAGAATGCTTTTTTCCAAGCCCACTTAACACGCTTCCTTTTCTCCTCAACTTAATCTAGTCTGTTTCCAGCGCTATAAGCTAAAGCCAAGCATTAGGAATTCATCTTTGCGTTTAATGTCCCGGTCCTTCCTTAAAGGATTTCATTCCTGATGAATGCAAAAGATCCATCAGTGGTCCCCCTTAACAATTCCTCATCTGCCAGTCCTCGCTGTAGGTATTGTTTGCATTTACCCTGCTATGGGCTTCACAACACTAGATGTCTTTCGTCTGAACTGTAAATCACAATTCAAGCTTGCGAGCAGCTGTCACGGTCCAGACATGTGGCTGGTGGGTGTCATTGTCTTGCTCATTTCCCCCGTTTCAAAGCCTCCCTTCCTTGTCCCTAAAGCCATCTTATCTAAAGGTCCTTTCCTTCCCCGCTTTTATCTCGCCACCCCCACCCCTTAACCTCAGGTCTTGTTCTTCCAGGTCAGCCCAGTCGCATGCAACATTACTCTGTTTTTCCCGTGGCGGAGGCGGAGAGATATCGGCACAGGCTGCACCTCTCGCAAACCCCTTCTCAACAGTCAACAAGGGAACAACTTCAGCCTCTCTTCCCAAAGTACCACGCCACACGAAAAGTTATTTGAAATTACGAGACGGAACCCTTCCCACGCCCCATCTTGACAAGTCAGCTCCACCTCAATTTTCTCAGCGAATAAACAGCAGGTCCTCTCCTGCCTCTTCACAAAGGGTGATGCCCCGGCCGCACCGCACGGTTCACCAACCAACCCTTCACAGATTCCCCAGGCGACCCCCGCCGCTCCCCAGCCCGGCCGCGTTGCCCGGGCCCGGCTCACTGCCATTCCTCCTCCACCCTGCCCCTGCCCCGCAGCGAGCCGAGTTACTGTCAACTCCTGCCACGCAGCCCCGGAGCTTCGCCCGGCCTCCCGGAGGTCAGCGCCGCCGGCCCAGGGGCGAGCCCCTCGGCCGCGGCGACGCCACCTCCCGCGCCGGCCGGCCTCCCCGCGCCCCGCACCCTCCCCACCCCCAGCCCTCGGGCCTCCTCCCCGCTCACCTAAAGCCACCTCGCACGCTTTGCGCAGCTGGGAGTGATGCGCCTTCTTCACTTCCTTGTCGGCCAAAATCTTCTCCAGGGCCCGGGTCAGGAACATGTTCTTCGTCTTCTTCCCCTCATACATGGACGCAGAGAAGGAGGCGGCGGCTCGTCCGACCCGCGGATCCCAGCGGCTGGAGGGGAGGAGGACGAGGACGAGGGAGAGGAAGAGCCGAGAGAAAGGAGAGGGGGTGGCGGTGGGGGAGAGGAGGCGGCGTGAGGGCAGCGGCGGGATCAGGCAGGGGCGGGGGAGCGGGGCGGGCGAGGGGCGCGCAGGTCGCAGCCGTCCCGCAAAGGGCCGCGCCCGTGGGACCTCCGCTTCTCCCGGCCCGGGGGTCGCTTCCCGGCCACCACCACCACCACCACCTTCCCCCTCACTCGCCCCTCCGCCCGGGAGACGGCGAGGGAGCCCAGCCCGGCGGCCGTCAGGCGGGGGTCACCGAGGACCGAGGCGGCGGATCAGAGGCCCGGCGAGAGCAGGGCTGCCCTGGCTCCTGTGGGGACGAGCACCCGCCGCGGCCGCGGACTGGCCTCCATCACCGCCGACCTGCCCCGGCCGCCATGTTGGGAGGAAACGACGCGTCACGCAGCGGCCGAACGGCTGCAGAGGAGGAAGCGGCGGCGGCGGCGGCGTTGGCTGCCCAGAGCTGCCGCGGCGCCGGGAGGCAGGGGGCGGAGGGCGGCGCGGGAGGAGCGGCTCGAGCCGCAGCGCTACGGCGGCCTGGCGGGGCCTCGCCGCCTCCCGCGTTCGCCTGCAGGGCGGCGCGGGGCGTGGCGGGCGTCCTGCGGCGCGGCGCTGGACGCTTCGGGCTCCGATGACCCCCGGCGCCGCCGAGGCCGCCGTGCGGACGCGGCTCCGGGCTCCGCTGCGGGCGCTTCGCCGACTTTCCAGAGTCTCGGTGGGTGGGCGCGCGCGCGCGCAGCCCCTTCCGCCCCGGGACTCACGGAAACACTCTCAGGGCCCGAGCTCCACCGCACGCGTTCCACCTGCCGCGTGGCCGGTGCTCGGCGGCACTGTTTACACCTGCCGCGCTCGACTGTTAAATTACCAGCTGCACCAAACTGCTAGATCCAAGACCGTGTCCCCCGACTACCTCAGGATTCTCTCTTGGGAAGAGTACAACCGATCTGACGAGGTTGCACGAATGCTTCACTTTTTCATCTCTGTAGGGTAAATCGGGAAACTCTAGGTTTGAGATTTCTCCTGAATTGAGACTAAAGTTAAGGAACAGATGAATGCTTCTGATTGATGAGGCCCTTTAGAGCTTTGTGTTTTCTGTACCTTTAATAGTAAGGTTCGGTCGAGGACATGAAAACCAGTTTCAGAATGGAAAAGCTTTAAGTACAAACATTACCGAAGACACACAGGTGACCGTGTGCCTACTTTGATACCAAAGAATTATTCAGATTCCCACAGTGTTTTCATTCAGAGCAGAAAATAACAACGAAAACCATTAAATGGGAAGAATTCGTTTACATGGTGATCTAGGTGCACATCTTTCCAAGTTCAAAGCTACTGTGTGGCTCTGTCAATACTAGATCTCAAATTATTAGAATGTGCCTCTAATACTGTTCTGATCCATTCGATTCCCTTGACTGTGCTGCTGCTGCTTAGTCGCTTCAGTTGTGTCCGACTCTGTGGGACCCTGTGGACTGTACACGCCAGGCTGCTCTGTCCTTGGGATTCTCCAGGCAAGAATACTGGAGTAGGTTGCCATGCCCTCCTCCAGGGGCCTTGACTATGGACTTGTCCTAATGCAGCCAACTAAACTCAGAAGGAGAGGCTGTGATTTGGGACAGGCTAAAAACCATGGGAAATAAAAATGGAAACCTTGAAGGTAATCCAGAATTAAAGTGAGATAGTATTAATAAATTAGCTTTTTTAAACTTTCTTATCCTAAGAGACAAATCCATAAATTGATTAATTTCATTCCAATAGCTGTTTCTATATAGATTCCTGGAAGTTAGAGATTTGGTATACTAGATCAGACATAATATTGCTTTCTGTCTTCACTCTCATATTACCTATGAGAGATCTGAGAACAAGCTCCATTTATAATTTTTATTTATTTGTCATGCCAGTGTTGTAACAGGTATTGTTGAAGGTGCTAGCTGATCACTGAATCTATTTACTCTTCTTTACAGAGATATACTGTTTCCTTGTCTCCCTTGCAGTTACGTGTAGCCAGATTTGGGTTTAAGTGTAACCCAGATTTGGGTTTTCCAGGTGGCACTAGTGGTAAAGAACCTGCCTGCCAGTTCAGGAGACAATAAGAGATATGGGTTTGATCCCTGGGTCTGGAATACCCACTGGAGGAAGAAATGGCAACCTACTCCAGTATTCTTGCCTGGTGAATCCCATGGACAGGAGCCTGACCAGCTGCAGTCCCTAGGGTTGCAATGAGTCAGACAGGACTGAAGCGACTTAGCATACAGATTTAGCTTATTTGAAAAAAAAAAATCATCCAGTCTTCCATGCTCTTTCCCTTCAGTGGCCACATGCTAAAGACAGCAGAGCCACAAGTTATAAGGAGCCAAGGTCCTTGGAATTACAACTTGATGGAGAGTCATCCAATATTTGTTTTGGACTTTACATGGGCAAAATAAAAGGGTATATTTAGCAGCTGCTGCTGCTGCTAAGTTGCTTCAGTCATGTCCGACTCTGCGACCCCATAGACGGCAGCCCACCAGGCTCCCCTGTCCCTGGGATTCTCCAGGCAAGAACGCTGAGTGGGTTGCCATTTCCTTCTCCAGTGCATGAAAGTGAAAAGTGAAAGTGAAGTCGCTCAGATGTGTCCGACTCTTCGGGACCACATGGACTGCAGCCTACCAGGCTCCTCCGTCCATGGGATTTTCCAGGCAAGAGTACTGGAGTGGTGTGCCATTGCCTTCTCCGATTTAGCAGCTAGCCTTATCCTAATCAATGCACTTGACACTCATTAATGAATAATACAGAGCAAAAACGTCATCTATCCATTTCTATAAGCCTAGCATCTAGTGTAGTCACTGCACAGAAAATGCATTTGGTAGAAACTTGAAACTCAGAATGAATGAAAGACACTAGGTTAAGTCAAGATCACATGTGACTTAGGAGCTTGCAGTATATAATAGGGGAAAAGATACTAAACAAGTAAATCACTAGTGAATATATAATTACAAATGTATGATTAAGGTACTATGAGGAGACCTACTGTAGATTTGGGGTTCAGAGATGATTCCCTGAAGAAGTAACATTTAACTGAGGCCCGAAGGAAGAGGAAAAATTAGTCAAACTAAGTCGGGAAAGAACATTCCTGGCAGTCTCTTGGAGTTGGGGAGAAGCTTGCAAGTTTCAGGAACCGAAATAAGGCAGCATGGCTGAAAGTTATCAAGGGGAAATGGTGCTAGTAAAGATAAAGAGGGAACTAGGTCATACAGGCATGTTAAGGGTTATGGACTTCATGTTAAAGGTTTAGGATTTCATCCCACTAGCAATGGAAATCTGTTAAGTTACTAAATTGGCAATATAAAAGTAGTCCCTCTATCTGTAGAATGAATTGGAAGGGGAAGAGATTGTATGTGGACAGAACAGTGAGGAGATGATTACGACAGTGCCACATGGTTTAGGCTGGGGTCCTGGACTATCATGCAAAGCTTGGAAGACTAGGCCCTGCACAGAGCAAAATGGGGCTGGACTTGAGCCCCAGCATCTGCCAAGAGGAAGGAGCTCCTTTTTCTAACTTGGATAAATGTTAGCTCGACCAGTGCTGCGAGTGATGGCAGTGGAGATGGAGCAGAGTGGACAGATCTGAGATGTACTTTGGTAGCAGAATGGACAGGATCTAGTAATGAATTGGAGTGAAGATAAGAGAAAGGAAGAGATCATGATGAATGCCATGTTTCTGACCGGAGTCCACGGGTGAGTAGAAATGCTGTTTATAGCGATGGGATAGACTGGGATAAGAGCATGTCTGAAGGTGAGGGTACAATTTTTAGAAGAATCTACGCCTGTGAAACATGACCTGATCATCAGAAGTAATGGCCTTCACCCTCCTTTCTTCCAGAGGACAATCCATCTTCCCCCTTTGCTGAGTCTAGGATGTCATCCAAAATGTGGTGGGGATAGGGGTGGGATGGGGTGGGTTATGGGGGCTTGTTGCACAGCCTTGGGAGTTGGACACCTGTTACCCAACTTGAAACTCAAGATATTAACTCTTACCTGTCTGGAGCAAAAGTATGACTCTAAAGCAGATGCCTTTTAAAAATAAGGGAGAGATAATATTTTTACTCTTTTATTCTCAATTATAGTGGAAGGGATGTCAGGCTCAGGCAATTTTTACACTAAATTTGATTACATTTCCCTGTATGTATATTTCCTTTTTTTTTTTTAAATTAATGTCACTGCTTGGTGCTTATCCAATCTATTTAAATAAGTTTGATTTCAGTATTTACTTATATTTGACTTATTGTTTTCCACACACTTAAATTTTACCAATTTCTATCCTTTAAATGTTAACATATATTTTTCTTATACATGGTTGCTTTATTGAGTCTATTTTTGCCTGTCTGCAATCTCACCTTCCTATCATTAATTGCCACTCATCATTTTCTCTTTCGTCTATAACTTTGTTGTATATTAGTTGCCTTGATTTTTTGGGTATTAGTCCCACCTTGGTTCCAGATCATTAAATAATATCAAAACAATTAAAGACTTTGACCCAGATCTTAGAGTCTTCATTGGTGTGCTTTATCATCCTTTTAAATATAGATGTAGCATGAAAATTAAAATAAAACATGAATAAAATTTTAATTAATGCTCAGTATATCTGATGTTAAAAGCCAAGATTTTTTTAACATCGAAAAATAGCATCATATTTACTTGACTAAAAAGAAGCTTTGATGCCTCTAGCAGTCTTTCACATAATCTCAAAACATTCTGTAATCTGACCCTTCTCTGACTTTCCAACTAATATCTCAATGACAATGGCAATAATTGTTAACATTTATATAGAGCTTATATATATATATATGGGATTCCCTTATGGCTCAGCTGGTAAAGAATCTGCCTGCAATGCAGGAGATCTGGGTTCGATCCCTGGGTTGGGAAGATCCCCTGGAGAAGGGAAAGGCTACCCACTCCAGTATTCTGGCCTAGAGAGTCCATGGACAGTCCATGGGGTCACAAAGAGTCGGACACGACTGTGTGACTTTCACTTTCACTTTATATATATATGTATAAGCTTCCTTCATAGCTCAGTCGGTAAATCATCCGCCTGCAATGCAGGAGACCTGGGTTCGATTCCTGGATCAGGAAGATCCCCTGGAGAAGAAAATGGCCACCCACTCCAGTATTCTTGCCTGGAGAATCCCATGGACAGAGGAGCCTGGCAGGCTACAGTCCATGGGGTCGCAAGAGTCAGACACAACTTAGTGACTAAACCACCACCACATTATAAGCCAAGCACAATAACTCAAATGAAGTTTCCATTATTATTTCTGATTTATAGATAAAGAAACTAAGACATAGAGAATTCAGATGAGTTGTCTGCAAATTATATGTGGTAGAGCCAGGATTCCAATTTGGGAAATCTGGCTCCAGAGCCCATACTCAAAACAACTAAGCTATATTGCCTCTGAACAGTCTTGTAACCTCCTTCCTTGTCCACTCCCTCCTCCACTGAAATACAGATGTAGGTTCTCAAGTTCCAACCCATTCCTCCATGTCCACCTCCTTCATTTCCCCACACCACATGTCCATACAAACACAAAGCTTTCCTGCCCCTGTATGCCTTTGTTCATCATTCAGCAGTCCAGAGCACCCACCACCACCTCTATTTTTTTGCTCTCCCCAGGCTTCCCAACCTTCCAAACCTCGGTGAAATTCATCCGCTTCTAAGTTTTCTCCTTTAACCTCCAACAGCACAAATCCCTCCCTTTTCTAGCCTTATATAACTTTGGGCTTCCCAGGTGGCTCAGTGGTAAAGAATCCACCAGCCAACTCAAGGAGAAGTGGGTTCAATCCCTGTGTAGGAAGATCCCCTGGAGGATGAAATGGCAACCCACTCCAGTATTCTTGCCTGGGAGGCATTGCAAAGAATCGGATACAACTGGGCAACTGAGCACGCACGCATATCTTTGTCTACATCATACTTTATACCTAAGTATATAACCATGGTGGTGCTTAATCAGACTGCAAATTTTTTAGATCAGGGATTTAAGAAAAAATATAGAAGGCAACAGAGAAGGAAATGGCAACCCACTCCAGTATTCTTGCCTGGAGAATTCCATGGACAGAGGAGCCTGGCAGGCTCCAGTCCACGGAGTTGCAAAGAGTCAGACAGGACTGAGCAACTAACACACACAAAGAAGGCAACTTAGTAAAAGATAGGAAACATGGATTAAATCCAGAAACATATCGGTTTTGCTGAGACCACGATAATGACATGAATCAGAGAGGCCATCTCCAAAGTCACTCAAGTCTCTTTTCTCGCTTTTCATTTAAAGTGTTTAGTCTGAAAACGTGATATTCCTTATTTATCAGTCTGTTTGTTTTCATCTTGTTTATTAAGGAAGTAAGTGAATAAAATGTGTCATTAAACTCAGAGGTCCTGCTCACTGTTCTGCAGAAAAAGTGTCAGTTACACTGAACAGCACAGATAAAAGAAGAGCATGGTAGCTTGAAGAAACTCATCTAGAAACTATAAGAAGAGCAAACAAATTTGTAATTAAATTTTTATCTATATCAAATACCAAGAGGTGGTATTTGATAAAGTGAAGTTTCAAAAAATTAAATGTGGTAAAAAAAATTACAAATCTAGAGCTGGAAGTTGGAAGTAATATAATTTTCCATAACTGTTAAATCATTCAGTGCTAAATATTTACAGAATAATAAAACTGAACATATAAGCACTTCAGTTCAGTCGCTCAGTCGTGTCCGACTCTTTGTGACCCCATGAATCGCAGCATGCCAGGCCTCCCTGTCCATCACCAACTCTGGGAGTCTACCCAAACCCATGTCCATCAAGTTGGTGATGCCATCCAGCCATCTCATTCTCTGTCGTCCCCTTCTCCTCCTGCCCCCAAATATTTCCCAGCATCAGGGTCTTTTCCAATGAGTCAACTCTTCGCATGAAGTGGCCAAAGTATTGGAGTTTCAGCTTCAACATCAGTCCTTCCAATAAAAACCCAGGACTGATCTCCTTTAGGATGGACTGGTTGGATCTCCTTGAAGTCCATGGGACTCTCAAGAGTCTTCTCCAACACCACAGTTCAAAAGCATCAATTCTTTGGCAATCAACTTTCTTTATAGTCCAAATCTAACATCTGTACATGACTACTGGAAAAACCATAGCCTTGACTAGACTGACCTTTGTTGGCAACATAATGTCTCCACTTTTAAATATGCTGTCTAGGATGGTCATAACTTTCCTTCCAAGGAATAAGCGTCTTTTAATTTCATGGCTGCAGTCAGCATCCGCAGTGATTTGGGAGCCCCCCAAAATAAAGTCTGACACTGTTTCCACTGTTTCTCCATCTATTTGCCATGAAGTGATGGGACCAGACGCCATGATCTTTGTTTTCTGAATGTTGAGCTTTAAGCCAACTTTTTCACTCTCCTCCTTCACTTTCATCAAGAGGCTTTTGAGTTCCTCTTCACTTTCTGCCATAAGGGTGGTGTCATCTGCATATCTGAGGTTATTGATATTTCTCCCGGCAATCTTGATTCCAGCTTGTGCTTCTTCCAGCCCAGCGTTCCTCATGATGTACTCTGAATATAAGTTAAATAAGCAGGGTGATAGTATACAGCCTTGAGGTACTCCTTTTCCTATTTGGAACCAGTCTGTTGTTCCATGTCCAGTTCTAACTGTTGCTTCCTGACCTGCATACAGGTTTCTCAAGAGATGGGTCAGATGGTCTGGCATTCCCATCTCTTTCAGAATTTTCCACAGTTTATTGTGATCCACACAGGCAAAGGCTTTGACATAGTCAATGAAGCAGAAATAGATGTTTTTCTGGAACTTTCTTTCTTTTTCCATGATCCAGTGGATGTTGGCAATTTGATCTCTGGTTCTTCTGCCTTTTCTAAAACCAGCTTGAACATCTGGAAGTTCACAGTTCACGTATTGCTGAAGCCTGGCTTGGAGAATTTTAAGCATTGCTTTACTAGTGTGTGAGATGAGTGCAACTGTGCGGTAGTTTGAGCATTCTTTGGCATTGCCTTTCTTTGGGATTGGAGTGAAAACCGACCTTTTCCAGTCCTGTGGCCACTGCTGAGTTTTCCAAATTTGCTGACATATTGAGTGCAGCACTTTCAAAGCATCATCTTTCAGGATTTGAAATAGCTCAACTGGAATTCCATCACGTCCACTAGCTTTGTTCATAGTGATGCTTCCTAAGGCCCACTTGACTTCATATTCCAAGATGTCTGGCTCTAGGTGAGTGATCACGCCATCGTGATTATCTTCATCGTGAAGACCTTTTTTATACAGCTCTCTGTGTATTCTTGCCAACTCTTCTTAATATCTTCTGCTTCTGTTAGGTCCATACCATTTCTGTCCTTTATTGAGCCCATCTTTGCATGAAATGTTCCCTTGGTATCTCCAATTTTCTTGAAGAGATCTCTAGTCTTTCCCATTCTCTTGTTTTCCTCTATTTCTCTGCATTGATCACCGAGGAAGGCTTTTTTATCTCTCCTTGCTAGTCTTTGGAACTCTGCATTCAGAAGGGAATATCTTTCCTTTTCTCTTTTGCTTTTCACTTCTCTTCTTTTCACAGCTCTTTGTAAGGCCTCCTCAGACAGCCATTTTGCTTTTTTGCATTTCTTTTCCATGGGGATGGTCTTAATCTTTGCCTCCTGTATAATGTCACGAACCTCCGTCCATAGTTCATCAGGCACTCTGTCTATCAGATCCAGTCCCTTAAATCTATTTCTCACTTCCACTGTATAATCATATAAGCACTTAGATTTCATTAAAAATTTAAAGTTACATAATTCTCTCTAGAGGGATGGAAAGCACTTACTTTCAATCCGTGGTGTTGTTCTTTTCTGTATGCTGCTGCTGCTGCTAAGTCACTTCAGTCGTGTTCAATTCTGTGCAACCCCATAGACGGCAGCCCACCAGGCTCCCCCGTCCCTTGGATTCTCCAGGCAAGAACACTGGAGTGGGTTGCCATTTCCTTCTCCAATGCATGAAAGTGAAAAGTGAAAGTGAAGTTGCTCAGTCGTGTCTGACCCTCAGCGACCCCATGGACTGCAGCCTTCTAGGCTCCTCCGTCCATGGGATTTTCCAGGCAAGAGTAATGGAGTGGGTTGCCATTGCCTTCTCCATCTTTTCTGTATATATTGTTATAATTTTTTTTCCTGTAAAGTCACACTAATGTTAACTACTACTTATTAGGTGTTTACTTTGTATGAAGCCCTTGACAAGCATTAACTCATTTAATTCTTACAACTCAGCCATGTACATGTTATTATTCTTCTTTTACAAATGAGGAAAAAATGGTTAGAGAAGTTAATTGTACCAAATATAAACTTGTCCCTTGCCAAAGTTCATGCATGCACTTATCCATTGTTCTATCCTGTCTTTCTTTTTAGTCACGTATTTGAATAATCCATTTGAAAGTGCTTTTTGACCAATGCTGTGCCATAATTATATTAAGGCCAGCCCATATCTTTCTTTCCTTTGAAACTACTCTCAATAACTAGTACACATTAATTACGCAGTTGCTTAGTCGTGCCTGACTCTTTGTGACCCCATGGACTATAGCCCTCCAGGCTCCTCTGTCCATGGGGTTTTCCAGGCAAGAATACTAGAGTGGGTGGCCAATCGAACCGATGTCTCCTGCATTGACAGGTGGATTCTTTACCACTGCGCCACCTGGGAAGCAGACCCATATCTTTTATTTCCTTTGAAACAACTGCCAACAACAAGTACACATTAATTACTAAGTGAGAATTAATTTTCTGGAGGTCAGGCTTTTTAAGAAAATTTTTACATGGAGATTTTTATTTAAAGCCTGTCTTTTAAAGAAACTATAATCTGAAGCATTCTGAAAAAAGAAATTTCTAGGCCCAGATAGAATTTACTAGTGAAACTATCAAACATTGAAAGAAGAAATAACATTGACTCTATCTCCTTCAAAAAATAGAAGGGGGGAACACTTCTCAAATTGTAAGACCAGCATAAACCTGAAAACAAAGCTAGATAAAAATAATACAAAAAGACAATTACAGACCATATCCCCTGTGAATATTGATGTAAAAATCCTCAACAAAATATTAGCAAATCAGATTCAGCAGTATATGAAAGTTCACCACAACCAATAGAAGGGGTTCTTCTTGAGGATGCAGATAGGTACAATATTAGAAAAGCAAGCAATGTGAATGACCACACTGACAGATGAAAAGATTAAAACTACATGATCTTATCAACAGGTCAGGGGAAAGCAAGTGGTAACATTCAACACTCTTTCACTATAAACACTCTGAGCAGGCATCCTCAACTCAATTAAGGACATCTTTTAAAAAAGCCAACTATTACCCTCCAATAAAAAAAATGGTCACTGCTCAATAAGTATTGAATGATGAAGAAAATTGAAAAAATATATATTCTTGAAAAAAATTTTAAAAATGCTATAGTCAACATCATACTCAAATGTGAAAAAATTCAACAGTGAAAACCTGAATGCTAATATTGGAAACAAGGAAAGGGTATACATTCTCACTATTCCTATTTAGTATCACACTGAAGGTCCTAGCCAGCACAGTAAAACGAAACAAATGGCACACAGAATGGAAGAAACAAGCTTTCCTCATTGACAGCATAATTGTCTATACAGAAAATCCCAAGGAATCTACCAAAATATATCTAGAACTTATCACTGAGTTTAATAAGGTCATATACAAAATCTATTTTATGTTAACATATTATTCATATGCACTGGAAACCAAAATTTTAAAAATATTGTTTAAAATAAAAGCAAAAATAAAAGGTTTAATTGTAAATCTAACAAAATATACAAGATCTTATGATGAAAATTTTGAAGTGTTCACGAAAGAGCTCAGAGAAGACCTAAAGAAATGGGGAGACGTCATATTCATGGATTGAAAGACATGGTAAAGATGTCATCTATAGGTATAGTATAATTCTAAATCTGTAGTTATGGAGAAGCTGATTCTAGGGTTTATATGGAAAGGCAATGTAACTAGAAGAGTAATAAAATTTTTTTAAAGAATAGAAATGGATGAATCATAATACCCAATATGAAGTCTTAATATAAAGTTGTGATAATCAAGACATACAGCATTGGGTAGCAGGTAGACATTCAGGTCACAGAACAGAATATAAAGTCCAGATATAGACTCGTAGAAATATAGCCAGTTGATTTTTGACTAAGGTTCAAAGACAATTCAGTGAAGAAAGGATAGTCTTTTCAATCAATAGTGTTGAAAAAATTAAGACATCCATATGTAGGAGAAATAAACAGCCTCAACCAAAAGGTCATACTTTGTACATAAATGAACTCAAAATAGGTCATAGACCTAAATGTAAAATATAAAGCTATTAAACTTTCAGAAATAAACATAGGATAAAATCTTTATGAACTAGGGTTAGGCAAAAGTTTCTTCTTCATGACACCAAAACCATGATCTATAAAAGAAAAAAATTAACAAATTGGACTTGACACAATTTAAAACGTTTGCTCTGTGAAAGACATTGCTAAAAGACAAGTTACAAAATGGAAGGAAATGCTTGAAAATCATGTATCTGTCAAGTAACTTGTATTCAGAATATATATTTTTAAAATTCCTGAAACTTACTAAAAAAACAACAACCCAATTTTCAAAAATGGGTAAAAAGTTTAGACATTTCACTAAAGAGGATATACAATGGCAAATAAGCATTAAATGGGCTTCCCTGATGGCCCAGCGGATAAAGAATACACCTCCAATGCAGGAGACAGAGGAAATCCCTGGTCAGGAAGATCCCCTGGAGAAAGAAATGACACCCACTCCAGTATTCTTGCCTTAAAAACCCCATTAACAAGGAGCCTGGCAGGCTACAGTCCAAAGGGTCACAAATTAACCATTAATGCAAATTAAAACCACAATGAGATACTACTACACAGCTATTAAAATGACTAAAAAAAATTGACAACATCAGGTGCCAGAGAGCATGTGGAAGAATTTGAACCCACATTGCTGTCAGAAATGCAAAATGTACACAGTAACTTTGGAGAAACAGTTTGGTAGTTTCTTATAAACACTTACCCTGTGACCCAGCAATCCCTCTCTATTTATCCAAGGGAGATAAACAGTTATAGCCACAAAGAAGCATGTACACATATTTTTTTGCTTCCCTGATGGCTCAGACAGTAAAGAATCCATCTGTAATGTGAGAGACCTGGGTTCGATCCCTGGGATGGGAAGATCCCCTGGAGAAGAGGATGGCTACCCACTCTGATATTCTTGCCTGGAGAATTCCATGGACAAAGGAGCCTGGTGGGCTGCAATGCATGGGGTTGCAGAGTCAGACACGACTGAGTGACTTTCACTCATATATCTAACACACATGTTTATGGAAATTCTATTCATACTCACTAAAAATTGGAAACAACTCACATCGCTTTCACTGAGTAAATGAGTAAACAGTAGTACAAAACTACTGGAGTGAAAATATGTGTTTATGGACATATGGACAGTACAAAGGAGGTTTTCAATTTTATTATTTTGTTTCCTTTTGCAGGTGGAGGGAGGATGTCAGTGCTTAAAATGTTCTGTATTCTGATTATGGTGGTGATTACATGAATCTGTACTTACATGTGTTCACATTTATAGAAATGCTCACTGGAAAAAGTCAGTTTTACCGTATGATAATTTAAGAAGCCCTCTTAGTTGCTTCGCCGTGTCTGACTCTTTGTGACCTATTGGCCTGTAGCCCACCAGGCTCCTCTGTCCATGGGATTTCCCAGGCAAGAATACTGGAGTAGGTTGCCATTTCCTTCTCCAGGGGATCTTCCTGACCCAGGGATTGAATCTGAGCCTGCTGTGTCTCCTGCATTGCAGGGGGATTCTTTACCTCCTGAGTCCTTGGGGAAGCCCTCTATTTTTAACACCAAATATCAATTTTACTTCAATGAGACTACTAAATCAGGACCCATTGGACAGAAGATAGAGATAAATGGCATTCTAAAGATATTTTAGGCAATTGAAAGAGACAGATTTGCTGTATCAAGCAGTAAAAAGAAAAATATGTAAGTAGGATTGGTGAGGGCAGGTGTCTGGTTAATCAAAGAGTCTCTATCATCCAGATAGGCCATGAATGGAATTTTTTGGATCATTACACAAGATCCCACTTACCTGTAAGTAAGACTCTTGAAGTGCATAAATAATTCCACTGCAATCAATTACATTTTTTGAAACACCAGGTGGCTCAGTGGTAAAGAATCTGCCTACAAAGCAGGAAATGCAGGTTCGATACTTGGGTTGGGAAAAGAAATGGCAACTGACTCCAGTGTTCTTAGAGAGGAAAATGGCAGCCCACTCCAGTATTCTTGCCTGGAGAATTCCATGGACAGAGGAGCCTGGCAGGCTACGGTCCATGGGGTCACAAAGAGTCAGACATGACTGAGCAACTATCAGTCACTCCAGTATTCTTGCCTGAGAAATCCTGTGGACACAGGAGCCTGGTGGGCTACAGTGGCAAAAGAGTCAGACACAACGTAACGACTAAACAACAACAACAACAGGAACACTTACTTCCAAATCTCATTTTGGTGATTTACCACTGTTTTCAAACTGAAAGAGTTTCTGCAATTTTCTAACACACTATTCATAATCCCAAAGGAATTTCTTACATACTAGAAGATGTCAAAATTATTTTCTTTTCAAAATATCACTGCTGATGTGCAGCTAAGTAAAATCTCTTAAGTTTTTAAAATACTTAAGAAAAATTTGCATTTATTATAGAAACAATTTAGTCTTTAACTTGTGTATAAATATGTTTCCTCTGTGGTTGGAAAACTGAATTATAATTGTTTTCATTTGCAGTTTTTAGAGCTGTCAGTTCCAATTATATTAATTTAAAGCTACCTTTTGAGACTAGTTAAATAAACTATGGCACATGCATCTAATGGCATATTCCAAAACCATAATAAGGAATGAGAATGCTTTTAATGTACTGATATGAAATTACACCTAATACATATTAGATGTAAAAAAAAAACAAACCAGAATAGTAGACTTAATATACTATGAATTGTGCAAAAATGGGGGAAAAGTTTGTATATATACATACACACACATGCATGTGTATTTACTTATAGTATTTGCTTAGACTGTTTCTGGAAGAATATAGAAGTGGGGAATTAAGTGTTCAGGAGTTACAGTTGGGATATATCACTGATGACCATTTTATGTATTTTATATTTTGAACCCTGTAAATACATTGCTTATTACAAAAATAAATGTTATTCCCTCTTTTTTGCAAAAAATACCTGTGCATTTTACAAAAACTGCCTATAAAAAGAAGAAAACAATAATTTGATTTCTTTATTGGGGCCAAAAATTCTTACTCAATAGAAACATACTGAAGAATAGATTTCTCATAGTGATTCCAGTACTGAAAAGCTGGAATAAGGTCCTTGGTTCTTATCTTCTTTGAAGAAGGAATTCAGCAAAGAGACCAAGATTATGAAAAAGATAAAAGTTTTTATCAGCAGCAAAGTACGTTCGGAAAAAGCAAAATACATATGAAGGAACACACAGCTGAGCTCAGAGTGAGTTGCACCCAATGGGGTGGTTTAGACTGCTTACCTGGGGCAGGTCTCTGGGTTGTCTCTGGCCAGTCATCTCCACATTTGATCCTGGTGTGAGCACACATCTCTCGGTTAAGATGGATTCCTGCTGTCCTTCCTCTAGACTAAGGGCCTTCTCTGTGCATGTGTTGGGTGGGGAAATTCACAAGAATGCACCCAAGTGGTGCCAGTGCTCCTCCTGGTACCCCATCTTGAAGCATCGGCAGGAGACCAGCTACAGCTGCTCAGCCTGGGGCCTCTCTATCTACTACCTCAATTGTATACATTTGTCTGATTTTTTTCTTCACAAAAAGAATATCTAAAGTGTGTAAAATCCTTGGAATCATATTTTGCTCTTCAAAATACTGGCTGAGGATAGGTAGCACCAGGAGCTGGCTAGAAATGCAGACACCTTGTGACCTACCCCAGATCTATCTCAGAACCAGCATGTTAATTAAAGACTCTCCTAGGGGATTTATGTGCACCTTCAAGCATGAGAAAATACAGCCAAAGGAAAGCTGGAATTGGAGGAAGATGGTGCCAACAGCCCTACAATGTTAGGCAAGTTGATAATACATCAGAATAGAGAAAGGTCAGTGAGCAGACTTTGTGAAGTTTACTGAAGAACCAAAAGGAATCCTAGAAAGACCCGGAACCAAAGGTCCAAAAAGAAAATCCAAGCTCCTGGGTGTAAGTGTGTGCCTGTGTGCACGTGCTAGCATCATGTGCTTGATTACTCAGTCATGTCTGATTCTTTGAGGCCCCTGGACTGGAGCCCACCAGGCTCTTCTGCCCATGGAATTTTCCAGGCAAGAAAATTCTGGAGTGGGTTGCCATTTCTTACTCCAGGGAATCTTCCTAACCCAGGGATTGAACCCATGTCTTCTGCATTATCAGGTGGATTCTCTACCACTAGCACCACCTGGGAAGCCCTGGGTGTAAATATATAGTCTCCTTCATTTGAATAACCCAAGATTCAAACAAAATCATCTTTGAAGACTCCTAAATCCATGCATCCATTAGCTGTTTCAAAAGTCAAACAAAAATAAGTAAAATCTCTTAGTTTAAGAGTAAGATTAGAGCCTTCTCTCCACCTTCCATCCTCTCCCTGAGTATGGCCTTTTCCCCATCTACCACCATTTCCCCAGCAGTAAGAATGATTCTAAAATAGAAGTCAAATCTCATCACTCCTGTAGTCACAGACTTCAATGGTACCCCGTTTTACTCAGAGTAAGAGGCAGAGTCCTGAGGCAGACCTACCGGTCTCTGCATAACTCACCTCCCCCCAACCACCACTCAACCGCTCTTCTTGGCTGGCTTAGCTCCAGCCACCTGGCCTCCTTACTATTCCATGAACTTGTCAGCTTCCAGATCTTTGCACTTGTTCTTCTGCTTAGGATCCTCTTCCTTCAGAGAATCCAAGGTCCACTTCCGGTCTCTGTTCGAGCTTTATCTGACCACACTGCATGAAACAGCCACTCCCCACTTCTCTGATCCTCTCACTCCTTTACTTTCCCCATGGCAGTTACCATTTCTCACACTAGGTATTGCTTTGATTTTTGTTGGCTTTTTGCCCCTCTTTAGAATATAAGCTCCTCAGAGGCTGGGACTTTATTTCCACAGTGTCTAAAAGAGAGACAGTTGTTGAATAAATGAATGAACAAACAAATGATCCTGTCTTAGCTCAGGCCGCTGTAACAAAATACCATAGACCGTGTGGCTTAAACCATAGAAACCCATTTCTCACAGTTTTGGAAAATGGAAATCCAGGATCAAGGTGCTGGCTGATTTGGCTTCTGGTGACGACCCTCTTCCTGGCTCATAGGTGGCCACCTTTTTCCTGTGTCCTCTCTTCACTTAGCCTTTCCTCAGTGTGTGAGCATGGAGACATCTTCCCCTCTCTCCTTTCTTTCTTCCTTCCTTTTTTTGTTTTCTCTCTTTCTCCCTCTCTCTCTTCTTATAAAACCACTAATCCTGTTGGATTAGGATCCTACCCTAATGACCTCACTCACCCTTCAGTTCAGTCGCTCAGTTGCATCCAATTCTTTGTGACCCCGTGGACTGCAGCACGCCAAGCTTCCCTGTCCATCATCAACTCCCAGAGCTTGCTCAAATTCATGTCCGTCGAGTTGCTGATGCCATCCAACCATCTCACCCTCTGTTGTCCCCTTCTCCTCCTGCCTTCAATCTTTCCCAGCATCAGGGTCTTTTCCAATGAATCAGTTCTTTGCATTAGGTGACCAAAGTATTGGAACTTCAATTTCAGCATCAGTCCTTCCAATTAATATTCAGGACTGATTTCCTTTAGGATGGACTGGTGTGATCTTACAGTCCAAGGGACTCTCGACAGTCTTCTCCAACACCACAGTTGAAAAGCATCAATTCTTTGGCACTCAGCTTTCTTCATGGTCCAGCTCTCATATGTATACACAACTATTGGAAAAACCATAGCTTTGACTACGTGGACCTTTGTCAACAAAGTAACGTCTCTGCTTTTAACCTTAACATTCAACCTTCAGTTCAGTTCAGTTCAGTTCAGTTCAGTCGCTCAGTCGTGTCCGACTCTACGCGACCCCATGAATCACAGCACGCCAGGCCTCCCTGTCCATCACCAACTCCCGGAGTTCACTCAAACTCATGTCCACAGAATCGGTGATGCCATCCAGCCATCTCATTCTCCGTCGTCCCCTTCTCCTCCCGCCCCCAACCTTTCCCAGCATCAGAGTCTTTTCCAGTGAGTCAACTCGTCTCATGAGGTGGCCAAAGTACTGGAGTTTCAGCTTTAGCATCAGTCCCTCCAATGAACATCCAGGATTGATCTCCTTTAGAATGGACTGGTTGGATCTCCTTGCAGTATAAGGGACTCTCAAGAGTCTTCTCCAACACCACAGTTCAAAAGCATCGATTCTTCGGCGATCAGCTTTCTTCACAGTCCAACTCTCACATCCATACATGACCACGGGAAAAACCATTGCCTTGACTAGACGGACCTTGGTCGGCAAAGTAATGTCTCTGCTTTTTAATATACTATCAAGGTTGGTCATAACTTTCCTTCCAAGGAGCAAGCGTCTTTTAATTTCATGGCTGCAATCAGCATCTGCAGTGATTTTGGAGCCCAAAAAAACAAAGTCTGACACTGTTTCCACTGTTTTTCCATCTATTTCCCATGAAGTGATGGGACCAGATGCCATGATCTTTGTTTTCTGAATGTTGAGCTTCAAGCCAACCTTTTCACTCTCCTCTTTCACTTTCATCAAGAGGCTTTTGAGTTCCTCTTCACTTTCTGCCATAAGGGTAGTGTCATCTGCATATCTGAGGTTATTGATATTTCTCCCAGCAATCTTGATTCCAGCTTGTGCTTCTTCCAACCTTAATTACCTCCTAAAGCTGTATCTCCAAACAATCACATTGGAGGTTAGGGTTTCAACACATGAATTTCAGGAGGACCTAATTCAGTCCTCAGCAGATCCCACAAAGAATTCCACTCCCACCATCATCAAAGAAATTGCCCTCTTAGCCTACCTGTTCTTTGGAATTCTTATCCCAGTCAAGACTGTGCTTGCTGTCTACACACGTATGCTAAGTTGCTTCAGTCGTGTCTGACTCTTTGTGACCCCATGCACTGTAGTTCGCCAGGCTCCTCTGTCCATGGGATTCTCCAGGCAAGAAAATTGGAGTGGACTGCCATTTCCTTCTCCAGGGGATCTTCTTGACCCAGGGATTGAACTTGTGTTTTGTAGGTCTTCTGCACTAGAAGGTGGGTCCTTTACCACTAGCACCACCTGGCAAGGCCTGTGCTTACTGTTTATTTAAACATAATTTTCCCTGAACAAAAATGCTGCAGCCAGGGGGTGTCACTTGGTTTGATTTTCCCTGGGAATGTGTAGCAGTGGCTCTGGGCTTGGGAGACACAGGGGCTTGGCCTAGGTCTTCCACAGTTAGCAATCACATGTCCTTAAGTACATATTTTTAATATTGGGGGAAAGTTTCAGGGTGTTTTTGGCAGTTACTTCTCAGTACCTTATCATCCTTGACTTGGAACTTCTTGAAATGTTACTTTATAAAATATAAGGTGACTGCAGCTGCTCTGAAATGCTATGTGTCCACACCATAGAGAAGTGCAGAAATCTTTCCTGTTTGCCAATTACCCCTGAAGTTGTGTAAGTATTAGGAACAACTTATAAAATAATACATTTAAGCAAACCTTACCTCTCACCTAGAATTGTAAATCTCCTTACTGTACGAATTGCTTTTCAACCCTGGTCATTAAAATCATCTATGGACAGTCTTCACAGTTTCAATGTACAGATGCCTACACTAACAAAGATTCTTTCCTTGACCAAAGTCCAGTCAGGCTCTTCTGATGCCTGTTCTTAACCAGACTCTCAGCATAAATGATTTGCTCTTTCCCACCCCATCAACCTCATATTCTAGAGAACTGAAGAAACACTACACTAGTTTCTAAAAACTCAAGGCTGTGTCCTCTTAAATTCCTTCCTGAGCAAGCTCAGGGCTGCCAGGACAATTTACTGTTTGTTAAAACTCAAGCTGGTAATAGGCAGATAGACCCCCTAAATCCTTTCTTAGAGCAGTTACTTTAGGAAAAATGTTAGTTGCTCAATCGTGTCCGACTCTTTGTGACCCCATGGACTGTAGCCTGCAAGGCTCCTCTGTCCATGGAATTCTCCAGGAAAGACTATTGAAGTGGGTTGGTTGCCATCCCCTTCTCCATGAGATCTTCTTGACCCAAGAATTGAACCCAGGTCTCCTGAATTGCAGGCAGATTCTTTATCATTGGAGTTACCAGGGAAGCCCTACTTTAGGAAGCTTGCAGTTATAAATCCTCTCACTGCCACTTTGAGCCATTAATCACTGACATTTTGAGTCATTAATCTCTACCACCCAGAACTATTTTCTCAAGAATCTCAAGAAAAAAAAGAAAGGTGTGGGTAGGGGGATGAGGAGGGGAAAAAAAGGAATCTCAAGAATCTTTCTTTGAAATGTAAACTTTTAAGGAGCTACCTCTCAATCTGGCTCCCAGTCCTTTAGGGAGAGTAAGGGCTGAACTTTGGTGGGTTCAGGGCATCAACTTGCACCACTGCCTCCTTTCTTTTTAAGACTTAAAAAAAAAAATGTGGACCATTTTCAAGTCTCTATTGAATGCATTGGGCTTCCCTGGAGTTGCAGTGGTAAAGAACCTGCCTGCCAATACAAGAGACGCAGAAGACTTGGGTTCGATCCCTGGGTTGGGAAGATCCCCTGCAGCAGGAAATGGCAACCCACTCCAGTATTCTTGCCTGGAAAATTCCATGGACAGAGAAGCCTGGTGGGCTACAGTCCATGGGGTTACACCAAGTCAGACTTGATTTAGCCACTAAACAACAACAATTGGATTTATTACAATGTTGCTGGTCTTTACTATATATATATATATATAAATATATATATATTTACATTTTGTTTTTTTGGCCATCAGGCATATAGGATCTGAGCTCCACGACCAGGGATAGAACCAGCACCCCTGGCACTGGAAGGTGAAGTCTTAACCACTAGGCCACCAGGGATGTCCCAACCTCCTGTTGTAAACCTAAGAGAAGTTTGCTTCTCCCCTGGGTAAGCACCAATTAACAAACACAAATGGCCTAGTCACGTGGACCCTTAACACCCCTTGATTCTTTTCCCTATGATACCCTATCTTTAAGAAGTCTCTTAGGTTCTTGCCTATTGTAAACAGTGCTGCAATGAACTCTGGGATAAAGAAGATGTGGTACATATATGCAATGGAATATCACTCAGCCATTAAAAAGAATGTTACTGCCATTTTCAGCAACATGGATGGACCTAGAGAGTGTGATACTAAGTGAAGTCAGTCAGAGAAGGAGAAATATCACAGGACACCCCCAATGTGTGAAATCTACAAAGAAATGATACAAATGAACTTAAAAAACAGAAAGAGATTCACAGACTTAGCTGGGAAAGTCACCCACACACTGCTATATTTAAAATGGATAACCAACAAAGACCTATTGTATAGCACGTAACTCTGCTCAGTGTGCCAGCCTGGACGGGAGTTTGAGGGAGAACGAATACATGTATATGGATGGCTGAGTCCCTTCACTGTTCACCTAAAGCTACCACAACAACAAAAAAAAAGAAGTCTCTTGCCTTTCAGTTCAGTTCAGTTCAGTCACGCAGTCGTGTCCGACTCTTTGTGACCCCATGAATCGCAGCACGCCAGGCCTCCCTGTCCATCACCAACTCCTGGAGTGCACTCAAACTCATGTCCATCGAGTCGGTGAT
Source organism: Moschus berezovskii (assembly GCF_049115385.1). Taxonomy (NCBI): domain Eukaryota; kingdom Metazoa; phylum Chordata; class Mammalia; order Artiodactyla; family Moschidae; genus Moschus; species Moschus berezovskii. The sequence goes on along the minus strand of NC_142475.1, from coordinate 68,251,747 downwards.
GCCATCCAGCCATCTCATTCTCTGTTGTCCCCTTCTCCTCCTGCCCCCAATCCCTCCCAGTATCAGAGTCTTTTCCAGTGAGTCAACTCGTCGCATGAGGTGGCCAAAGTATTGGAGTTTCAGCTTTAGCATCAGTCCTTCCAATGAACACCCAGGAACTGATCTCCTTTAGAATGGACTGGTTGGATCTCCTTGCAGTCCAAGGGACTCTTAAGAGTCTTCTCCAGCACCACATTTAGTTTCAACGAAGTTGATTTCCATTCACGCTGGACCCTCTTCCCTGGTCCGGTTGTTATTACTGAATAAACTCTATCCTCACTGCTTTAACCGGTATATAGATTTATTTATCTTTGACAAGAGTTACCCCTCTATTTCTGTGGATCTAGGATGGGGCCTAGGAATTATGATTTTATAAGCCCTCTAAGAGGTATCTTCTGATGCAAGGCAGGATTGGAAATAGCTGCTGCTAAAGGACAGCGGCTCTCAAAGTGGGGCTCCTGGACCAACAGCAGCATCATTACCTGGGAACCCGTTAGAAAGGCAGATGCTCTGGCCCTGCTCCAAACCTGCTGAATCTGAGACTCTGAGGTTTGTTGTTGTTTTAGTCACTAAGTAATGTCCGACTCTTTTGTGACCCCATGGACTGCAGCCCACCAGGCTCCTCTGTCTATATGATTTCCCAGGCAAGAATGCTGGAGTGGGTTGCCATTTCCGTCTCCAGGGTTCTTTCCGGCCCAGGGATGGAACTTGTGTTTTCTTCATTGGCAGACAGGCTCTTTACCATTGAGCCAGCAAGGAAGTCTGATTCTGAGCGTACGGCCCAGCTGTGTGTTAACAAGATCCTGTAGTGATTCTGATGGCTTGAGCACTACTGCTGTAGGGGGTTAAATTTGCTCCACGAAATATAATTAGGACTTGGTTAGTTAACTGTGACTTGGAATCTAGTTATGTTGATAAACGTTAGCCTGAAGAATATGGCTGCAAACTTTCCTACTCCTGCTCCACTCCTTCCCCTTCCTTTTATCCATTTTTCTTTTTCCTTCTAAAATGAAAGCTAGAAGCATCCTGGTCCACCAACACTCTTGGAAACCATTCGTTTTTGAAATTGTAACACAATTGCTAAATGACAAAATTGGCCTTTGGCAAGGGTGAGTAGAATCCAGAGTTCATAAAATGGACTCTCATTTTCCTTTCCTTTAAAAATTCCTCCATATTCTAAAATGTGCCCAGGGCCAACATGTGTATAACTGGTTATATATTTCAGAGAGAAAGACTGGGGAAGAAAGATGGTGGTGTTCGTATGTGATTGCCTTTCCTTCTACTTTTATAGTTGAAGATTAAGCGTGTGTTGTTCAGAGAATTCAGCACCAGGTCTTTGTCAGCTTCCTCCTTCTGACCACAGAGATCACGGGGTGTGGACGCTGGGATAATCATGCCTTCCTGATGGAGAAGAGGAGGTCATTGAGAGAGTGTAGAGGAAAGAAAAAAAAAAAAAAAGACTGTTTTTTCCTACTTTCTGCTGTAGCCAGCAACAGACAGTTATGGCTCTTTTAATTCATTCCTTCTCGCAAGTGGAAAAACACATTCCACAAAAAGAAGTCTCTGTTTCTGGAAACACTTGCTTTAGAAAAAAGAAAAAAATCTGGTATGAGGAAGCTTTATTTTTGGGGAAATATATTCTCTTTTTTATTTCTAATTTAAATATTTATGTAGTTTTGCAAAATACATGATATGGTAAAATAAATGAAAAAATATTTACTTTTACACACATACACACAAAGAGAGAAAGAGGAAGAGAAATTTTTCAAAGCGTAGAATTTAACCCTGAACTTTGGAAACAAACAGATTTTGACAAAAGAGCTATCTCTTTGTGTTGCTTATGTTAGAATTTTTACTTTGTAAATATGTACTTGTTTCTAGAGTCTTGCCTCACTCAGCAGCAAATGAACAAAATAATTTGAGGAGATGCCATTCCTGAAAGGCATCTACAAATTATTTCTTCTAAGAATGATCAGACCCCCTTGCTCTTCAAATGATGGAAAATGTTTGTGTGAAATTGACATGTTAATAGTTTTCATTTATATCAGTGCTGCTTTTAATTGGCTTTGAATCTTTTTAATTTCCCAGGTGGCACAGTGGTAAAGAATCCGCCTGCCAATTCAGGAGACACAGGAGATGTGGGTTCGATCCCTGGATCAGGAAGATCTACTGGAGAAGGAAATGACAACCCACTCTGGTATTCTTGCCTGGAAAATCCCGTGGACAGAGGAGCCTGGTGGGCTATAGTCCATGGGGTCACAAAAAGAATCTCTTTAGTAAATGCATGCAGAGTCTCAAATCTGGTTTGTACTTCCATTGCTTTTATTTGTCTGAATATTAGAGCCAACAGGTTAAACCAGTCTCCCAGAATCTGTCATCCCCAATCCCCTCTTCCTCAACATGTTTTATAAGAGAAAAGTAAGTTCACCTGGTAGGGGTGGGAGTGGTCTCTTCTTGGTCATTGAAGTTAATTAATTCCCTATACTTCCCCCAGGGCTTCCCTGGTGGCTCAGTTGGTAAAGAATCTGCCTGCAATGCAGGAGACCAGGGTTCGTTTCCTGGGTCGGGAAGATCCCCTGGAGAAGAGAATGGCAACCCACTCCAGTATTCTTGCCTGAAGAATCCCATGGGTAGAGGAGCCTAGCGGGCTACAGCTCACTGGGTCACAACAGTAGGACACGACTTAGCAACTAAACCACCACCACCATACTTCCTCCAGTGATGTTATCTATGACTCCACCTTGAAATCCTAGAGCCATTTCTCCAAAGTTCATTTCTCCACTTCATTAAGCAACAGGTCTTACTAGCTCAAGGCTTTACACAAAATAGTAGCAGCAAGCAATCATCTTAGTACCATTTCCTGACTCCAGTGTGTGACACATCAATGAACTTTCTACATTAATTGGCAGTGGTAGCACAGAGGGAAAATTTGAACCTTTTTGAAACCTTGTGACTCTGTCAAAATTTATGGTTAGGAGAAGAAACTGGAGAAGAAACCCCTGATCTGTAAATATATTTGTGTTTTCTTTGTACGCATGTATCACCAGTGAGGTCCAAAGGGAGAATGCAAAGATGTAAAATGGTAACTAATTATGAAACGGTGTAAAATCAATGATAATACTTACGCTTTGAACTACGGGAGCAAAGAGGTAAGAGAGACCCACTGAAGGGAGACTTTATGCAGCCATAGGCTATAGCGGACCGACCCCAGGTTAGAATAAACATACTGTCAGATGAGAAAGCAATGCTCAAATCTAATGGATCCAAAAATATACTGGATATCAAAGTCCTCAGCACACAGTTTAACTTACTGTTGCAAGAAGCCGTTGGTTGGCATTGGAGTTGAGCAGCTCCGAAGAGTAAAATAATTTTTAAATAGGGAGAAGGATATTCCAAGCTGAAGGAACAGCCTGGAGACAGAGGACTGCATATGTGGGGCTCAGGTGTGAGGGCTTGAGAGGTTGATGGTGTCCTTTCACCAAACGGTGCCTGGAGAGAGAAGACAGGACACGGAGAGTTATATTAGACAAAGCTTTGTGTAATGTGCTGTGGGGCTGAGAGACAATGAAGGAAAAGGTAGTTACTTTACCTCTCCCTTCAGCCATCTCAGTAGCTTCCCTCTGGTCCTCCTGACCTGGCCAGAAATTACCAAAGGACAGTAAGGAAATCAACATGTTGCCATAAGCAAGGCTATCTTGGAGGTGCCTTTTCAGTATCCTTAAATAGGAATTATGAAGTAGTCCATCATCTCTGCTATCCCCTCTCCTGCCAGTGCCATCACCTCCTCCTCTGTCCCAAAACCATCGACTCCCCACCTGGCCATGTCTGACAACCTCCTCCCCAGCAGCTCTGACTGCTGGAAGCACCACCACAGCCACTAGGCACAAAGCTCAGGCACTGGAAATATTTCAGAAAGTGGATGCACACTGGCTTGTGCAGAGAGAATGTTATATTCTGTCCTTTAAAGAAGTCTGTTAAAAAGATACACCTGATGGATCCAGATAGTGCCTGATACCCAACAGGTCCTTGATAAATGTCTAATAAATTGAGTTTTATTTGTTTATGAGCTCTTGATTAAAATAAACTCTGTCACTTTTTGTTTCATGAATCTCCATAAGTTGATTTTCTCAATAAATGACACTAGACTCTAAGGATTGGAGTGTTGTCAGTTTGAGCCTCAGTGCTTAAAACTTTCTGCCACAGCTCTCATTACCATTTTAGTATTTTGGGAGAAAATAATAAACTTGATATTTTTCTGATTATGAAGGTAATGCATGCATACATATGTATACCTGTGGCTGATTCGTGTTGCTGTATGGCAGAAACCAACACAATATAGTAAAGCAATATCCTCTGGTTAAAAAAGAAGGACCTCAGTAAAAAATAAATAAATAAAAGTAATGCATATACATCATGGGTATACCTCAGAGATATTGCAGTTTCAGTTCTAGACCAGACAATAAAGCAAATATTGCAATAAAGTAAGTCACACATTGTTTTTTGGTTTCCCAGTGCATATAAAAGTTAAATTTACATTAGAATATATAATTTAATATCTAATGTAATAATTACATTATTCTAATGTAAATTAGAATTCCATCTAAAAAACATAGTGGACACACTTTAATTTAAAAATACTTTCTTGCCAAAATTTGCAAACTATTGTTGTGCAACGCAGGGTTGCCACAAACCTTCAATTTATAAAAAAACACCATATGTGCAAAGCATAATAAACTGAAGCACAATAAAATGAGGTACGCTGCTGCTGCTAAGTCATTTCAGTCGTGTCCGACTCTGTGTGACCCCATAGGCAGAAGCCCACCAGGCTCCCCCTTCCCTGGGATTCTCCAGGCAAGAACACTGGAGTGGGTTGCCATTTCCTTCTCCAATGTGTGAAAGTGAAAAGTGAAAGTGAAATCGCTCAGTCGTCCGACCCTTAGCGACCCCACGGACTGCAGCCTACCAGGCTCCTCTATCCATGGGATTTTCTAGGCAAGAGTACTGGAGTGGCTTGCCATTGCCTTCTCCGAAAATGAGGTATGTCTGTATATAAAATTTGGGAAATATCAAACTCCCTTTCTTTCAAAATCCCCAGGAAAGATAACCAGAATTACCCGTTGTATTAGTCTCCTACTGCCGTAGCATATTGCCACAAATTTCCTGCCTTAAAACACCTTAGTTGGGACTTCCCTGGTGGTCCAGTGGTTAAGACTTTGCCTTACAATGCAAGGGATGTGGGTTTGATCCCAGGTGAGGGAGCTAAGATCCCACATGACTCAGGATCAAAAAACCAAAACATTAAAAGAAGAAGAAGCAATATTGTAATAAATTCAATAAAGACTTTAAAATGGTCCACATCAAAAAGAAAAAAAAGAAAATCTTAAACAACACCTTAGTTATAATCAATAAAGCTACTTTGGATGTAAGTGGTCAGTGCAGATGGCCCTGCATGTTCTGAATTCCGAGGCCAGTGGAAATAGAGTGAATGTGTTAGTGTGTGTTGAGTTATGAGTTGACTGAATTTTGGCAAGAAAGTTTGCAAACTCTCTTTCTGGGAAGAATCAGGGTTGTTCCAATGAAAACAGCAGCCACTGGCAACCATGAAACCCTTATGTGTCCACACTTGTAACATAACCTTGTATAAAGCATGCTTCAGCCTATCAAGCTCTGTGAAAATGAAGAGACCCAGCTTATATATTTATTCTAACAATTTATGTATGACTGGGCAACTGTTTCCTTCCTCCTGCAGTGTTCTAAGATTACACAAATTTACAGAATAGTACTCTTGATATCAGATATTTTTCTCCTGGCAGGTCACTCATGAGTCATCATCAAAGATTTTCGTAGGACTGTCCTTACAGATTCCCTAGGTAGGGAGCTGAAAACAGTAATGCAATTCATACTCCAAAGAAATTTCCAAGTGGCAAAAATCTGTTTGAGTAATCAAGTAATATCAAGAAAACCATGTGGCATTTACTTTGAGTAACAATTATAACTGCAAAGGATACACTGCTCATTTATAGAGTACCTTTCCCCCAAAGACTTTCAATCACAAAATTGCTATGTTCTGTCTTCTAAGACAAGGAGGAAGGGACATTTTAGTAAGGTTGAGTTTATCTGGTGATAAAAGAAAAGGGTCTCTCATTCCTTTTTTGCTTTCCCCATTTTCCTCAATCTTTCAGACCCCAAATTCCACATTGCTGAAAGGATGAGCTGCAGCCTAAATCAGAACTGGGGTAACAAGTAAGAGGAGTCCCTGGCTGTTTTAATCCAGGGGTGTCCCTGTTCCTTGAGGTCTATGTGGAATGAAATCAGTTCTCTAATTCCAAGGCTTGTGGCTGGTTTCCTTAAATACTTAGGCAGTTAACTGTCTTAAAGTCCTCTGGCTCCAAACTTTTATTTCCTCAGTTTATGGATTGTTCTGATGTCTCATGTGTTTGGTTCTGTTCAGCAGTGCATTGACTCAGATGTCATATTCAGGCTCTTTCCCAGTTTTCTTACCCACACACAGCTCCCACAAGGTGATCTGCACGGTGTGTTCCTGTGTGCTCAGTCATGTTCAACTCTTTGCAACCCCATGGACTGTAGCCACAAGGCTCAGGCTCCTCTGTCTACGGGATTTCCCAGGCAAGAATACTGGAGTAGGCTGCCATTTCCTCATCCAGGGGAACTTCCCAACCCAAGAATTGAAACTGCGTCTCCTGAATCTCCTGCATCAGGTAGTGTTCTAAGACTGCACAAATGTACAGAATAGTATTTTACCACTAGCACCACATGGGAAGCCCCAGTTTGCATAGTAAGTGGACCTGACCAAAGATCTAAGAGAGAGATGGAAGTAGAGAATTCCAAGGGAAATTTTACTCTCTCTCTCTCTCCATCTTCCCTGGTGTCCTGGTTTCACATTCTCATCACCTGGGCTCCTCCTTCCACTCTGAGGCAAAACAAATTCCTCTTGCTGTGTCATTCAGAACCTGTAAGTCATTTCTGTTGCCTCAGCACCTTCCCACAGCCCGCAGGTGTTCACCTCCTCCGTACCAAGGTGCTTCCCTTCCTAAGAAGAGTTCTGGAGCAGCTGTTAAGAAAATAAAAATTTCAACGCTTTATAATTTATTTTTAAACCTCAGTGTTTTCAGTCAAAAGAAGACTAATCTTTCTTTCATTCAATAAGTAAAAGAAATTTCTGTGTACTTATTTCATGCCAGGCATTATTCCCGGAGCTGGGAACTCAGCAGGGAATACGACATAGTCTTATTACAGAGTTTTGGTCTCCTGGAGGAGAAATATTTTAAACAAATAATGATGTGAATAATCTAGTAACCACTACGGTGGTTACCACAGAGGGAAATTTCTGAGTATTATCTGGAAGGGTGTGGCAGTGGCAGAAAGGAGAGAGGGGTGAGGAATGAGGCAAGGTTTTCCTGACACATTTAATCTGCCCAGGATTAGAAAAGGCTGGTTTACTCCTAAAGCAATGTGTTTTTCTCTGCAGTTGCTGCCTCTGAGGAGACAATTAAAATAAGAACGACAGCATTTGTTGAGTTTCTGTCCTGAATTAACTGATTAATTCAAACACTTGTTGAGGGGCGTGTGTGTCTGTGCTTAGTCATTCAGTCACGTCTGACTGTTTGCAACCCTATGGAGTGTAGCCCACCAGGTTCAGGCTCCTCTGTTTATGGGATTTCCCAGGCAAAAATTCTGGAGTAGGTTGCTATTTCCTTCTCCAGGGGATTTTCCCCACCTAGGGATTGAATGTGGGTCTCCTGCATTTCAGGTGGATTCTTTATCATCTGAGCCACCAGGGAAGTCTGATATTCCACTAAGAGTACATATAGCATCTTATATGTAACAGAGTGACAGAAAATATTCAGAAAAATAAAATAAAGAAATATGGTATTATCAGGCAGTATGAAGTGAAATAACTGAAAAGAGGTGGTTGGGTGGGTAGTCAGGAAAGGCCCCACAGGGCACAGAGGCCTGGATGGTGAGGAGTTTGCTACAGAGTGTCTGGTTAAAAAGTGTGTTCAAAGGCCCTGATGCAGAAACCATAGTGTTGACGTGTCTGACCACAGAGAAACGTGAAGCCAGAGTAAATAAGTGAGAGGAGGAAGGGGAAGAGGTTCTTGGCCAGGAGCCAGGGTCCTATTCAGGTAGGGTTTTGTAGGCTAAGGGAGGAGTTAGTCTTTTTCCCAAGAGAAAAATGAAATGATCAGTAGGGGAATAACTTACTAATTTATGTTTTAAAATTTCATTCTGGGTACAGGATAGAGGATAGATAGTTTATCACAGTGTTTTATAATAAACAACCTGAACATCTACTGATGCAGAATTGGTTAAATAAAACAATGGTATGATGGTTTCTCTGATGCTAAAGCTGAAACTGCAATACTTTGGCCACCTCATGCGACGAGTTGACTCACTGGAAAAGACTCTGATGCTGGGAAAGGTTGGGGGCGGGAGGAGAAGGGGACGACGGAGAATGAGATGGCTGGATGGCATCACCAACTCTGTGGACATGAGTTTGAGTGTACTCCGGGAGTTGGTGATGGACAGGGAGGCCTGGCGTGCTGTGATTCGTGGGGTCGCGGAGAGTCGGACACGACTGAGCGACTGAACTGAACTGAACTGATGATGGTTTCTCAGAAAACTAAAAATAGAAATATCATATCATCCAGCAATTCCACTCCTGGATATATTTCCAAAGAAAACGAAAGCACTAATCTGAAAAGATACATGGACTCCAATGTTCATAGCGGCATTATTTACAATAGGCAAGATATGGAAGCAACCTAAGTGTCCATCAATGGATCAATGGGTAAAGAAAATGGTACATATATATGTATATGTAAATACACACACATATGTACATACGTACACACAATGGAATACTACTTAGCAGTAAAAAAGAATGAGGTTTTGCCATTTGCAAGAACATGGACAGACCTAGAAGGTATTAATGATTAGTGAAATGCAAACACTTATACGTATTGAGAAAGATGAATGCTGTATGTTATCACTCATGTGGAATCTAAAAAATAAAATAAATGAACAAATATAACAAAACAGAAACAGACCCACAGATATAGAGGACAAACTAGTGGTTACCAGTGCTTAAGAGATACAAACTACCATGTACATAGTAATAATACATAAGCAACAATTATAATTATTAATACCATGTATTAGTAAAACAAGCAACAAGCATATATCCATTATTTTACAATAAATTTAAATGGTTATAATCTATTAAAATGATGAATTACTATGTTGTACACCTGAAAATAATAGTTTAAATCAACTATACATCAATTTTAAAAAAGGAAAAAATGATGGCATGTCTGTATGCTGAAATGGAAAGATGTTCATATTGTAGTAATTGGGGAAAAATCAACTTACACTGTGATGACTGTATTGCGCTTTAGTTAGTCTGAAAGGACATAAATTAAAATGTTTATGTTGCTTATCTCTGGATGGTAACAATATACAATTTTTTTCTTTTTTGCTTGTCTATATTTTCTAGTTTTTCCGTATGAGTAATAAAAGAAGTATATAAAAATAAGTTCATGAGACATAAGATTAGGAGATGGTCTGACAGAGTAAACACTGAAATACAGTAATATGGCATTTTCATTTACCAAGAATTTAATATTAACAGCTTATTTAATACCTTGAAAAACATGAATACCTTGCAGCATATTTCAAACATTATTTCATAAAAATTATCATGGAAAACTGAATGTGTGATCACATGAGATATTATTCCTTAAAATTAAAGTTCATAGAATTTTGTCTTTTCCCGGCAAGTATCATTGACTTTGGTTACACACCTCCTCAGATCCAATATTAAATTCTTTCCCACTTGAGTGCTGACTTTAGGGAGTGCTTCTGAGTGGTTTGCCTTGCTTAATTTTTTTGAACTGAGATTAGAAAATATTTCTATTTTCCACTTATAAGTACCAAGAAAAATAATTTGAAGAATGGGAAACCTAGACTCAGTGGAATATATCTGAGTTGCTGAGACCTTTTATGAGTTCTACCCCTGTTTTTCTGAAAACGCTGCATAACTTTAGACTTCCACTTCATTCTTTCTGTGCAAGGTGTTTACTGTTGTTTACCATTGGGTGAAGTTTGAAGTCCCTCAAATATTAGTTGTTCAATAACAGTAGCACATCAGACTAAATGCCAATGGGTCAGAATTTATGATTTTCTTTTTTTTTCTCCAGGATTTATGATTTTCTAATGGTAGCAGTGTGTTTAAGTTCTCTACAATCTTGGTCTTTAGGATCTTTCTTTGCTAATTGCAGAGGGTACTTCTGTTAAGCTTTATAATAGTACATTGCTGCAAATGTCATCAGATATTTTTGCCTTGTATGCTCACAAAAATTGAAGGTTCTCTGTTCCCCCAATTGTACATTACTATCTTTTTGAAGTGATTTTCTGTAACTATTGTATAAGATAACTTGGACTTCCTAGGTTCTCTGATGTGCCATGTGCATAACAATTTAAAATAAACCATGTAGAAGATAGATATACAAAGTATGCCAGTGTTAGTCACCTTACTAATTGTGCTAAAGGAAAAGTATGAATAAATGCTATTTTTAAAAGCTAAGCAGCTTTAATACTTTCAAATTCAGTAGCCATAGAGACACCCCTCCATTGGGCCAAGGTGTTGGTAAGTAGTGGTCCTTGGTACTTGTCTCTGTGAAAAACAGTTCTTTACAACACCACTATTGCTTTATTGTAATTTTTTAATGTAGGCTGTCAAACTCTTTGAAAACAGCTTGCTTTCTTGTTCTTTTTTTTTTTCGCAAAACCATGTGCTATTGGTAAAGGTACATTTCATCTCATATGATCCTAATGATGAATTCTGATTTCAGTGAAATGCAAATTAATCATAGCCATGATGTTTATTATACTACATTTTATTTTAAACAACCACATTTAACAAAATTGCCTCACTGGACTACCTAGCTACAGATATGCTATACACTTTGTTCATCTCAGAGCCTAATAGAAACCACTAGTATTTTTATAATGTTCTAAGCAGTCCATGGGGTCGCTAAGAGTCAGACATGACTGAGTGACTTCACTTTCACTTGCATGCATTGGAGAAGGAAATGGCAACCCACTCCAGTGTTCTTGCCTGGAGAATCCCAGGGATGGGGCAGCCTGGTGGGCTGCCGTCTATGGGGTCGCACAGAGTCGGACATGACTGAAGCGACTTAGCAGCAGCAGCAGCAGCAAGGTTTCCAAAGTGCTTCGCATACATCGTGGATAAAATGTTTCCAAAGATGTCCCTGTCCATTATTGTGAAAGCCTGAACTTCTTAACTGCCATGTAGTGTTTTCATTTTTGTCTGTGCTGGGTCTTTGTTGCTGCCAGGGCTTTCTCTAGTTGTACTGAGCAGGGGCTACTTTCCAGTTGTGGTGCACAGCCTTCTCATTGCTGTGGCTTCTCTTGTTGCAGAGCATGGGCTCCAGGGTGCTCCACCTTCAGTAGTTGTAGTGTGAGGGCTCAAAAGTTGTGGTTCCCAGGTTCTAGGGCACAGGCTCTGTAGTTGCGTTGCAGGGGCTTAGTTGCTCCAAGGCATGTGGGGTTTTCCCAGATCGGAGATCGAAACCATGACTCCTGCATTGGCTGGAGGATTCTTTACCACTGAGCCACCACGGAAAACCTGCCACATAGTTTTGAAGATCACGTGACACAGACTCACTATTCTTATAGTTGTTATAAACCTAAATATCAACCTAGCAGGTTGATACTCCAATCAACAACCATGCATTGAATACTTGCTATTTGTAAGCACCAGCACAGAACTTAAGGGGTAAAAATGTGATTAAAATTAATGGTTGCTCTCAAGAGATCAGCAATATGAAACATTTTAAACAACTAATCACAACATAAAATATAATGAAGCATATTCAGTAGAGGTACATTTATGGATATAAAGTGGAGAGGGCAATGAATTTTGACAAGAAAGATCAGAGAAAGCTTTATAGAGAGGTGGTCTTTGATCTGCTGCTGCTGCTGCTGCTGTCACTTCAGTCGTGTCCGACTCTGTGTGACCCCATAGACGGAAGCCCACCAGGCTCCCCCATCCCTGGGATTCTCCAGGCAAGAACACTGGAGTGGGTTGCCATTTCCTTCTCCAATGTGTGAAAGTGAAAAGTGAAAGTGAAGTCACTCAGCCTGTCCGATCTAAGTCATATTAAAACAAAATAAAAACAGAAAACAATGACCAGAATGGTGCTTCAAAGATCTGCTTATGAGACTAAATTTCCATTCCAGTGGCTGGGCTGGTGATCAAAATATTTTAGAGATTACCTCTAGAGCCTGTTTCTGTGTTACCAGATAATCAAGCCCATTTCACTGTAGTGACACTCTAGATTTTCAATATGCTGCCCTCCTGTCAGCTCCAACAGGTAGGGTTTCTCTCTTCAGAGGAGTTGGGACTTGTCTGGAACCAGAGACTCCTGGCCTCTACTCCTAATTTCTTTGTGGTTTGCCAACAGAAGGAGAAAGAGGAGATGATTCTGAGAATTTGCAGATCATGAAGCTTTTTTTTTTCTGTCTGTCATTGAACCTGGATGACCTGTAGAATTTCAGAGACAATTGTTGGTGTGAAGGAGGCCAGCCTGTCTGAAGTGGACATATTTATTTTGTCCTGGATAAAATAAATTAGGGCTTCCCAGGTGGCTCAGTGGGTAAAGAATCTGCATACAAGGCAGGAGACACAGGAGTTGCGGGTTCAATCCCTGGGTTGGGAAGATCTCCTGGAGGAGGTCATGACAACCCACTCCAGTATTTTTGCCTGGAGAATTCCCTGGACAGAGGAGCCTGGTGGGTTACAGTCCATGGAATTGCAAAGAGCTGGACTCTAATGAAGTGACTGAGCACGCAATGTAAGTTAAAGATCAGGGAGGCTCCAGAGGGAAGGGATATATGTATACTTCTCGCTGATTCACATTGTCCTATAGCAGAAACTGACCCAACATTGTAAAGCAGTTATACTCCAACTGAAAAATAAATGAAAACAGATGGTGGAACTCACAAGAGATTTTCGAGGAAGGGAAAACAGAAACTTGAACAGAGTCAAGAGATTTCTATAAGATGATAGATCTTATATATAATAGTGGAAACAAAATCAACAATGCATTCTTTAATCCTGTATCACCTTTCTAAAAGTTACATTGTGTTTATTAATAAAATGTTCACCCTAAATAAAAAAAGGTTGAGAGTTGTCAGCTATTTCCATTGAACTTTGCCACATGTGAAGGACAGAAGAAAGAGGATCTGCTATTACTTTGTGTACAGTTAAAACAGGCTGGTCTTCTCTCAAAGAAGTACTTGTTGAAATCAAAAAAGTGTGGACAGAGCATAAGTTTGCCAACATTGTTAGATCCTGCACTTCTCACCATGCTGCCACAAGGGATGAGAAAGCTATTTTTTTTCTTTTCTCTTTTTTTTTTTCTTGTTGTGACTTCTATTCCATACAAAACGAGTCAAAGGTAAAGGGCAGGGCTTCCCTGGTGGCTCAGTGGTAAAGAATCCACCTGCCAATGCAGGCGACATGAGTTCAATCCCTGATCCAGGAAGATCCCACATGCCTTGGAGCAACAAAGCCAGTGTGCCACAACCATTGAGCCTATGCTCAAGAACCTGGGAGCACCAGCTACTGAAGCCCACATGCCCTAGAGCTGTGCTCTGCAACAAGATAAGCCACTGCAGTAAGAAGCTTGTGCACTGCAACTAGAGAATAGACCCCTCTTGCTGCAACTACAGAAAAAGTCCACAAGCAACAAAGACCCAGCACAGCCATAATAAGTAAACATTAGAAAAAAATAATAAAGGGCCATCTGAAATGATTTGGACATGTATTTTGAATTCATGTAATGTCCAGTTAAGACATCTATTTCTGTTTCATTGACTACACTAAAACCTTTGGCTGTGTGGATCACAGCAAACTGTGGAAAATTCTTAAAGGGATGGGAATACCAGATCACCCGACCTGCCTTCTGAAAAATCTGTATGCAGGTCAAGAAGCAATAGTTAGAACTGGACATGGAACAACAGACTGGTTCCAAATAGGAAAAGGAGTACGTCAAGGTTGTATATTGTCACCCTGCTTATTTAACTTATATGCAGAGTATGTCATGTGAAATGCTGGGCTGGAAGAAGCACAAGCTGGAATCAAGATTGCCGGGAGAAATATCAATAACCTCAGATATGCAGATGATACCACCCTTATGGCAGAAAGTGAAGAGGAACTAAAGCGCCTCTTGACGAAGGTGAAAGAGGAAAGTGAAAAGCTGGCTTAAAACTCAACATTCAGAAAATGAATCACTTCATGGCAAATAGATGGGGGAACAATGGAAACAGTGACAGCCTTTATTTTCTTGGACTCCAAAATCACTGCAAATGGTGACTGCAGCCATAAAATTAAAAGATGCTTGCTCCTTGGAAGAAATGCCATGACAAACCTGGACAGCATATTAAAAAGCAGAGACATTACTTTGCCAACAAAGGTCCATATAATCGAAGCTATGGTTTTTCCAGTAGTCCTGTATGGATGTGAGAGTTGGACCATAAAGAAGGCTGGGCTCTGAAGAACTGATGCTTTTGAACTATGGTGTTGGAGAAGACTCTTGAGAGTCCCTTGGACTGCAAGGAGATCCAACCAATCAATCCTAAAGGAAAACAATCCTGAATATTCATTGGAGGGACTGATCCTGAAGCTGAACTCAAATACTTTGGCCACCTTATACGAAGGACCGACTCACTAGAAAAAACCTTGATGCTGGGAAAGATTGAAGGCAGGAGGAGAAGGGGATGACAGAGGATGAGATGGCTGGATGGCATCACTGACTCAATGAATATGAGTTTGAGCAAGCTCCTGGAGATGGTGAAGGACAAAGAAACCTGGCGTGCTGCAGTCCATGGGGTCACAAAGAGTAGGACATGACTGAGTGACTGAGCAGCAACAAGCAAAAATTAGGGCAAGTGCATGAGTCTGATATTTAAAAAGGGGTCTTTTCATTAACTAAGATTGGGAAACATTTTTCTAACTGCAATGGAAGATCGTTATTACCCCAGTGGCTAAATAATATCAAATTATGGACCAATACTATTAAACTAGAAAGTCCTGTCAAATTTAAATCGTGATAAATAGCATGGAAACATATACACTACCATATGTAAAATAGCCAATGGGAATTTGCTGTATGACTCAGGGAACTCAAACTGAAGCTCTGTAATAACCAAGAGGGGTTGGATAGGGTGGGAGGTGGAAGGGAGGTTCAAGAGAGAAGGGACACATATGTATACCTATGGCTTATTCATGTTGATGTATGGCAGAAACCAACACAATATTGTAAAACAATTACCCTCCAATTAAAAATAAATAAATTTTAAAAATTGAATCATAATTGAGTTTTGGCTTTTTTTTATTACTTCATAGGAGTTTTGTATTCATTTTCAATTACTATTCAGGGGCAATGGATCTTAATAGCCTTGCTTTAAGTTATTTCTCCTTTTAGTAGTTCTGAAAACAAATTGCTAGTGATAAAAAGTACTGACTTTAAAATGTCCTTTCATTATTTTAGTAATGTTGATATTTGTCAAATGGAAAGTATTGCCAGTCAAATTAGTTATGTAAATTTATATTATTTATAAATTTATACATTTATATAAATATTAAGTATATAAATGCATATGTTTATATATAAGTATATAAAGAAAATATATACATATATTCATATAGGCAGATTGATTATTATAGATTGATCAATAGATCTAGATAGATAAAACGTGATTCTTGGGCTTGCGAAGCTCAAAATTTAGCAGATGAGATAATGTAGAAACATATAATTACAAAACAATAGAAATTATTGCTATAATAGTTATGTGAACTGAAGTAAAGAGAGAAATCAACTTTGCCTGCAGGTGGAAAGGAAGGAATTCACTTGTATTAGGACTTGTCATAACTCTTACCTGTGCTATAAATTATGATTTTTCACATTCCAGAGTAAGAGGAGAACATCTGTGTAGGTTTTTCAGCTTTACTGAGGTACTATTGACATATAACATGTAAGTTTAAGTTGTACAGCATGGTGAGTTGATGCACATACATATTGTGAAATGATTACCACGATAAGGTTTGTTAACATCTTCATCCTGTGTAGAGTTTAAAAAATTTATCTTACTAAAGAAACAGGCCTGCAATAGTGTTGAGAATATGATACAAGAATTTGCTTCCCATGATAACAAGTGCATAATGTGCTCAGGAAATGTTGCAGTGGCTCCTATTACATAAACCACAGCTTAATTGTATGATGGCAGATATAAATAGAATACAGTGGATCGTATGAGGCACTGCACAAATGATCACTTCATTCATTCATGCATTTTAAAAACTACCTTCTGTTGGCAAAATGTTGCATCGGTGCTAATGTACAAAATTTAAAATAATTTTATTTTGTATTGGAGCATATTTAATTAATGATGTTGTACTTGTTTCAGTTGTACGGCAAAGTGATTCAGTCATACATATACATATATGTATTCTTTTTCAAATTCTTTTCCCAGTTAGGTTATTACAGAATATTGAGCAGACTTCCTTATGCTATAGACTTCCAACAGACTTCCTTGTTGGCTATCTATTTTAAATATAGCAGGGTGTATCTGTCCATCCTAAACTTCCAGTCTATCATTTTCCCCCACACTTCCCCCCTGGTAACTCTAAGTTTGTTCTGCAAATTTGTGAGTCTTTTTTGGTTTTATAAGTAAGTTTATTCAGATCATTGAGAAAACAAAAGCTAATAAGGCATTTTTCCTACTTCAACGAGATTGTAACCTCGTAAGGAAGGTAAAAAGATATTCAAGTGACTATGATCCAGAGCAGGTTGTTTTAAGTGTCCTGAAAACCATGTAATCAAAATATGGAAGCCAGAGAAAGTGCTCAGTTTGGGCATGTGGGATGGCTTCTTGGGAGAACTTGGATTTGAGTGAGGTTGTTTGGGATGGGCAGAATATTGTGGGAGGCTTTCAGGGAGAGAGGATGGGCATCCCA
Source organism: Moschus berezovskii (assembly GCF_049115385.1). Taxonomy (NCBI): domain Eukaryota; kingdom Metazoa; phylum Chordata; class Mammalia; order Artiodactyla; family Moschidae; genus Moschus; species Moschus berezovskii. The sequence continues at coordinate 68,234,643 of NC_142475.1, read as the reverse complement.
AGTGTAAGAATCCTTTGAATCACATGAGTGCATTTGTAGAGGTGGGAAAGAAGTCATGTTTCAGGAACAGCAAGAGGTCTGACTGGGTTTGAGTATAAAGCACATGTAAGCAGAGTGGTGGGAAATGATTTTCAAAATATCAGTTAGCAACAGGTTATAGATGGCCTATGAAATCTCAGGAGAAACAGTCCTACAAACATTTATTGAGGGCTTGTAATAGCTCAAGAGTTGAGAGCTCAAAGATGAATGAAGCAAACCTCTCAGTATCTCAGACACAACCTTTGATGCCTTGGAGATAGCAGAGTGCGCTGATTACCTGTTGATGAAAGGAGTACGTCAAGGCGTATACTGTTACCCTACTTATTTAACTTATGCAGAGTACATCATGAGAAATGCCAGCCTGGATGAGGCACAAGCTGGAATCCAAGACTGCCAGGAGAAATATCAATAACCTCATATGCAGATGACACGAACCTTATGGCAGAAAGTGAAGAACTGAAGAGCCTCTTGATGAAAGTGAAAGAGGAGAGTGAAAAAGCTGGCTTAAAACTCAACAATCAAAAAACAAAGATCATGGCATCCGGTCCCATTACTTCATAACAAATAGATGAGGAAACAACAGAAACAGTGACATACTTTATTTTCTTGGACTCCAAAATCACTGCAGATTGTGACTGCAGTCACAAAATTAAAAGACGCTTGTTCCTTGGAAGAAAAGTTATGACCAACCTAGATAACATAATAAAAAGCAGAGATAGCAGTTTGCCAACAAAGGTCTATCTAGTCAAAGCTATGGTTTTCCCAGTGGTCATGTATGGATGTGAGAGTTGGACCATAGAGAAAGCTGAGCACCGAAGAACAGATGCTTTTGAACTGTGGTGTTGGAGAAAGCTCTTGAGAGTCCCTTGGACTGCAAGGAGATCCAACCAGTCAATCAAAGATATGAATCCTGAATATTCATGGGAAGGACTGCTGCTGAAGCTGAAGCTCCAATACTTTGGCCACCTGATTCGAAGAGCTGACTCATAGGTAAAGACCCTGATGCTGGGAAAGATTGAAGGCAGGAGAAGAAGGGGACAACAGAGGATGAGATGGCTGGATGGCCTCACTGACATGAATTTGAGCAAGCTCTGGGAGTTGGTGGTGGACAGGGAAGCCTGGCGTGTTGCAGTCCATGGGGTTGCAAAGAGTTGGACATGACCGAGTGACTGAACTGAACTGATTACAAAAAGTGAAGGTATTAATTTACATGTTGTCATGAAGAGCCGTGTGAAGAATTTAGGAGCAATCACCTCTCATGGGTAGAGTCAGAGAAAACACCAGAGAGGAGATGCCGTTGTAACTGGGTCTTAATGAACGAGTACAGAAAAAATAAGAACATAACTATTTACTCTCAGATGGTGCATCTTAAACACCTGATGATATCACAAGTTCCAGGAAGCCCAAGATCATTCCCTTGGCATATTCCTGATGTTACTTCAAGCCTCTTTCCTCCCGCTCAAGTGATCCTCTAGGTAACACAGCCCCCAAATTGCTCAGATCAGCATTCTGTTTGACAGAAACTGCTGTTAAAAGTTTGAATGCTGGGGAAACCAACATTTACTTTATTAGTCAAAAGGTGGCAGGATGTTTGCAAAGCGTGCAACAAACAGGGACAAAGTGCTGTGTGTTACCAGATGAAAAACCTTGCTGCAGAAAATAGAAAGTCCTGGGGCTTTCCTGGTGGCTCAGTGGTTAAGAATCTGCTTTGCAGTGTAAGAGACAATGGTTCAATCCCTGTTTGGGGAAGAACCCACATGCAGAGGAGCAACTAAACCTGTGAGGCAACTACTGAGCCTGAGTGCCCTAGCGCCTGTGCTCCAACAACAAGAGAAGCCAGAGCAATGAGAAGCCCTCCCACTGCAACTAGCCCCTCTTGCTGCAACTAGAGAAAGCCTGCATGCAGCAATGAATCCCCAGAGCAGCCAAAAATAAATAAATAAATCTTAAAAAAAAAAAAAATCCCGAAGAACTTTTTTAAACACATGGGTCCTAAAACCAAAATGATAAAATGGGCAGATTAATCAAACTGCCATTTGCCAAATGGAGGTAGGAAAGGCCTGGAGCTGGGAGACCATTTAAAGCCAGATAGGATCAGAACTAGGGTATTAATAGAAGGGAAGACTATTTTATTAAGGAATCAGGGGACTTGATGGGGCTTTGCTTGTGGGTCAGTGGTAAAGATTCTGCATGCAATGCAGGAGACATGGGTTTGAACCCTGGGTTGGGAAGATCCCCTGGAGGAGGAAATGGCAACCCACTCCAGTATTCTTGCCTGGGAAATTCCATGGACAGAGGAGCCTGGCAGGCTACAGTCTGTGGGGTCGCAAAGAGCTGAACATGACTGAGAGACTCAACTACTACCACCAGGGGATTTGACAATTGATTGGGTAGGGAAGGGGCCTCATGAAGAGGAGTCAGAGGTGATCTGATACTTTATGCCTGGATGAACAAAAGAATATTGGTGCCATTAACATAAATATGATGATCAGGGATAACAGTTATTTGGTATTACATGAGAAATGTGGCTCAGGGTAATTGAGTTTTAAATGGTACTTATGAATTGGTCAAGGGGCTTCCCACGTGGTACAGTGGCAAAGAATCTGCCTGCCCAGGGAGGAGATGCAAGAGACGAGGGTTCGACCCCTGGGTCAGAAAGATTCCCTGGATAAGGAAATGGCAGCCCACTCCAGTATTCTTGCCTGGAGAATCCCATGGATAGAGGAGTCTGGCAGTCTACAGGCAATAGGGTTGCAAAGAGATGGACATGATTGAGCACAGCACACACAAATTAACCAAGATTAGGAATTCTAGTAAATCGACTTCTCCTGAGAAACATGTATGTAAGGCTGTTTCTGTGACCCCCCACCTTTCCACCCTCGGGTGGGGCATGTACAGATACTGCTGTAGAGAACCCGGGAAAGTACCAGCCCTACTAGGCAAACTTTAAGCAGAGCGGAAAGTAGGTGACCCTCATTTTTGAGTCCTGTTATATTACTTTTCTTACTACAAATGAAGTTAAAAACAGCTTTCCCTTGTTAGTTATTTCCCCAATTTGAAAGGATAGAAGTGAAACCCCCAGAAGGCTTTATCTGGGTTAGCCCAGAATAACCCAAACCCACAACTAGTGGATATAAGCACCACCCTGAATGACTGGTAAGAGAGACTTTTCTTAGGATGCATAGACCAGAGTTGGTAGCTCGAGATTTCCTTGGGATGCCTGTGATGTCTTTGTTAGTGATCCTCATCTTATTACCCAAGCACACAGGATGTTGCTGGGGATGATGGCATTGGTCTTCAGACCACTAGATCAGATTGCAGGACAGCTGCTGCTGCTAAGCCGCTTCAGTCGTGTCCAACTCTGTGCGACCCCATAGACGGCAGCCCACCAGGCTCTGCCGTCCCTGGGATTCTCCAGGCAAGAACACTGGAGTGGGTTGCCATTTCCTTCTCCAAAGCATGAAAGTGAAAAGTGAAAGTGAAGTTGCTCAGTCATGTCTGACTCTTAGCGACCCCATGGACTGCAGCCTACCAGGCTCCTCCGCCCGTGGGATTTTCCAGGCAAGAGTACTGGAGTGGGTTGCCATTGCCTTCTCCGGATTGCAGCACAGAACATGTCAAAACATACATCCTTGACAGTCTGGGATCACAGCCATCTTCCCTGTTGGAGCTGTCAGTGGGATCCCGCAAAGTGATAGGAATTTGGAGTGGAGGTAAAGGACCCCCCTCTGCCTTATAGAATAGGGAAGATGAATAGGGGAGGGAAGTATTGAGACTGGCGAGTTTTCCTTTTTTCCTGAACTGTTTTTGTTTTCAACAGCATTTCCCATTTCTCATCCACTACTGAATCTAGAGTTCTCTAAATGAATGATCTAATTATTCAAGGCTAATGGTTTAACACAATTTCATTTTCCTGGTCCCTGAGCTATCATGAAGGTTATTGGGGGAGTGAGAGTTATAATTGGCACATGAAGCTTTGAAGGAGAAGGTACCTTGCTGTTCCAGCTTTGTGGTAAAAAGGGGAGATGGGACTTCCCTGATGGTGCAGTGGATAAGAATCTGCCTGCCAACACAGGGTACATGGATTTGATTCCCTGGTCTTAGAAGATTCCACATACCGCAGAGCAACAAAGCCCATGCACTACAACTCCTGGGCCTGTGCCCTAGAGTCCATGAGCTGCAGCTACTGAAGCCCTTGAGCCTAGAGCCTGTGCTCCACAAGAGAGGCCATTGCAATGAGAAGCCCACACACCACAAGGAAGAGTAGACCCCACTCACCACAACTAGAGAAAACCTAAGAGCAGCAATGAAGACCCAGCATAGCCCAAAATAAATAAATAAACACATTATTGAAAAAAAAACATAGGTGGGTGCCATTGCCAATGGCCGAAATAGAGCACACGCCTAGGTCATTTCTGCATTTCCCACTCCTCTGGGTCAGCACTTCTTCTGTGTGTTCTTGCCACCTTTTCTTAAATATCTTCTGCTTCTGTTAGGTCCATACTGCTTCTGTCATTTATTGTGCCCATCTTTGCATGAAATGTTCCCTTGGTATCTCCAATTTTCTTGTACATATCTCTAGTCTTTTCCATTCTACTGTTTTCCTCTATTTTTTCACATTGATCACTGAGGAAGGCTCTCATCTCTCCTTGCTATTCATTGGAACTCTGCATTCAGATGGCTCTATCTTTCCTTTTCACCTTTGCCCTTTCTTCTTCTTTGCTTCTTTCTTCACTTTCTCCTTGGAGGAAAAGCTATGATAAACCTAGACAGCATATTAAAAAGCAGAGACATTACTTTGCCGACAAAGGTCTGTCTAGTCAAAGCTATGGTTTTTTCCAGTAGTCATGTATGGATGTGAGGGCTGGAGCATAAAGAAAGTTGAGCTCTGAAGAATTGATGTTTTTGAATTGTGGTGTTGGAGAAGACTCTTGAGAGTCCCTTGGGCTGCAAGGAGATCCAACCAGTCAATCCTAAAGGAAATCAGTTCTGAATATTCACTGGAAGGACTAATGCTGAAGTTGAAGCTCCAGTACTTTGGCCACCTGATTCGAGGAACTGACTCATTGGAAAAGACCCTGATGCTGGGAAAAATTGAAGGCAGGAGGAGAAGGGGATGACAGAGGATGAGATGGTTGGATGTCATCACCGACTTGATGGACATGAGTTTGAGCAAGCTCCAGGAGTTGGTGATGGATAGGGCAGCCTGGAGTGCTGCAATCCATGGGGTCTCTAAGAGTCAGACACAAATGAGTGACTGGACTGAACTGAGCTGTATCAGTAGTGGAGGCAGGACTGAATCCTGAATAAAGCTCATAGGAGTTATCTACCCTCCTCCCAGAGCCCCAAGATACAGATTCTGGTTTCATCCTTAGTAAGGGGAGTACAGCATAGGTGCCAAAATTATGAAGATATCCTTTCCTCCAATTATTAAAAGACTCATCCTCCCTCTCTTTTCGTGTTGTTTTGATTAATGGTATTTTCATGGCTCCTGTTTCCTTCTTTCAAATGTTGGAAAAAATAAGGAAGGTAGATTAAGACTGAATAAAATGTACAATGTTCTCTCAAGCCATTCCAAATTTTGGACTGTTTTGGCTAAACATCCTTTTCTTATTCAACTTTCTACCTAAATCGAGCTCAGGAGCCAGGGTGTGAGGTGAACGGTGCTGCTTGGAACACCGACATATAGTGCTGTAACCTTGGGGTGACATCATGGGTCACCATGCCATCAGGGACTGAGGGATGGAATCTACTTCCTGCATTTAACAAAAGGTTCATTTCCAGCAGGAACTCAGCCCTGTACATGTATGTGTTAGTCACTCAGTCATGTCTGACTCTTTGTGACCCCATGGACTATAGCCTGCCAGGCTCCTCTGTCCCCGGAATTCTGGCAAGAATACTAGAGTGGGTTGCCATTTCCCTCTCCAGGGGATCTTCCTGACCCAGGGATCAAACCCAAGTCTCCTGCACTGCAGGCAGATTCTTCACCATCTGAGCCACCAGGAAAGTCCCTCAGTTCAGTTCAGTTCAGTTCAGTCGCTCAGTCGTGTCTGACTCTTTGCGACCCCATGAATCACAGCACGCCAGGCCTCCCTGTCGTCTATCATCAACTCCCGGAGTTCACTCAAACTCGTGTCCATCGAGTCGGTGATGCTATCCAGCCATCTCATTCTCTGTCATCCCCTTCTCCTCCTGCCCCCAATCCCTCCCAGCATCAGAGTCTTTTCCAGTGAGTCAACTTGCCACATGAGGTGGCCTTGTGCAAATGCTATCTCAAAAATCAGTTGGGTATTTCATCAACATAAATCTGATATCAAACATGAGAGTCTTTGACTTTAGTTAATTTAAATACAAGCGTTCAACTAGTTTTGAAGTGAAGAGAGTACATTATTCCCTACCTCTTGGGCAGGAGGAAGTATTTCTTGTACCATCCATTAGTGAGGTGACTCTGGCTTCCACCTGGCACACCAACCTGTTGCCTTTGGCTAGAGATGCTTATTATTTCATGATATCCCCACTACTGGGGCTTTCTAACAGCTGCTTCTGTTTGTTACTTTGCATTTTTTTCAGTTTCTCTTCATGATCTCAAAACCAAGTAAGACTCTATTAATGCATTTATTTTTTTCAGCTTATTAATATACTGCTATGCCTTCTGGCTGCAAAAACATGATACAATCACTGGGAAAAAATTCAATAATTAATGAGAGTTTTTATTCCCACCAGTTTACAACATTCAGAAAAAAAAATCATTCAAAATGTTGAAATGTAGACTCAACCTTCAATTCTTAAGGACAGAAAACGTATACTATGGACTAGAAAAAGTATGCTTTCAAATGGATTTTTTTTCAGCCTCGGAATTGTTAACAGGGTCATGCTGGCTAAATGTAATTGACATGATCAAGATTGTATGTTTGTGTTGGTTACTTAGTCATGTCCCACTCTTTGCAACCTCATGGACCACTGCCAGTCAGCTCCTTTGTCCATGAGATTTCCCAGGCAAGAATACTAGAGTGGATTGCCATTTCCTTCTCCAGGAGATCTTCCTGATGCAGGGATCAAACCTGCATCTCCTGCATTGCAGGCAGATTCTTTATCATCTGAGCCACCGGAGAAACCTGAAGCAAGATTGAAAGAACCTAACACTGTCATGGCTGGATGGCATCACCGACTCTGTGGACATGAGTTTGAGTGAACTCCGGGAGTTGGTGATGGATAGGGAGGCCTGGCGTGCTGTGCTTCATGGGGTCGCGGAGAGTCGGACACAACTGAGCGACTGAACTGAACTGAACTGAACTGAACACTGTCACTCTTCTCCAAGGTTTTCAGAGCACCAGTCATTTCAGCAACACTTGCCTTGTGGCTCAGTTGGTAAAGAATCCACCTGCAATGTAGGAGACCTGGGTTCGATCCCTGGGTTGGGAAGATTCCCTGGAGAAGGGAATGTCTACTCACTCCAGTATTCTGGCCTGGAGAATTCCATGGTCTGTATAGTCCATGGAGGTCACAAAGAGTCAGACACAACTGAGCGACTTTCACTTTCGCCTTAGACAATGAAAGAACAGTCTCCCTTTGTCTATGTTATTTAAATAGGCCCAGTATTAGGGCACAGTGAAGCAATTCTCAGAGCACAGACCTTTACTAAACTGAAAATAGTTATTTATTTGACACGTTTTATTTTAACATCTCCCATGTGCCATAAACCGTGCCCTCCTGTAATAATATTTTATTTGTGCAAATATTGTGGGATCACAGATAGAAGAGGCCACAGACCTTGTCTGGAGAGAAGGGAAACTATCAAGGTCTGTGAAGAATATGGGATTTTGCCCTACTTGGAGGGGCTTCCCTGGTGGCTCAGTAGTAAAGAATCTGCCTGCCAATGCAGGAGGCTTGGGTTTGATCCCAGGGTCTGGAAGATCCTCTGGGAAAGGAAATGGCAACCCACTCCAGTATTCTTGCCCAGGAATCCCATGGACAGAGGAACCTGGTGGGCTATAGTCCATGGGATTGCAAAAGAGTTGGACATGACTTAGTGACTAAACAACAACCCTACTTGGAAGTTAACAGGCTAGACTGATAATGTTTCATAGATACTGGGAGAAGATACACGATTTCTAGGAGGCAGACAAATGACTATTAATACAGCACAGTGACCAGCACTAGCATGATATTGACATCAGAACCCCTTGCCTCCCAAATCCCATGGGGCATGCGGGTGGGGCTAGATGAATGCTTGCACATGCCAAGTGTGTTACAGGAGAGGAACCCTGAACTTATGGAATTTACCATTTTTACAGTGAGCAGCAAGCAAGATGCTGCATCAGCCCTCAAGACTGCTCTCTGTAAGCACAAAGCTGAGAACTAACCAGGGTAAAGAGCAGTCAGAGTTTTTGTGTTCTTGGCATCCTTGCCAAGAATGCAATGGATGGATGCTCAACACCCAAGATGGATTAACTCTTCTAGCAGAAACTTCACTGAGATGGTATTTAGGATGGAATGAAACTATAATTGATGAGGACAAACAGGCGGAGGGAACAGTATTCACAAAGGCCCTGAGGCATGAGAGACAATGGGATGTCTTAGGAACAATGCAGAGTCTTACCTGATTGGGATGCTGGTGATAAGGCTAAACAAACAGGCTCGCTTTCAGTCCTCCAGGGCTTTGCAGGCCATTGAGATTATGGAGTGTGGCTCTTCTGTTTTATTTCAACCTAACACTTTTTAGAGCATTTTAAGCAGGGGAATGACAGGAGTGAACTTATATGTTACCTGGTGACAAGGTGGGGAATAGACTGGAGTCAGAGATAAGTTACGTGGGCCTTTTACCAGATGTCCCTGGAAAACTTCATTTCTTTTATGTCTGTTAACCCCCTTCCTTTTTTTCTTCTATTTTTCTAAGACCTTATCCCACCCTGTGTCCCATTCTCATCTTTAGGAACCTCACACTCTCCCCTTTACGCCTGGCAGCCCTCTTCCTTCAACTCACATTGAATTTGCTCAGGTCTTTGACGATATGTAGTAGGAATATTTCTGTTTAATTTACCTAATTTTACACTATTTTTAGAGTTGTAAACATTATTTGCATGGAGTTCATCCATTGCTTTTTCATACATCAACATTACAGGAAGAATATTTACTTGGCATGACATGATTTATAAATCCAAAGCCTAAAAGGTAAATTTCAACCTTCAATTAAAAAAATTTTTTAAAAACCACACACACAAATACGTTCAAATCATATTTATCTTAAAAAGAAATCATACAAAGAAAGTAGAAGTATGCTATTTTAGGAGATTAAAAAATAGATTAAGTACACCCAGGTACAAAAATCTTATTTTCTTTATATGTAATTTTTAAGATCCTTTCAGTAGGGGAATTACTGAATCATACAGTAGTTCTATTTTTAGTTTTTAAAGGAACCTCAGTAGTTTTCCATAGTGACTGTATCAGTTTCCACTCCCACCAATAGTACATGATGTTGTTTGGTCATTAAACTGTATCTGATTCTTTGTGACTCCATGTACTATAGTGCCCGCCAAGCTCCTCTATCCATGGGATTTTGCAGGCAAGAGTACTGAATTGGATTGCCATTTCCTTTTCCAGGTGACCTTCCCGACCCAAGGATTGAACCCACGTCTCCAGCATCGGCAGGGAGATTCTTTACCACTGAACCACCCGGGAGGCACATAGGGTTCCCTTTTCCCCACACTCTGTTTAGCATTTATTGTTTACAGACTTTCTGATGATGGCCTTTCTGACTGGTGTGAGGTGATAACTCATTTCAGTTATGATTTGTATTTCTCTAATAGCTAGTGACATTGAGCATATACCCCGAGAAAACCATAATTCCAAAAGATACATGCAACTCAGTGTTCACAGAAGCACTATTTACAATAGCCAGTACATGAAGCAACATAAATGTCCTTCAGCAGAAGAATGGATAAAGAAGATGTAGTATATGGTTGGATGGCATCACTGACTCGATGAACATGAGTTTGAGTAAGTTCTGAGAGTTGGTGAAGGACAGGGAAACCTGGCTTGCTGCAGTCCATGGGGTCACAAAATGTTGGACACAATTGAGTGACTCAACTGAATATTCAATTATATACATATATATATATGTATATACACTCAGTTCAGTATATATATATATATATATATATATATACTCATCCTCTGTTGTCCCCTTCTCCTCCTGCCTTCAATCTTTCCCAGCATCAGGGTCTTTTCCAATGAGTTGGCTCTTTGCAAAGGGTGGCCAATGTATCGGAGCTTCAGCTTCAGCATTAGTCCTTCCAATGAATATTCAGGGCTGATTTCCTTTAGGATGGACCAGTTTGATCTCCTTGCAGTCTGAGGGACTCTCAAGAGTCTTCTCCAATATCACAGTTGAAGAACATCAGTTCTTTGGTGCTCATCTTTCTTTATGGTCCAATGCTCACATCCATATATGACCACTGGAAAAACCATAGCTTTGACTAAACGGACCTTTGTTGGCAAAGTGATGTCTCTGCTTTTTATTATGCTCTCTAGGTTGGTCGTAGCTTTTCTTCTAAGGAGCAAGCATCTTTTAATTTCATATCTGCAGTGATTTTTGAGCTCAAGAAAATAAAGTCTGCCACTGTTTCCGTTATTTCCCCACCTATTTGCCATGAAGTGATGGGACCGGATGCCATGATCTTTGTTTTTGAATGTTGAGTTTTAAGCCAGTGTTTTCACTCTCTTCTTTCACTTTCCTCAAGAGGCTCTTTAGTTCTTCTTCACTTTCTGTCATAAGGGTGAGCTCCTCCATAACAAGAAACAAAATTTGATCATTTGTAGAGATGTGGATGGACCTAGAGTGTCATACAGAGTAATATAAGTCAGAAAAAACAAATACCATATATTAAGTCATAAATGTGGAATCTAGAAAAATGGTATAGGTGATGCTAAAGCTGAAACTGCAGTACTTTGGCCACCTCATGCAACGAGTTGACTCATTGGAAAAGACTCTGATGCTGGGAAGGATTGGGGGCGGGAGGAGAAGGGGACAATTAAGAATGAGATGGCTGGATGGCATCACCAACTCTGTGGACATGAGTTTGAGTGAACTCCGGGTGTTGGTGATGGACAGGGAGGCCTGGCGTGCTGTGATTCATGGGGTCACGGAGAGTCGGACACGACTGAGCGACTGAACTGAACTGAACTGAATCCTATTTGCAAAGCAGAAATAGAGGCATAGACTTAGAGAACAAATGTATTGATAACAGAGCAAAAGGGATGGTTGGGAGGTATTAGGAGATCGGGATTGACATATATACGTTATTGATAGTTTGTACAAAATAGATAATAAAAACATACTGTACAGCACAGGGAACTCTACTTAGTGCAGTGTGGTGAGCTGAATGTGAAGGATGTCCAGAAGACAGCAGAAATGTGTATGAGTGTGGCTGATTCATTTTGCTATACAAGAGAAACTAAGACAACTCTGCAAAGAAACTTCAATATAAATTAATTTAAAAAAAAGACTCTTCCAAATATTGCAATGTATTCTTGAAAAGAAAGGATGGCAATTATTTTTCAAACCCATTCTGGCAAAGTACTCTCCAATGGTCTCCTGTATCCCAGGAGACGCTAGAGACTTGGGTTTGATCCCTGGGTTCAAAAGATTCTCTTTTCCAGGGAATGGCAACCCTCTCTAGTATTCTTGACTGGGAAATCCCATGGACAGAGGATCCTGGCAGGCTACCATCCACGAGGTTGCAAAGAGTCAGACGAATGAGTACATGGCACCACTGCCATAAACTACCACAAATTTTGTGACTGAAAATAAAATGCATTTACCCTCTTATAGCTGTGGAGGTTAGCAGTCTGCAGTCATTTTTAATGGACTAAAGTTGTGCCAAAGAATGCTCAAACTACTGCACAATTGCACTCATCTCACACACTAGTAAAGTCATGCTCAAAATTCTCCAAGCCAGGCTTCAGTAATATGTGATCCGTGAACTTCCAGATCTTCAAGCTGGTTTTAAAAAGGCAGAGGAACCAAAGATCAAATTGCCAACATCCGCTGCATCATGGAAAAATCAAGAGAGTTCCAGAAAAACATCTATTTCTGCTTTATTGACTATGCCAAAGCCTTTGACTGTGTGGATCACAATAAACTGTGGAAAATTCTTCAAGAGATGGGAATACCAGACCACCTGACCTGCCTCTTGAGAAACCTGTATGCAGGTCAGGAAGGAAGCAACAGTTAGAACTGGACATGGAACAACAGACTGGTTCCAAATAGGAAGAGGAGTATGTCAAGGCTGTATATTGCCACACTGCTTATTTAACTTATATGCAGAGTACATCATGAGGAATGCTGGGCTGGAGGAAGCACAAGCTGGAATCAAGATTGCTGGGAGAAATATCAATAACCTCAGATATGCAGATGACACTACCCTTATGGCAGAAAGTGAAGAGGAACTCAAAGGCCTCTTGATGAAAGTGAAAGAGGAGAGTGAAAAAGTTGGCTTGAAGCTCAACATTCAGAAAACTAAGATCATGGCATCTGGTCCCATCACTTCATGGGAAATAGATGGAAAAACAGTGGAAACAGTGTCAGACTTTATTTTTTGGGGCTCCAAAATCACTGCAGATGCTGATTGCAGCCATGAAATTAAAAGACACCTACTCCTTGGAAGGAAAGTTATGACCAACCTAGACAGTATATTAAAAAGCAGAGACATTACTTTGCCAACCAAGGTCCGTCTAGTCAAGGCTATGGTTTTTCCAGTAGTCATGAATGGATGTGAGAGTTGGACTGTGAAGAAAGCTGATCGCCGAAGAATTGATGCTTTTGAACTATGGTGTTGGAGAAGACTCTTGAGAGTCCCTTGGACTGCAAGGAGATCCAACCAGTCCATTCTGAAGGAGATCGATCCTGGGTGTTCATTGGAAGGACTGATGCTAAAGCTGAAACTCCAATACTTTGGCCACCTCATGCGATGAGTTGACTCACTGGGAAAGACTCTGATGCTGGGAGGGATTGGGGGCGGGAGGAGACGGGGACGACAGAGAATGAGATGGCTGGATGGCATCACCGACTCGATGGACATGAGTTTGAGTGAACTCCGGGAGTTGGTGATGGACAGGGAGGCCTGGCGTGCTGTGATTCATGGGGTCGCAAAGAGTCGGTCACGAGTGAGCGACTGAACTGAACTGAACTGATGGGGTTTCTATAGTCAGATCCTCAGGTGTGCCTCATTTCCTGAGCTGATTGGCCTGAGATTCCACTGGAGCTGCCTGCATGGGGTGATGGGAGAGAGGGATCTAGAGACGGGGCAGGGGTCAGAGGTAGGAGTCAGGGGTCAAGGAGTTCTCAGCCCAGAGTTTTCAGCCATGTTTGTTGGGCTTTCCTGGCTGTTCTTCTACTTCCTCTAAGTCAGTTTGGGCTCCTTCCTTTCACAGCTGTTGATCCTTGACAAGCATCTTGCTCTACAAATTCTGCCAGAATGCTGTCCATCAGGACTCAGCCTCTGACCGCAAAGAAGGAGGAAGGCTTTTTGTCTTGTGTGATAGTCCTACTAGGCCTCTCCTCTGACTGGGGGAGGTGATGGTCTTGGGAACCTGATAGAGATAGAGTCTACCATCCAGTGAGCCAGAACAGCTTCGGAGTCTTCATAGAAGGAGCCACAGGTAAGTCTGCCTTTGGGAAATTTTAGAAGTCTGAGAACAACTCTGGGTGGGGGGCAGAAGGGCTGTTGATTATTTGTGATGAGTGTCAATGTCTTGGGGGTTGTCTTTAAAATACATTTTATTCTTTGTATTTTTCTAAATTTGTCTCATATATAACATTAGTATATACCAATTTAAACTAACCATTCCAGCAATGTGTCTGTTTGGATTTATGTATTTTTTCATCCCTGGATTCCCCCTGGGAATTTGAGCAAAAGTGAAATAGAGGATAATATTAGATTACATACTGCTGGCATTTAAAATTTTATGTTCTGTGTGGGGAGTAGACTTTTAAAATAATAATTAGAGACTACTCCAGTGGGTACTTTGAAAAGCACTAAAATATTAAGTAACTCGTATGTTTAACTTATATTAGCTGGAGCAGGGGCAGCTACATTCCTCTGTTGTTGCTGTAGGGAGTCTGGTCTGGTCTAGTCTGTCTCCAAAGTACAGACATAGGAACACTTTCCCATGCTGTAGAGTCTGGTTTTCATTACAGATACCATGGAGTACACGGGCAACCACTGTAGGCCTAGAAGCCTAGTGATGGGAGCTGACCTAAAGGCAATGGTGCAGTACCTCATGCAGCTCAGGGGGGTGCTGGAGGAGCTCCCCATCCAGCACAGCTCCTAGACATTCTCTTTGTTGTTTAGGATCGGTCGTGTCAGATTCTTTTGTGACCCCCTGGACTGTAGCCTGCCAAGCTCCTCCGGTTGCCATTTCTCCCGCTCCCTTCCTGAGTTCCCTGACCCAAGTTCTTCTTGCCTTGGGGACCTGTCTCAGGAGGCCATCAGGGAACTCTGACCTATTTCTGTTCCTTTCAGACCAGAAAAATTTCTAGCACCCATCCTACCTCTTGAGAGTGAGGCATGAGATCCTAACTTTAGATCTTCTCAGAGAATTTTAGAGGAGAGAAATAAAAATACAAAAGTCCCCAGCCACAGAGCCAAATGTTTTGAATATGTGAAAGTGAAAGCAGTTCTGTTTATGTGAAGGTCTAGAACACACAAAACTTATGTAGGGTGATAAAAATCAGAGCAGTGGTTGCTGCTGGGGTATGTGTGGTGGTTGACAGGAAAGGGGCCTGAGGATCTTTTCTAGAGAGAAGAAAATAAAATGTTCTATATGTTAATGGGGTGAAGATGCGTGTTTGGCAAAATATTTTGAACCATGTATTTAAAATCTATTTTATGTAAATTCAAAAAGGAAACAGGGTGACAATTCAAAAATGAAAAATGACTATAAAACCAATTTGGGAAGGATTTATGTTTCACAGTTGCTGGGTTTTGGTTGTCTGACTTAAATAGAACAGTTGTAGGAAAGGACCCACCATCAGCATACAGCTCTGCTAAGAGATACACAAACATTTTTCATCCACAGTTAATTATTCCTTTTTAGGAATCCAGAATCATGTGTGAAATGTAAAGCTCTTTAAACAGAAAAAAAGTTTTTCATTAATTAAAGTTAGCTAGGTGAAATTTGGTGTATGTTTCTTTAGCTCTTGTCTTCAGCTGACACCCAATATTTCTACCTCCAGAGTGGCCACAGGTATAAATGTAGGTGATTCTGTTCTGTTCGACCATGTTAAACATGCACCAATTAGTGTGCATACTCTTGACAGGCGAGGGAAGGTCACTCTGAGAGCAACCACCATGTGACCCCTGGGTTGGTGAAAGGCTGGTAAGGTGATAAACTCTAAAATGGGATTGGATGACATAACTCTGTGGAGAATGCTGAGGGCCGGCCAGACCAGAATATCCTTGGGTGTGGAGGCCAGAAAACCTCAGGATCCAGGATGAAAAGTTCAATTTGAATATCAGACAAGCAACAAATAATTTTTTAGTATAAGTATGCATGGAGATACCTATATATCCCCCTGCATAAATGGTGTATATATATATATATAGGACATAACTGCAAGAACATAATTATACCAAAATTTTACGTTTTTATCTGAAATGTAACCGGTGTCCTCTTATTTTTATTTGCTACATCTGGCAACTATGATTGGGATGTGCTGAAAGGGCAGGGTTTGGGGTTTGCTATTTTGTTCAGTGAAAATCAGGCACAAATAATGAGCCTGTGGTTATCAAACCATAGCTTGCATTAAAATCACCTGCAGAGCTTGTTAAAACACTTGAGTTCAAGTTTCTGATTTGTAGGTCTGGGGTGAGGTCCTGAAAATTTGCATTTTTAACGTTCCAGGCATTGCTGATTCTGATGATTCCAGGTATTGTTTGAAAACGAATGACTGGCGTCAATGCACTACAGATGTATGTACAAGAATTGCTAGAAATGTGGTGTTAATGTATCCTAGTATCCTGTCCATTGCCATTCTGCCTAACACACTACACTACGCATCATTAATGAAGGACAACAGTCAAACATAATGTATTGTCATGTCATTTCAATAAACTACTTATATATGGTTGCCTCCATTGCCAGGCATTATAGCTACTCTTCAGTTCAGTTCAGTTCAGTCGCTCAGTCGTGTCCGACTCTCCGCGACCCCATGAATCACAGCACGCCAGGCCTCCCTGTCCATCACCAACTCCCGGAGTTCACTGAAACTCATGTCCACAGAGTCGATGATGCCATCCAGCCATCTCATGCTTGGTCATCCTCTTCTCCTCCTGCCCCCAACCTTTCCCAGCATCAGAGTCTTTTCCAGTGAGTCAACTCGTCGCATGAGGTGGCCAAAGTATTGGAGTTTCAGCTTTAGCATCAGTCCTTCCAATGAACACCCAGGATCGATCTCCCTTAGAATGGACTGGTTGGATCTCCTTGCGGTACAAGGGACTCTCAAGAGTCTTCTCCAACACCACAGTTCAAAAGCATCAATTCTTCGGCGATCAGCTTTCTTCACAGTCCAACTCTCACATCCATACATGACCACGGGAAAAACCATAGCCTTGACTAGACGGACCTTGGTTGGCAAAGTAATGTCTCTGCTTTTTAATATACTATCAAGGTTGGTCATAACTTTCCTTCCAAGGAGTAAGTGTCTTTTAATTTCATGGCTGCAATAAGCATCTGCAGTGATTTTGGAGCCCCAAAAAATAAAGTCTGACACTGTTTCCACTGTTTTTCCATCTATTTCCCATGAAGTGATGGGACCAGATGCCATGATCTTTGTTTTCTGAATGTTGAGCTTCAAGCCAACCTTTTCACTCTCCTCTTTTACTTTCATCAAGAGACTTTTGAGTTCCTCTTCACTTTCTGCCCTAAGGGTAGTGTCATCTGCATATCTGAGGTTATTGATATTTCTCCCAGCAATCTTGATTCCAGCTTGTGCTTCTTCCAGCCCAGCATTCCTCATGATGTACTCTGCATAGAAGTTAAATAAGCAAGGTGACAATATACAGCCTTGACGCACTCCTTTTCCTATGGCTACTCTACAGGTCAGTTATTTGCTTCTGTAGTGAATGAATTTCCTTTTTAAAAATTATAAAATTTATTTTTAGTTGAAGGATGATTGCTTTAGAATACTGGTTTGGTTTCGGCAATACATCAATATGAATTAGCCATGCTGCAGCTGCTGCTAAATCGCTTCAGTTGTGTCCGACTCTGTGTAGACGGCAGCCCACCAGGCTCCCCTGTCCCTGGGATTCTCCAGGCAAGAACACTGGAGTTGGTTGTCCTTGCCTTCTCCAATGAATTAGCCATAGGTATACATATTTCTCTTCCCTTTTGAACCTCCCTTCTACCCTGGATTGCCTTTTAATGAGTGCGAAATTAAAATTCCATGCTAAAAATGAGAATAAATTAAAAATTTGATAAACTCATAAGACAGCAATATCAGAGAACCTTTGTTAAATTATATACCCAATATTTAACAAGGTGACACACTCAGGAATTATTTACATTTTATTAAACACTTCCACAATTTCCATACCCAATTATATATATAGCCTTGATACAACCTTAGGAGTTTTGAAGTACCCAGATAGGCATTTCCACACCACGACTTTTTCCAGGGACCTGATTTCTTGGAGGGAAATGGTGGGATTTGCTTGTACTTTTCATGGAAATGGAACATATTAAAATGTTTTAAAGTAACCTTAAAGCTGACATTTTAAATTTCTACCATCAAGATTATTGCATTTTATTTTTTACTATTCTGTTTACTGACCCATTAAAATTGATTTGGACTCCCTGTTGTGAGGGAGAGAAGTACATAGAGGGGAAAAAAGTGTACTAGCGTATTTTGTTAGGCGTCCAAGTCATTTAGCCACATTTTAAGAAATTGATCTACTACAAATACACATAAAATATAAACATATAAATATTAAAATACATGTTAGAAATACATACTGAAGTATGTGTGGGTGAAATATATTTAGGATTTGCTTTAAAATGGTACAACAAGAAAAAAGAGGAGGAAAGATGAAATGTTCAGCAAAGTAAAGTGATAGTTGTTGAAACCGAATGACGGGTTGAAGTTATGATGTTATAGTACCTTTGTGTGTTTAGAAATTTTTATAAATTAAAAAAACCTGAGGACCCGGCCTATATTCTCTGATTTGCCACTAATTGGACAAGACACCATACTCAAATCACTTAAATATTTTCTCACATTTTTACAAATGATCATGTTGCAATTAGTCCATCTGCATGTAATTATTGAACTAGGCTTCTTGTGTAAGTAGCGTTCTGATGTTACTATCTGAATTCCCAGGGATGTTGTCAGATTCCTAGAAAGTATAATGTGCTTTATAAAACTAAAACCAGTTTTCGAGTATTATCATGGTTGAGAATCTTTGAGTGTAAATGCACAGATACTTAGTAAATGTTCTGGAGACTATTTTTTTCCATGTTTAAGAATAGTTGCTGATGTTAGGTAGCTGCTGATGTAGCGCTTGCTCAGATTCCTATGTGAGACTAGGACAGGGGAAAAAAAGTAATGTTACACACACATCTTGGCTCTTTCTCTATTTCTGAGGTACAGGCAATGCAACCTTTAAGATTTCTAAACACCATCTGTATCTACTACAAGGTAATATAATTGAACTCTCCCAAAGGCAGGTGGAGTTGGTGATGGACAGGGAGGCCTGGCGTGCTGTGATTCATGGGGTCTCAAAGAGTCGGACACGACTGAGCGACTGAACTGAACTGAACTGAAAGGCAGGTAAAAGTAGAAGGAAAAGCTTACAAGTTAAGAATATGCAAGTTTGTTTGTCTGTTACTATATGTGCACAAGCATAAATGATTTAGAAAATTTGGAATACGGGCCAGGCATGGCTGCCTGGTGTACTGCCAAACGAGGGGACATGATGTCCCCTTCTTATTTGTGGACTTGTAGCCTTGCCAAAGTTCAGGACCAGAGATGACCTGTGGCCTGAAGGTCTGGGGATGGAGTGTGGAACTGTGTGCCCGGCCATCAGTGGAGTGGTTTACTGCATATTCTTGACCCACACTGAAGAAGCGGGAACAGTGAGACAACTGCAAACCAGGATGAGAGTGAGCCTTGCACCCAGTGGAGTCAGGTGGACACAGGGACCACGTGATAAGTGAAGGCTGTATTTCTCTCCTGTTTTGTTGTTCAGTCGCTAAGTTGTATCCGACTGTTTGCGACCCCATGGACTGCTGCATGCCAGGCTTCCCTGTCCTTCACTATCTTCTGGAGTTTGCTCAGACTCATGTTCATTGTGTCAGTGATGCTATCTAACTAACCATCTCATCCATTCCACTCTCTTTTCCTCCTGCTCTTAACCTTTCCCAGCATCAGGGTCTTTTCCAGTGAGTTAGCTCTTAACATCATGTGGCCAAAGTATAAGAGATTCAGCATCAGTCCTTCCAATGAATATTCAGGGTTGATTTCCTTTAAGATTGACTGGTTTGCTCTCCTTGCTGTCCAAGGGACTCTCAAGAGTCTTCTCCAATACCACAGATCAAAAGCATCAATTCTTTGGCGCTCAGCTTTCTTCACAGTCCAATTCTCACATCTGTACATGACTACTGGAAAAACCATAGCTTTGAACATAAGGACTTTTGTTGGAAAGTGATGTCTCTGCTTTTTAATGTGCTGTCTAGGTTGGTCATAGCTTTTCTTCCAAGGAGCAAGTGTATTTTAATTTCATGGCTGCAGTTTTTGTACTCAGTGATTTTGGAGCTCAAGAAAATAAAATCTGTGACTGAGTCCACTTTTCCCCCTTCTATTTGCCTTGAAGTGACGGGACCAGTTGCCATTTTGAATGTTGAGTTTCAAGCCTTTTTCACTCTTTCCTTTGACCCTCATCAGAGTTACCTACTGAATCACTAGAAATTCTTCCCCATGGTAATAGAGTGATTATTCCCTGCCAGAAGGTGCATTCTGTGCAAAGAGGGCTAAAATCCTTTCATCATGTAGTTTATTTGAGTTAACTGTATATCCTCTGTTATGGACTGAATATGTGTGTTTCCACCCTCTACAGATTCATATGCTGAAGCCCTAACTCCCAGTGTGGATGTATTTGGTGATGGAGCCTCTGAGAAAGCTGCTGCTGCTGCTGCTAAGTCACTTCAGTCATGTCCGACTCTGTGTGACCGCATAGACAGAAGCCCACCAGGCTCCCCGTTCCCTGGGATTCTCCAGGCAAGAACACTGGAGTGGGTTGCCATTTCCTTCTCCAGTGTGTGAAAGTGAAAAGTGAAAGTGAAGTTGCTCAGTCGTGTCCGACCCTTAGTGACCCCATGGACTGCAGCCCACCAGGCTCCTCCATCCATGGGATTTTCTAGGCAAGAATACTGGAGTGGCTGAGAAAGCAATTAACGTTAAATGAGGTCACAGGGGTGTGGCCCTGATCCAATAGGATTTGTGTCCTTATGAAAAGAGATACCAGAGTGTTCACTCTCTCTGTCTCTTTCCCCCACGCCGTGTGTGCTTGCATGTTACGTTGCTTCAGTTTTGTCCAGCTCTTTGTGAGCCTATGGACTATAACCCGCCAAACTACCACGCATCAAAGAAAGGTCAGGAACTGTGATCTTGGAATCCAGGCTCTGGATCTATGAAAAAATGGATGCTACTTGAGTCACCCAGTCTGCAGTATTTTGCTATGGTTGCAAGAGCTGACTAATAACCTTTCAAAAGACAGATAAGAGCACTTCCTTCCAGAGCACTTCCTTCAGGGACAGAAGAGTTGGTCTTTTCAGAAAGAGGAGTGGAGAGAGATCTAGAGGTAGAGATCTATCCGGAAAGGCAGGCCATAGATGGGTGCTTCAGCTGGGGCTCATGATGGTGGTGGTGGGATTTCTTGAGCAGGGGGAGGCAACAGAGGGAGCTGGATATCTAGAGGAGATAGAGGTTGCCAAGAGAGGAGGAACTGTTGATAACTTTATATCTTCTTCTGGATTTTGCTTGTGAATCATTTGGGCAGGAGGCACAGACTAGTTGCTCAGTAAACCTTTGGGTAACTACACCAGTTCCTTTGAGGCATGGATTTGCTCCAGCATGATTGCTTATTTGTCACACATGCAGAATGGTAAATGTATCCAGTAACTAGTTTAGTCTTGTTAGTTTAGGGTTTTAAGAATAAAATCTTTATTATCCCCAGGAATACCAAACAGGGAGATTTCTTCTCAGTAAAGCCTGTATTTAAATCATTTCCTCCTTTTTTCAGATGAGATAGTTACTGAAATGTTTTTCTTCTAATTTGACTTACTTGCATTGTGTGTGTGCTATACCAAAAAAAAAAAAAAAAAAGAAATTCCCTTTGGCTCAACAAGGTGACCAATAGCTTGACTATAATAAAAGTAGATCAAGGTGAAATCCTAATGATCATTTACCCATAATCGATGAGGTTCTCTGCAAGCTTTGATTAGATTAATATCCTTCACCATCACCATCCCCACCCCTTGGTCCAGTAAAATTTGCCTGCATCTCCTACCCTGTGTTTTTACATATTTGTAAAATTTAGAGAATGTTGCTTGGTATGAATGATATGAAGCTTAGGTCCTTTGTAATATGTGCTTATTGCACAGAAAAATATTAAAGGAAGACTTCTCTGGAGTATGACTAAGAGACACAGTCAGAATATTCTCTCTTTCTAAATATAAAGCCAAACATACTTCTTGTCTCACTGTGCCCTCTCTTTATGAGAGTAGTTACATTTGGAATTTTGAAAACACTTTATTCCATGGTTTACTCATGACATTTTCATTAATATTTTGGAAATACAGTCTAACTTTGAACTAAAAGTCACTGATTAAAATCTCCAAGTAATATTATGCAGCAAATAATGCCTGGGTTAAATATAAAAGAAGAGTAACTATGGAAAACTGAGCCATTCTTCTCATATGCAACCCCAAAAGAGTTTTAACTAAATGTTTTGTATGGCACCAGAAATTGGTGCTGGCTGATCAAACAGGAAAGGAGTTTATTGTATAAATATTTATGGGAGAACAGGCTCACAGCTAAGAATCTGGGGATGATGTCCAACTACAGGCTCCAGAACAGGCCTGTTGAGTTTAACCATAACCTTCACTGTAGCTGCCCCCACCCCACCACCACTGTTTCTATAGCGTGAGTTTGGCGGCTATTTTTTAAAAAATTATTTTATTGAAGTATACCTGACTTACAATGTTTAATTTTGGCTTTACAGCAAAGTGACTTATTTATACACATACAATTTTTCCATTATGGTTTATTATAGGATATTGAATATAGTTCCTTGTGCTATACAGTAGAGCCTTGTTTATCCATCTGTATATAAAACTTATATCTGCTAACCTCAACCTCTCACTTAGTCTCTCCCTCAACCCCCTCCCCCTGGCAACTACAATTCTGTTCTCTATGTCTGTGAGTCTGTTTGGTAGATAATTTCATTTGTGTCATATTTTAAATTCCACATATAAGTGATGATATATGGTATTTGTTTTTCTCTTTTTGACTTCACTTAGTATGATTATCTCTAGGTCCATCCATGTTGCTACAGTTCAGTTCAGTTGCTCAGTCATGTCTGACTCTTTGTGACCCCATGGACTGCAGCACGCCAGGCCACCATGTCCATCACCAATTCCCGGAGTTTACCCAAACTCATCTCCATTGAGTCGGTGATGCCATCCAACTATCTCATCCTCTGTCATCCCCTTCACATTCCACCTTCAATCTTTCCCAGCATCAGGGTCTTTTCGAATGAATCAGCTCTTAGTTAGCCAAAGTATTGGAGTTTCACCTTTAACATCAGTCCTTCCAATGAACATTCAGGACTGATTTCCTTTAGGATGGACTGGTTGGATCTCCTTGCAGTCCAAGGGATTCTCAAGATTCTTCTGTAACACCACAGTTCAAAAGCATCAATTCTTCGGCACTCAGCTTTCTTTATAGTCCAACTCTCACATCCATACATGACTACTGGAAAAACCATCGCCTTGACTAGATCAACCTTTATTTTCAAAGTAACGTCTCTGCTTTTTAATATGCTGTCTAGGTTGGTCATAGCCTTTCTTCCAAGGAGCAAGCATCTTTTAATTTCATGGCTGCAGTCACCATTTGTAGTGATTTTGAAGCCCCTCAAAATAAAGTCTGCCACTGTTTCCACTGTTTCCCCATCTATTTGCCATGAAGTGATAGGGCCGGATGCCATGATCTTAGTTTTCTGAATGTTGAGCTTTAAGCCAACTTTTTCACTCTCCTCTTTCACTTTCATCAAGAGGCTTTTGAGTTCCTCTTCACTTTCTGCCATAACAGTGGTATCATCTGCATATCTGAGGTTATTGATATTTTTCCTGGCAATCTTGATTCCAGCTTGTGCTTCATCCAGCCCAGCGTTCCTCATGATGTACTCTGCATATAAGTTAAATAAGCAGGGTGACAATATACAGCCTTGCCGTACTCCTTTTCCTATTTGGAACCAGTCTGTTCCATGTCCAGTTCTAACTGTTGCTTCCTGACCTGCATACAGGTTTCTCAAGAGACAGGTCAGATGGTCTGGTATTCCAGACCTCTTTCAGAATTTTCCACAGTTTATTGTGATCCACACAATCAAAGGCTTTGGCATAGTCAATAAAGCAGAAATAGATGTTTGCTGGAACTCTCTTGCTTTTTCGATGATCCAACGGATGTTGGCAATTTGATCTCTGGTTCCTCTGCCTTTTCTAAAACCAGCTTGAACATCTGGAAATTCATGGTTCATGTATTGTTGAAGCCTGGCTTGGAGAATTTTGAGCATGACTTTACTAGTGTGTGAGATGAGTGCAACTGTGCGGTAGTTTGAGCATTCTTTGGCGTTGCCTTTCTTTGGAATTGGAATGAAAACAGATCTTTTCCAGTCCTGTGGCCACTGCTGAGTTTTCCAAATTTGCTGGCATATTGAGTGCAACACTTTCACAGCATTATTTTTCAGGATCTGAAATAGCTCAACTGGAATTCCATCACCTCCACTAGCTTTGTTCATAGTGATGCTTCCTAAGCCCCACTTGACTTCACATTTCAGAATGTCTGGCTCTAGGTGAGTGATAACATCATTGTGATTATCTGGGTCATGAAGATCTTTTTTGTACAGTTCTCCTGTGTATACTTGCCACCTCTTCTTAATATCTTCTGCTTCTGTTAGGTCCATACCATTTCTGTCCTTTATTGAGCCTATCTTTGGATGAAATGTTCCCTTGGTAGCTCTGATTTTCTTGAAGAGATCTCTAGTCTTTCCCATTCTCTTGTTTTCCTCTATTTCTTTGCACTGATCACTGAGGAATGCTTTCTTATCTCTCCCTGCTATTCTTTGGAACTCTGCATTCAAATGGGCATATCTTTCCTTTCTCCTTTGCTTTTGGCTTCTCTTCTTTTCACAGATATTTGGAAGGCCTTCTCAGACAGCCATTTTGCTTTTTTGTTTTCTGTGGGATGGTCTCGATCCCTGTCTCCTGTACAATGTCATGAACCTCCGTCCATAGTTCATCAGGCACTCTGTCTATCAGATCTAGTCCCTTAAATCTATTTCTCACTTCCACTGCATAATCATAAGGGATTTGATTTAGGTCATATATGAATGGTCTAGTGGTTTTCCCTACTTTCTTTGATTTCAGTCTGAATTTGGCAATAAAGAGTTCATGATCTGAGCCACAGTCAGATGCCGGTCATGTTTTTGCTGAGTGTATAGACCTTCTCCATCTTTGGCTGCAAAGGATATAATCAGTCTGATTTCGGTGTTGACCATCTGGTGATATCCATGTGTAGAGTGATCTCTCATGTTCTTGGAAGAGGGTGTTTGCTATGACCAGTGCGTTCTCTTGACAAAACTCTATTAGCCTTTGCCCTGCTTCATTCTGTACTCCAGGGCCAAATTGCCTGTTACTCCATGTTGCTACAAAAGACTTTATTTCATTCTTTGTTATAGCTGAGTAACATTCCATTGTATGTATGTGTGTGTGTACACCACATCTTCTTTATCCATTCATCTGTGAGTGGATATTTGGTTTGTTTCTATGTCTTGGCTATTGTGAACAGTCCTGCTGTGAACATTGGGGTGCATGTATCTTTTTCGAGTTTTGTCTGCTTGGCTGCTATTTTTGCTACCTCATGGATGCTGAGTGGTGCTTTCTCTTCCTCCAGTTGCTCACTTAAAAAAAATTTCCTATATTAAAAAAATGTTACAAAAATATAATATGAAACTTACCCTCTTACTACATTTTTACGTGTACAATCCAGTATTGTTAACTATAGGCATGATGTTACAAATAGATCTCTAGAGCTTATCTTATATAACTGAAACTTTATGACTGTTGAATAGCATCTCTCACTTCTGAACCTATTATCAGGGGAGCCTAAGTCACATGCTTGCATTCTATATGTTGTGCAAATGATATTAAGCTTATTTCTGGGTTCCACCTTGGGAAGACAGGATTTTTACGTCTTCATATTTCCCTAGACGTGGGCAAGGGCATTCTAGGGTGCTAACCAAACAGAAATTATAATAAACATCCAGTATAGAGTTTAATGTTTTTAACTAGGATCCAAATGGTTCATTCTCAAATAATGTATATGCATATATTCAAATGAATATGGCCCAGTAATTTCAAAGTCCTTGTTGATTATGACAAAGCCATATATAGTCTTCAGCAATGATGCTTTTTTATAAATATATATATTTCATTCTTTATTTTTGATTGCACTGGGTCTTTGTTGCTGTGCGTGTGCATTCTCTAGTTGTGGTGGGTGGGGGCTACTTTCTAGTTGTGCGCTAGCTTCTCAATGTAGTGGCTTCTCTTGTTGCAGAGCATGGGCTCTAAGTGTGTGGGCTCGGTAGTTGTGGCCCACGGGCTTCATTGCTCCCGGCATGTGGGATCTTGCTGAGCCAGGGATCCAGCTGGTGTCCCTTGAATTGCAAAGTGAACTCTTAACCACTGAGCCACCAGAGAAGCCCCAGAAATGATTCCTAGAATTCCTTCTTTATTCTTGTATCCGTTATCCTATGAACTGCAGCTGCCTGTGCCTCCTGCCTTCAAAGGCCCTGGGAAAGTTCCCATCTGTCAAAGGAGCCTCCCGCTCCTCCTCTGCTTTCTTCACTTCTTCTCCCAGTTTCCCATCTCAAAAACTTAAGGAGGGTCTACTAGGGAAGAATGCACCTTGGAGAGAGGCATAGAAAAGAGACTAAGACACATGAAGCTAGAATTCTCTTTAGCCTTTAAAAGACGGGGAATAGATGGGGAAAGACAGTGGTATGCTGAAAATTTGTATCCAGGTATAAGAGAAACACTTATAGTAGTGATACTTAAATACTTAGAATGATTAATTGGCTAACAAAATATCCAGATTGCTATAAGATCTGTGGTTGAAATGTTGTTTGTGACTCAAAGTCTTCTATATAAAAGCAGCTTAAAGATGATAAATAAAATAGAACAGACTCTGAAGTTATTATAAAGGAAACATAAAGGCTAGTGTTCATATCTGAAAGTCTCTTAGTTGTGTCACTTGGCTCCTCTGTCCACGGAATTCTCCAGGCAAGAATACTGGAGTGAGTTGCATTACCTTCTCCAGGGAATCTTCCCAACCCAGGGATTGAAACCTGGGTATCCTGCATTGCAGGGAGATTTTTTTTTACTGTCTGAGCCACCAGGGAAGCCCAGTGTTCATATTTATGACAGTAAAAAAAATTGATTTCAAGTTGCCAGTATAAAATTCTTTAGTTAATAGTAACTCAGAGTTACTATTATTGTTGTAAATGATTGATTGATTCTTGGACACTCCTGCTTAGCTTGGTTCTACCTCTTTAGGATCCTTCTGTGTATCTCTCCTGATAGTTGGTGATAGGTGCAGCAGTGGCACTTACTTCAAATATTCATTCTTTTAAGAAAGTCCCTTGACACTGGCACAAACCATTAAAGTGTCTATTTATGTCTGCTGCTCTACCAAATGAAAATCTTACACAAGATTTCAGACCAGTGTTGCTTGAGATAGGACAGCTAGATCTGAAAACATCCAGCAACACAATTTCTACTGAGCAGATGTCAGATAGCTTCCTTTAGAATAGTGGATACAGCTTTACATTACTGAAGAATTCTACCTAGGGTAGCAGAGATCTGTGCTTCTGCCAGAAGTATACCTGTAGAAATAGAAATTCAATAACTGAACCTAACAGCAGTCCTTTGGTTGTTGCTTAAGGAAACGGTAACCCACTCCAGTATTCTTGCCTGGAGAATCCCATGGACGGAGAAGCCTGGTAGGCTGCAGTCCACGGGGTCGCATAGAGTCGGACACGACTGAGCGATGGAACGGAACGGAACGGAATGGAATGATTTCTTCCAGAGTATTTACCCTGAACTTTTGGCTCATTTTCATGGGGTGGTGGGGCTGGGTGTCTCTGTTATCTTTTAGATCTTGCCAACTGGGGAAGCATTTACTTGTGAGTCAGTTTAAACATTCAAACACACTGTTTCAGTGTTTTGTGGGAAGCTATCCTGTTAGTTGAACTCATAAATTATAAGGTGAATAGTACTCCAGAGTCTATATGCTATAACATTTCGTGTTTCTGATATGGTTCTCTCCCCTTGCCTGGACTGGTGGAATAAGCATGGATGCTCCATGGCAGAAACTCCCATAGGGTCTCCCCTGGGGAAAGAGGAAGTGGTTCTAAAAGTGATCATTGTAGAAACATGGTGGGGGTGGTGGTTGGGATTGGTGGTATGTAGAAATGAAGAATGGAGCCTGCTTCAGAAGAACTTCAAGTCGCCTTTAGGTTCATGTGCATTTGTTCAGATGTCTTTACAGTTCTCAGTGCAATTTATTTTGTGAAATATATTTGGTATTCAGTGTAGCTGTTTTCAGGTTTATTATGCAATATTCTGATTCATAAAAATACTCCATTAAATGCAATCGCTCATGTAATTACTTTGCTTAATCTGCAGCATGCTTTAATTAATGTTGCACAGAATTCTGATTTAATCAATTAGATTTGATCTAGTATAACTTAGCGGTAAATACTTTTTATGATGTAGCAACCCCAAATAATTATTGGGGGCTAAGGTAATATGTGATCCTACCTAAAATGAACAAGTTTCCTATGTAGGAAAAGTAAATCATCATTTGAACTATAATTTTAGTGTTTTAAAAAAGTAAACTATAAAGAATGGATTGTTCTATTTCCATTAATAGTCTATTAAAAACAATCTCATTGGGAGTGTTAGGACTTAAAAATATGCTTGTTTGCATCTATTCCCCAGCAAACTTGAGAACAAAATATTAAGCTCAAGCAAGATTCATCCCCCTCCTTTTTAAAAATTTTTGGCAATGCCACCCAGTTTCTAGACCTGGGTTTGAACCTGGGCCACAGCACTGAAACCCTGGACTCCATTAGGCCACCAGGGAACTCCCAAGATTCATCACTTTTGGGGTATGTAAACAGACTAATTAACCTCAGTATCTCAGGATGTTTGCTCCCTGTCCTGGGTTGGGTTTTATCTTCCCTTCAGAAAAGGTCCTTTGAAGTTTTAACTCCCCTAGTACCTCGGGCTGTGACCTTGTTTGGAAATGGGGTCATTGCAGATAGAACTATTTGAGATCATATTGAAGTAGGGTGGGTCCCCAATGGCTGGTGGCCTTATAAGAGGACCGCCATGTGATGACAGAGACACACAGGGAGAAGGCCATGTGAGAGAAGCTGAGTTTGAAGTTAAGTACCTCAAGTAAGGAACACTAAAGATTCTAGCAACCCACTAGAAGCAAGGAAGAGCCAGGGAGGATTCTCCTTCAGGTTTCAGAGGGAGCACGGCCCTGCTGACACCTTGATTTTGGACTTTTAGCCATTTAGAACCCTGACACAACAGATTTCTGTGTTTTTTAAGCCACCCAATTTGTGGTGTTTTGTTATAGTATTTCTTGGGAGCAAAAACACTCACTAAAACTGAGTTGAGAGCTACAACCCAACATAACCAGGATTTGTTAAATTATTAACAAAAGTGGACGGGGGGATGTATCTTGCTAAACTATTAAAATTCAGGTGCTAAACTATTAAAAAAATGTTTAATTTGAAGTTAACCATTTACATTCCTAAGCAAGTATGCTGCTGCTGCTGCTAAGTCACTTCAGTCGTGTCCGACTCTGTGTGACCCCATAGACGGAAGCCCACTAGGCTTCCCAGTCCCTGGGATTCTCCAGGCAAGAACACTGGAGTGGGTTGCCATTTCCTTCTCCAGTGTGTGAAAGTGAAAAGTGAAAGTGAAGTCGCTCAGTCGTGTCCGACCCTCAGTGACCCCACGGACTGCAGCCCACCAGGCTCAACCATCCATGGGATTTTCTAGGCAAGAGTACTGGAGTGGCTTGCCATTGCCTTCTCCGTAAGCAAGTATAGATTAAGTATAGCATTTTTTGTTTCCAGCACACCCTCCTCACACACACAGCACCTAGCAAAATGCTTTGAACGTAAATTATCCAACAGTATGGAATTTTGAAGCTCAGTTTAAAAAGATTAAAAATGAAAATAGCCTATAAATATTAAAATACCCACTTATAGAACTTGAGCTGTAAAATATATATAGTGCTTCTGAAATGTGAGAATAAGCATTGAAAAGAATTTACATGAGGTTCATCAAGGCAAAATTTCATCTTGAATCTATTTGTGGATAACAAACTAAATACCCAGCTAGTTTGTGGATTATTCAGATTCTATATTTTCTGTCACCCTTATTTTGACTTTGAAAAAATTACTTTTAGCACCTATGCTATATGAAGGGCAGGGATAAATAATAAAAAATTAAGTTCTAGGTATGAACTTGCTAACAAATCTTATTTCAGAGGGTATAGAAAAAGAATTAAAAAAAAATTATTTATTTGGCTGTGCTGGGTTTTAGTTGCCACATGTGGGATTTAATTCCCTGACAAGGGATCAGACTTGTGACCTTTGCTTTGGTGGCATGGAGTCTTAGCCCCTGGACCACCAGGGAAGTCCCTAGAAATTTAAAATACAATGAAAAATGAATTTGGGGGATTATCTGTAAATTCTTTTTTTCTCCCTGAATATTCAAGAGTTGACTGTGTTTGGTTGTCATAGGGGTGATAATGTTTGGAAAGGTATCAGTAGACAAAGCATCTGGATCTGGACACAGGCAAAGGATCTAAACACAGGCAGCCAGCAGAACAGGGGCCACACAGCAGATTCCCAGCCTAAAGGATAAATTTCCTCAGGGGTCGCCAGAGGACTCCAGTTCATGGTGTGCATCTTTGCCAGATCCTTGAGAAGCAGCCCCTTTGCATTCTTGGGTCTTTATAAGCCTTAGGGTCTCCTGGTTGTGTCTGGACACTTTGTGTGTGTGAAAGCGTTATTCTCTCGGTTGTGTCCAACTCTGCAATCCCATGGACTGTGGCCCACTAGGCTCCTGCGTCTATGGAATTCTCCAGGCAAGAATACTGGAGTTTGTTGCCATTCCCTTCTCCAGGGGATCTTCCTGACCCAGGGATCAAACCCAGGTCTTCTTCATTGAAGACAGATTCTTTGCATTTTGGCTTTTGCCTATTTTCTGGGTAGAAGTAAATAGTATAAAACAACCCCCAAACCTACATGATTTCTGAGCATTTACTGCCAGAAGGAATGAGTTGAAGTTTAAATTCCCAGGTGTAATCATCTTTAGCAGGACTGAGCCCCAAACCTGCCTGAGATTCGCTTCTACAATATATAACTGGGACTATCAGAAAAAAAGATAAGTCAGTTTTGTAAAACATAGATAAAACTACTATTTCCTTGTTTTCTACTATAGTCTAGGTTCTATGCCAGGCATTCAACAGATAGTCTTATTCAATATTAAATTTAATTTTGTTTATTTTTATTGAAATAATGTCTATTTTACAAACATCAAAAGACGTGATGGTGAGCAGTTTGACAGTTTGCTTTTAAAAAATACTCTTCCTAACTATCGTAGCATTGTTAATTGGTTATACTCCAATATAAAATAAAAAATTTTTTAAAATCTTCCTTTTAAAAGGGATATACTTCATGATATTTTTAATAATTAAAAAAAGTCATAATAGGATGAGTGAAAAGTGAAAGTGTTAGTCGCTCAGTCGTGTCTGACTCTTCGCGACCCTGTGGATTGTAGCCTGCCAGGGTCCTTTATCCATGGGATTTCCTACGCAAGAATACTGGAGTGGGTAGCCATTCTCTTCTCCAGGAGTTCTTCCCGACCCAGGGTTCAAACCATATCTCCTGCATTGCAGGCAGATTCTTTACTATCTGAGTCACCAGGGAAGCCCTAATAAAACAAGGCTTATATAAAATTCTGAAAGAGATTGGAATACCAGACCACCTGACCTGCCTCTTGAGAAACCTGTATGCAGGTCAGGAAGCAACAGTCAGAACTGTACATAGAACAACAGACTGGTTCCAAATAGGAAAAGGAGTACGTCAAGGCTGTATATTGTCACCTTGCTTATTTAACTTATATGCAGAGTACATCATGAGGAACGCTGGGCTGGAAGAAGCACAAACTGGAATCAACATTGCCAGGAGAATTATCAGTAACCTCAGATATGCAGATGACACTACCCTTATGGCAGAAAGTGAAGAGGAACTGAAAAGCCTCTTGATGAAAGTGAAAGAGGAGAGTGAAAAGGTTGGCTTGAAGCTCAACATTCAGAAAACAAAGATCATGGCATCTGGTCCCATTACTTCATGGCAAATAGATGGGGAAACAGTGGAAACAGTGTCAGACTTTATTTTTTTGGGCTCCAAAATCACTGCAGATGCTGATTGCAGCCAGGAAATTAAAAGACGCTTACTCCTTGGAAGGAAAGTTATGACCAACCTTGATAGTATATTGAAAAGCAGAGACATTACTTTGCCAACCAAAGTCTGTCTAGTCAAGGCTATGGTTTTTCCCGTGGTCATGTATTGATGTGAGAGTTGGACTGTGAAGAAAGCTGATCACTGAAGAATTGATGCTTTTGAACTGTGGTGTTGGAGAAGACTCTTGAGAGTCCCTTGAACTGCAAGGAGATCCAACCAGTCCATTCTAGAGGAGATTAATCCTGGGTGTTCATTGGAAGGACTGATGCTAAAGCTGAAACTCCAATACTTTGGCCACCTCATGCGATGAGTTGACTCACTGGAAAAGACTCTGATGCTGGGAAAGGTTGGGGGTGGGAGGAGAAGGGGACGACAGAGAATGAGATGGCTGGATGGCATCACCGACTCAATGGACATGAGTTTGAGTGAACTCCGGGAGTTGGTGATGGACAGGGAGGCCTGGCATGCTGTGATTCATGGGGTCACGGAGAGTCGGACACGACTGAGAGACTGAACTGAACTGAACTGATATCAAAAACAGCAATCCCCTGCTTCAACCTCCTTATTTCCAGTTCCCTGTTATTAGTCCAATAATTCTTAATCATTAAAATTGCCTTCTAGTACTTACTATATTATTTCTAAATGATATATGAATACTGATTTTTTGATTTTTTGTTTGGTTTTAGATCTTGTCTGTTGACCTATTACAGCAGACAAGGATTTAACTCTGTACCCCTTCCTCTAACATACATTGACCTCTTTCTATCCTTCTCATATATTGATATCAGTTTTTGATTAAATCAGTATTTAGAGCTGACATTTTAACTATATAAATATTATTTATAGCTAAGTGATACAGTTCAGTTAAGTTCAGTTGCTCAGTCATGTCCAACTCTTTGCAACCCAATGAATCACAGCACGCCAGGCCTCCCTGTCCATCACCAACTCCCAGAGTCTACCCAAACCCATGTCCGTCGAGTCGGTGATGCCATCCAGCCATCTCATCCTCTGTCGTCCCCTTCTCCTCCTGCCCCCAATCCTTCCCAGCATTAGGGTGTTTTCCAGTGAGTCAACTCTTTGCATGAGGTGGCCAAAGTATTAGAATTTCAGCTGCAACATCAGTCCTTCCAATGAACACCCAGGACTGATCTCCTTTAGGATGGACTGGTTGGACCTCCTTGAAGTCCAAGGGACACTCAAGAGTCTTCTCCAACACTACAGTTCAAAAGCATCAATTCTTCACCGTCCAACTCTCACATCTATACATGACTACTGGAAAAACCATAGCCTTGACTAGATGGACCTTTGTTGGCAAAGTAATGTCTCTGCTTTTAAATATGCTATCTAGGTTGGTCATAACTTTCCATCCAAGGAGTAAGCATCTTTTAATTTCATGGCCGCAATCACCATCAGCAGTGATTTTTTTTTCATCATTGTATTGGTTTTGCCATACATTGACATGAATCTGTCCCGGGTGTACATGTGTTCCCCATCTTGAACCCCTCTCCCACCTCCCTCCCCTTCCCATCCCTCTGGTTCATCCCAGTACACTAGCCCCGAGCATCTTGTATCATGCTTCAAACTTGAACTGACGATTCATTTCACATATGATAATATACATGATTCAATGCCATTCTCCCAAATCATCCCACCCTCATCCTCTCCCACAGAGTCCAAAAGACTGTTCTATACATCTGTGTCTCTTTTGCTATCTCATATACAGGGTTATCGTTATCATCTTTCTAAATTCCATATATATGCTTTAGTATACTGTATTGGTGTTTTTCTTTCTGGCTTACTTCACTCTGTATAATAGGCTCCAGTTTCATCCACCTCAGTAGAACTGCTTCAAATGTATTCTATTTAATTGCTGAGTAATACTCCATTGTGTAAATGTACCACAGCTTTCTTATCCATTTGTCTGCAGATGGACATGTAGGTTGCTTTCATGTCTTGGCTATTATAAACAGTGCTGCAGTGAACATTGGAGTACATGTGTCTCTTTCAATTCTGGTTTCCTCAGTGTGTATGCCCAGGAGTGGGATTGCTGGGTCGTATGGCAGTTCTAGTTCTAGTTTTTTAAGGAATCTCCACACTGTTCTCCATAGTGGTTGTACTAGTTTGCATTCCCACCAACAGTGTAAGAGGGTTCCCTTTTCTCCACACCCTCTCCAGCATTTATTGCTTGTAGATGTTTGAACAGCAGTCATTCTGACTGATGAGAAATGGTACCACATTGTGGTTTTGATTTGCATTTCTCTGATTATGAGTGATGTTGAGCATCTTTTCATGTGTTTGTTAGCCGTCTGTATGTCTTCTTTGGAGAAATGTCTGTTTAGTTCTTTGGCCCATTTTTTGATTGGAACCCCCCAAAATAAAGTCTGACACTGTTTCCACTGTGTCCCCATCTATTTCCCATAAAGTGATGGGACCAGATGCCATGATTTTAGTTTTCTGAATTTTGAGCTTTAAGCCAACCTTTTCACTCTCCTCCTTCACTTTCATCAAGAGGCTTTTTAGTTCCTCTTAACTTTCTGCCATAAGGGTGGTATCATCTGCATATCTGAGGTTATTGATATTTCTCCCAGCAACCTTGATTCCAGCTTGTGCTTCCTCCAGCCCAGTGTTCCTCATGATGTACTCTGCATATATGTTTAATAAGCAGGGTGACAATATACAGCCTTGACATACTCCCTTTCCTATTTGGAACCAGTCTGTTGTTCCATGTCCAGTTCTAACTGTTGCTTCCTTCCTGACCTGCATACAGGTTTCTCAAGAGGCAGGTCAGGTGTTCTGGTATTCCCATCTCTTGAAGAATTTTCCACAATTTGTGGTGATCCACACAGTCAAAGGCTTTGGCATAGTCAATGAAGCAGAAATAGATGTTTTTCTGGAACTCTCTTGCTTTTTCGATGATCCAACGGATGTTGGCAATTTGATCTCTGGTTCCTAATCAGCTTGAAGATCTGGAAGTTCACGGTTCACATGTTGCTGAAGCCTGGCTTGGAGAATTTTGAGCATGACTTTACTAGCGTGTGAGATGAGTGCAGTTGTGTGGTAGTTCGAGCATTCTTTGGCATTGCCTTTCTTTGGAATTGGTATGAAGACTGACCTTATCCACTCCTGTGGCCACTGATGAGTCCTCCAAGTTTGCTGGCATATTGAGTGCAGCACTTTCACAACATCATCTTTTAGGATTTGAAATAGCTCAACTGGAATTCCATCACCTCCACTAGCTTTGTTCGTAGTGATGCTTTCTAAGGCCCACTTGACTTCACATTCCAAGATGTCTGTCTCTAGGTCAGTGATCACACAATTGTGATTATCTTGGTCGTGAGGATCTTTTTTGTACAGTTCTTCTGTTTATTCTTGCTACCTCTTCTTAATATCTTCTGCTTCTATTAGGTCCATACCATTTCTGTCCTTTATCGAGCCCATCTTTGCATGAAATGTTCCCTTAGTATCTCTAATTCTTGAAGAGATCTCTATTCTTTCCTATTCTGTTGTTTTCCTCTATTTCTTTGCATTGATTGCTGAGGAAGGCTTTCTTTCCTTGCTATTCTTTGGAACTCTGCATTCAGATGCTTATATCTTTCCCTTTCTCCTTTGCTTTTCACCTCTCTTCTTTTCCCAGCTATTTGTAAAGCCTCCTCATACAGCCATTTTGCTTTTTTGCATTGCTTTTCCATGGGAATGGTCTTGATCCCTGTCTCCTGTACAATGTCATGAACCTCTGTCCATAGTTCATCAGGCACTCTGTCTATCAGATCTAGTCCCTTAAATCTATTTCTCAATTCTACTGTATAATCATAAGGGATTTGATTTAGGTCATATCTGAATGGTCTTGTGGTTTTCCCTACTTTCTTCAATTTAATTCTGAATTTGGCAATAAGGAGTTCATGATCTGAGCCACAGTCAGCTCCCAGTCTTGTTTTTGCTGAGTGTATATGATTATATTTATTCTCAATTGCTGCTTGTTTTTGGTTAGCTTGGTTTCTGTGCTTTCATTACTAAGTTATCCCTGAATTTCTGGATATAAGTGAAAATTGCCTCTGAACATGTTTAAGTGTTCTGTTTCATATATATCTTGGAAAACTTCCTCTGAAGTCTTTAGTTTTCCTTCTCTTATGCCAAGTCAATCGTTCTCTAAGCCTGGCACATGCTGTTACTGGAAAGTTTTCCTTCACCATTATCTTGATTTTTTTTTTTTTAAATGGAGAGGCAAATCATAATTTTATTTATTTTTAAACTGAGCTATAATTAATTTCCAATGTTGTGTTAGTTTCAAATGTACATCAAAGTGATTTAGTTGCATGTATATGTATTTTTCAGATTCTTTTGTTTTAAATAATTTTGTTTGATTATTTTTGGCAATGCTGGGTCTTTGTTGCTGTGCCCGGTTTTCTCTAGTTGTGGAGAGTGGGGCCTATTCTTCCTTGGGGTATGCTGGTTTCTTTTGTGGAGCAGGGGTTCTAGTCTAGGTACGTGGGCTTCAGTAGTTGTGGCTCTGGGGCTCTAGAGAGCAGGCTCAATAACTGGGGTGCATGGGCTTAGTTGGTCCATGGTAGGATCTTCCTGGAACAGGGATTGAACTAGTGTCCCTTGTATTGGCAGGTGAATTCTTACCGACTGTGCCACCAGAAAAGTCCCTTTTGCAGATTCTTTATCTTGAGATTTGTTTATTCCTTTTTACTTTTTAAAGCCAAATATAAATATTTATTAACCAACCAAGCCCAAGTCATGGATGTTCACACAACTGTAGCGATATTTTTTCATTCTTTTCTCCTATGTTGAATTTCCTGTTTTCTAGGATTTTACATTTTTATCTTCGTTTAGACCCTTACTTTGGTAGAGCATATCCTCCAGGAGTTTTCAGAGAAAGATAACTAGGACTTCAGTTATATGAAAATGTCTATATTCTACCCTCACATTTCATTGATTGTTTTGCTGGGTATAGATTTTTTTTTTTTTTTCTGCTCGGCATGTGGGATCTTAGTTCTCCAACCAGGGATCAAATCTGCAACCCCCTGCAGTGGAAGCACAGTCTTAACCACGGGACCATCAGGGAAGGTGTGTTATAGATTTTTAGAATAGATTTTTCCTTCAAAAGTCTAAAGTCATTTTTCTATCATCCAGCATCTGTGGTGCTGTTGAGAAGTTTCACGACACTCTGGTCCTTGTTTCTTTGCATTCACTTCTTTTTCTCTCTGGAACTTTTAAGGCTCATCTCTTTATCTTGGTGTTCATGATGTGTTTTGGTCAGCTAAATCCTCTGAGAGGATTTGCTTCTATCACATACTTGGAACGTATAACCAGTCTGGGATTAATCAGAACTGAACTCTTGGCTAGAGGCCTATCAGACCATCTAGGTAGTCTGATTTTGGGTTGCAAACCTGGGTGAGGGCTGAACTGTGGTTCCATATACTCAGTGGCAATCTGTCCCCTCTCTACTTTTGTCAAAATCTGAAATAGTTAATTTGCCTTGGGGTCCATTGGTGGTAGTATAGGCATTTATTTACACTGAAGGATTAGCACTTTGGAATTCCAGATTTTTGGTCTGAGGAGAATCTGCTATTAGATTTCCCACCTTGGACTCACGCTGGGCTTTGTTCTCTGTGACCACTCTCTGAAATGCTGTGGTAATCAGAGTCTGCACTCAGCTGACCTGACAGATGTTCTCAGTGGACCCCTTACCTTTCTAGGATCCTGTCTTCACTCAAGGCCTGCCCTGAGGTTTCTTTACTTCTTGATCTGATGCTTTAAAGATGATTTTTTAAAATTACATATTGTCCAGAAGTTTGAGTTATTTCCAGCAGTACAGATACTTATCCTATCATATTCCTAGAAATGGCAATCTGTATTACCTTTTTTAAAAACATTAAATTTTTTTTTTGTAACAGTTGCTTTCCAATGTTGTGTTAGTTTCTGCTGTGCAGCAAAGTGAATCAGCCACACATATACATATATTAATACCTCCTCTTTTTTGGATTTCCTTCCTATTTAGGTCAACACAGAGCACTGAGTAGAGTTCCCTGTGCTATACAGTCATCAATGCTATTAGTTACCTATTTTACACATAGTAGTGTATATATGCCAATCCCAAATTACCCAATCCATCCCACCCCACCCCCTGCTTGATATCACCCTTTTAAACCACAATTTCCTCATTTGAAAAATGGAGATGACAGTAGTGTCTGAAAGTGAAAAGTCACTCAGCCTGTCTGACTCTTTGTGATCCCATGGACTATAGCCCGCTGGGCTCCTCTTCCATGAAATTCTCCAGGCAAGAATACTAGAATGGGTAGACATTCCCTTCTGCAGGGGCTCTTCCTGACCCAGAGATCAAACCCAGGTCTTCTGCATTGAAGGAGGTGGGATTGCAAATTCTGAGCCACCAGGGAAGCCCAATAGTATTTGAGGAATTGGTGAGATTGCTAATAAGTGTCAAGCTCTTAACACTGTATGGCTCCTTAATTAATGTTTGCTCTATTTTTTTAAAAGTGGCATTCTTGAAGTCTGAACATAACTGCCCTTCCTTGCTACATCTTTATAGGTGTTTGGTGCACTAATGCCAGCAGATGATATGAATAATCTGAGGTCTTATTAGGTTGACTCACTGGAAAAGAGTCTGATGCTCGGAAGGATTGGGGGCGGGAGGAGAAGGGGACGACAGAGAATGAGATGGCTGGATGGCATCACCGACTCGATGGACATGAGTTTGAGTGAACTCCGGGAGTTGGTGATGGACAGGGAGGCCTGGCATGCTGTGATTCATGGGGTTGCAAAGAGTCCGACACGACTGAGTGACTGAACTGAACTGAACTGAAGAAATATATTTCTTTCCATTCCAAAAATTTTCATTTTACATGAGAACCAAGTGATAAAACGTGATTAGTAGCCTAGATTTTAATTGAGAACATGAGATTTATTGAAGTAGAATCCCCAATTTGTACATTTCTTGAGACAAAAAAATTAGAAAATATCCCCTACCCGCTTAAACAAATAAGACTCTAAATGGATAGAAAATGGATGTCTTCTCTTACAACAAAGTAGGCTATATATATATATATATATATATAGATGTATATTTTAACCATTTTTTTTTATTGCCACAGAGAATGGGATTGCATGAGAAAGATTTTAAAGTCCACAGTTAGGTTCCCCCTCAGCAGTTGCCCTTCTCTGTAACAATATACACCCACTTCCAAATGAATCGTGCAAAGAATCAGCTGTTTCAGGTGGTTGACCTGCCCCTTGGGGTGTCTCAGGGG
Source organism: Moschus berezovskii (assembly GCF_049115385.1). Lineage (NCBI taxonomy): Eukaryota > Metazoa > Chordata > Mammalia > Artiodactyla > Moschidae > Moschus > Moschus berezovskii. The sequence goes on along the minus strand of NC_142475.1, from coordinate 68,195,447 downwards.
CACTTCTTTAGTAGGTGCATTGTGATATTCTTCACAGCCAGCATGGTCTCTGTACAGGTGGGTTTGATGAGTGTCTCTGGGAGTAAAAAGCCAAAGTGCCCAGTGTCACGTAGTTCAAAAGCAAACGTGTAGGGTATTCCATTTTTGTAGGCCCAGTCCATTGAGCTACCAGAACTCACATCTAAAAGTTAAAAAAAAAAAGGTCAACTTCACTAGACTATGTAATTTTCAAAATGTATATATAGTACTTACTTACTAAGCTATACTAAATCTTTCCAATTAAATACCGTTTCAACAAGAGCAACCAGAGTTCCTTAACATCAAGCTCATGGACCTTATAAATCATATCTGCTATAATCATAAATCATCCTATCCACTTTCAGTCTGGTTCTCGCCTCTGACATTTATGAAAACTTTGCTCTTGGAGGATCTAGTCTATGTACTAATGCTTTTCCAGTACAGTGACCTCAATTTCTCAGCCTCAACTTCAGTATCATTTCTCTCTCTCCACCCTCATTTCATTCACCAAGAAGCATACCCATATTGTGGGCTTTTTTCTTCTCTTCCAAGGTCTAGAATATTGAAATTCTGATCTCAGAAAACCTCATTTCTTCTATATCCCCTATGTTTTTCACTCCTGATAAACTTGTTCTTTGCCTTTACTTATTACAGTTTCTAAGACTGCCCACAGGCTTCTTAGAATTTCATTGAACTCTCTAGCTGATTTGCTAACTCTCAATCCCGAAGTCCAGTTTCTCTATTTTCGATCTCAACAGGGAGATGGAGAAAATCTGTTGTAAATTCATTCATTCTGAAGTCTTCGTTACCAATGGTATTATAGGTGCCTTTTTCTAGACCTTCACTTACAGACCTTCATCATTCTCTTCTGGTCCTGCCCCTTACTTTATCACTGTCTCCACTCTCATCCTGGGTAGTTAACCCAGCACCTCTTCTTCTTCCATCCCACTCTTCACTTTTCTCCTAGCTCAAGAAGAAATGCTGCTCGTCTTTTACACATGGCATTGTCTGATACCATTTCTTGTTGTCTTCTCTGGTAGTGAGAGGGTCCCTTCTCCAGGACCTTGTTTTGTTAATAGACCACCCCTTCTCTTGCATCCTCATTGACCAAAATGTCCCAGCCCTACTTCCCTGGAGCACTTCCTTCTCAAGATCACTATTATATACTATCTTCTTTTTCTTCTTTCTTTTGCTTTATCTCTCAAAAGATAATCTATATATGTTTCTTCTACATCCTAAACCACTTTCAATCTTGTTCTTGCCTCTACCAGACTATGAAGCCTTTGTTCTTGAAGGTCACCTATGACAGTGGGCCTAATCTTTTTTGTTTTTTCCTTGTTCAGATTGCACTTTTAGCCTCTCAGCAGCATTTAACCTAGCTGATAATCTATTCTGGCAACTCTCTCCTTCTGGCTTCTGTGACCTTACACACTCTAGCTTTCCAGCACAGAACTGAAAGTCCACACTGTGGGCTTGGACTGTATCCACACAGCACCTTCTGGGATTCTCTATGCCTTAGTCTTCCTTTTGAAAAAGGATCATAGTACGTACTGCATAGAGTTGTGAAAATTAAAGCAATCAGGATGCATTTGGTGTTACTGTTTAGTACCTTTAACCCCAAAGTGCCTAGTACGCAGTTTTTAGCATAACATGCTTTTAATAATTAACTCATAAATGAATCTTTATATACTTTTTCCTGAAGTTTATATGATTCAGCCTAACATAACACCATTTTATTATTTAAAAATTTTCCCTCTCAAATGATACCACTTTTTGATGCCATTTTTGCTAGGACAATTTAGACAGAATTACATGACAATGACAATCAAATGTCTCCGCTGTTTCCCAGGACCCCTTTGCTTCAGTTGGGGCCAGAAGGTAGGCTGTGGCTTCCTTGTCCCTCTGGGTTAGGGTCACTGGGACTGCAAATAGTAGCCATAGTAGCTGAAGTCAGAGACAATATTTGCCAACCCTTACATCATGGTGATATGACAGCCTCATTTCTATGGTAACAGGTTGCTCTCAGTAAATATAATACTATGACTGTGTCTTAATACCAAACTGAAAGGTGAACTGTGAATAAGGCTCTTTAAAAATTAACGTTTTTAGATTTTTAATATATATTCTATTGGCATTAACTGGTAATGTGATTTTTAAAAATACTATATTTCCCCTTTCAAAGTGGCTCTTTGGGATGGGGAGGGAGGTGGGCGGGGGATTCAAGATAGGGAACACATGTACACCCAGGGCAGATTCATGTCAATGTATGGCAAAACCAATACAATAATGTAAAGTAATTAGCCTCCAATTAAAATAAATAAATTTTAAAAAAAGTAAAAAAACACAAAAACTAAACAAAGTGGCTCTTTTAAAAGAAAGGTCAGCATTAGACCAATGATCATTAACTTAAAAAAAATTCTGATACTTAAGATATCACCATTACCATAATAAACTTATAAATAATGTTAATTAACAAGCCAAGCATTTCTTCTGAAGGCTGAAGAAAGTGATTGGTTAGAAATATATAATGGATAAATTAAAGAAATTAAGAAATTTGCTAGCTCACTGAAAAGTATAATTGAATGTCAACATCTATACATACATATATAATGTACATTATATGATCCACTATATGATCATGGTGAACTTCTAGAATGACACTAGATATTCAGGAATATATGCTTTCTCACTAGATTTTCTAACTCATACAGTCAGTGAGTTTTATTTTTAAATTTAGTTTTGGCTGCACTGGGCTCTCTCTAGTTGTGGGGAGTGGGGTCTTCTCTTGTGGTGTGTGGACTTCTCATTGTGTTGGCATCTCTTGTTGTGGCTCCCAGGCACTAGGTGCTCAGGCTTCAGTAGTTGTGACACATGGCCTAGTTGCCCCAAGGCATTTGGGATCTTCCTCGACCAGGGATTAAACCTGTGTCCCTTGCATCGGCAGGCAGATTTTTAACCACTGGGTCACCAGAGAAGTCTGTTAATGAACTGCAGAGTTTGAAAGACTATGGGAAATGACCTAATCCCATTCCTCATGCATGAGTTGTGCAAACTGAAGCCCAGGATTATTGTCTTTGTCAGGATTCCATCTAACTAGTCGCAGAATTAAGACTAGGATCCATGTCTCCTGATTCTATATATGTCCAAGTTATGCCCATATACTGGGAAGAACTTGTTACTCTTTATTTCACGTGAAGTAGGAGATATTTTAATTACTGTTCAAGAAGAAATTCAGTTGACAGTGTTATGTAAGAAATAGAATGTCATAACAAGAATGGTGAAGGAAAGGGATAAAAAGGAAGCTCTTTCAGAGCTGAAACATTACTTCATTTTCTTCTCAAGGCCCATTACCATTTCACAGGTGTTACAACTGCTCAAGGAGCCCATTTGGGTACTTTGTACTGTCATAAGATCTCAGTTCAACTCTGTAGTCTTTATTACGTGCTTAGCATATTCTCTGCATAGGATTTATTTGAATTGGGACAGTGATTTCTGTCAAGCAGCGTAAAACTAGTCAGACATAAACTTTCATCTTCCTTGGCTAATTTGGTAGTCAAAAATTTCATTTTAGGGAGTGGGAAACATATTTTCTCTTTTTTTAAAAAAGGGAAGTCATTACACAGGATATTGGTTCAAGAGATGATTCCAACACAGCATTCAAAGGAAACTTACATAATGTGCTGGAAGCAGGCCCATATCGGTACTGTACCCCATGAACCGACCGGAGTGCATTCACAGCCTTATAAGCTGCAGATTCCTGTTAATTTAAATGGAGAAATTATATCACATATATCATTGCACTGAAACCTTTAGAAACACCGACATGTTGCCTGAGCATTATCAGTACTCAATTTAGAGAACGCTGGGCACACTGATGAATAGCTGTATTTATTGGTAATATTGTTATTCTTTGTTGCATACTGCATTTTGCAATATGTTTTAGAGCACACTATTTCCCTTGATTAATTTCTACAGTGAGTCAGTGATCAGTAATATTTCCATATATAGACAAGGAAAGGAAGGCTCATCAAGGTTCAGTGGTCAGACTGGGGTTACACTGCACGGAATGGCTGGGTTGAAATAAAGACATCTTCCGAGACTGATTTAGTGTTCTGCCCTTTTCACTTTGAACTAGTTCAGAGATACCATTTCTATAAATTACAAAATGCTTGACAGGGTAGAGCTCATGTCAGTCTTACTCATAGCTACATATACACCATTTAGCAACATGGCTGTATATAACAGATGCTTAATCACTATTTTTAAGAGAAATTAAAAAAATAGATTATTTTAATTAAAATTTTTTTTGCCCACACAGCATGAGAGATCTTAGTTCCCTGACCAGGGATGGAACCTGCGTCCCCTGCAGGGAAAGCATGGAGTCTTTGCCACTGGACCATGAGGGAAGTCCCCTTAATCACTATTTCTTGCATGTATGTTGAAGAAGCATAGATATGCAAGAGTATCAAGATAATCTTATCGATCCTTAAGTACATACTTCAGTGGCTAGGTTCAAGGTAGTTAAAACCCACTTGAATCAGTTACCAAACCTTTAATTCAGTAGGAGTGACTCCTCTTGTTCTGTGTGTTTATCCTTAGTGGGAATGGAAACACTTTCAGAATGCTTCCTGACTTCTAAGGTTACACACTCCTCTGGCAGAGCTCAGCCAGGTGTGGCTAAGATGTAGAAATTCTAAGGTGGAACTTCCTACCTATGCCAAAAAGCAGAAAAAATAAATGCCATCAAAATAACTAAAGGTGAATATCCTAAGATGAACTCAAATGATAAAGACTACCCTGTGAAAACATTTTCAAATGGTGTGAAAGGACTAGTTTCAACAAGGAGTTAGAGACATATTGAGTGACCAGTGAGGGGAAAAGAAGTATGCTGAAACTGCTATATGACTCTCCCATTTCCACTTGCCTGTGAATAATTTAATCCAGCACGTTGAAGCACTCTGGGCAATGCGGTGTTGTATGCTGGACCCAACTTCAGCCTGCTGTTCTCACTTACCTCTGGGATGCAGAGAGCAGCATTTGCAGCAAATGCTACACAGGGTGGCTATTTAGGGACCAGGCAGTAGGACCTAACAAACTATTATTGACCTCCCTGACGACGACATTCTCCTCATGGGAGCCAAAAGAATAGGAATGTAAACACCATAATGAGGTATCTTTATGGAGAATGTGCTAAGACTTTTAACATGTTCTCCAATGGCCTCAGCAATATTCCATGGCAAGGGCAGATATTTCTACATTTAGAAGATTACTGCATTCTGATATGAGGAGACCTTTGTTCCTCATTATTTCAGATGACTAAACCCAAGGGAGAAAAAAATCTGTTGAGAAAAAAAAAAGATAACCACTCTGCCTGTTTTCACAAAGCATAGTTTTAGCCTTTTGTGATCACTGGACTTCTGCGACTGGGGTGTATGTTGATAAGAGGTTTAGGCATATTCCTTCCACAAAGAGTAGAAACTTCATCAAATTTTCTAAGAATTATTTTCCAGGGTGGCATCTATTTAGATGAGTTTAAGGGATTCTTCCTTTCTCCATTGCTTTTTGTTCCCCAGTTGTTCAGAAGGACCCAGGCCTCCTTTGTTGGATCTCAGCTAAGTAAGGAGTATATTTTTTATTTAAATATTTTAATATTTAAAGCAAGTTTGGGGACTTCTCTGGCAATTCGGTGTTAGGAGCCCTAACATCTGAGTAGCCATGATAGGCCTGAGATCTTGCTTAGGCCTAAGTTTTGATTTCCTGGAGACAGGGTGGAGGCTAAGTTCACAGAAACTCCTCCCTAAGAAAAGTCCCACAGCGCCAAAAAATCAGGCCAATCAGAGGAAAAAGGGAAATCCCCCAGAAAAACCCGCGCACGCATGAACTGGCCAATGAGCTTCTGCGTGCACATGAACTGGCCAATGAGCTTCTGCCAGCTTGATCTTTTGAACAAAAATAGGTGCTTATGTAATCTGAGACTATAAAAACCACTATGACCTGGGCTTGGGGCTCTTGTCCGCACTCCACTGTGCTGGAGGAGGCATGAGCCCTAGCTCGAGCTAGAAATAAACCCCATTCTTGCTTTTGCATTGCTGTGAGTGTCTTATTCTACCAGTATGGGGGGACTGGACCCAGGGTGTAACACCGGTGGTTAAGACTCCATGCTCCCAGTGCAGAGGGTACAGTTTCCACCCCCGGTTAAGGAACTAAGATCCCATGTGCCACATGCTGTGACATAGCATGGCCCAAAATAATAATAATCATTTTTTAAAAGTAAAAAAAAAAAAAGCAACTTCATGACCTAAGTATGTTAGCAGAACCACAGACTCCTACATATTGATGGAATGCTTTTGAACAAGTTGAACAGAATTTAATGGTTTCTGGTTAACATTCACAGACTATCTAGTTTCTGAGAACTGTAATCTTGGTTTTAGCGATTTAGCTTATCTGCAACCCACTAACAGGATTTCTCAATAGGGTTACTAATGACAGTTTGGACTGAATTGCTGTTTGCTGTGGGTGGCTGTCCTGTGTAATGTAGGATATTTCGTAGCATCCCTGGCCTCTACCCACTAGATGCCAGTAACATCTTCCACCCCTGTGGTGTCAATCAAAAAATGTCCCTAACATTGTCCAGTGTCCCTTGGGAGGGAAGTTCATCACTGGCTGTGAACTACTGATCCAATTTTCATACCATATCCTCTAATCCAAGACAAAAAGAAAGTAATTTAACTGCTGGTGGGAAAATAAATTCAAAATATGGCGACCATCCTCATGTGATTTAATACATTTCATATTCTATATAATCAGTTGTGAGGATACAAACAGATGATGTGCCAGATCCAGAAAGGGATGAACAATTGCCTATAGAAACATTGCCATACAAGGTGCTAGGCTGCCAGGTCACTAACACTGAAAATGAAAAGCATCTTTGATCCACCGAGGAGCTGAAGAATAGCATCAACTAGCATCACTCCCACCTTTACAATATTTCTCAAGAGAGAGAATTTGCTCAGAATTCTTGCACAAAATGCTAAGAGTTCCTCTTTTGGATAGGGAACAAGCCTTCCCCAGACCACATTCCGACCACCTCATGTTCCTCATTCCTCCTAGGTCCTGGACATCTAGATCAGGAATTCCTGCAACCCCAAGCAACAGATGCACGATTTGGGGATTGAGGTATAGGAAGAAAAGGGATGATTTTATATATATAAAAAAAAAACTTTTAAGTGTAACATACCTACAGAAGTGTATACAAATTAAGTTTATAGCTCGATGAAGGATCACAAGTTGCACACACTCATCCAGTAACCAGCATCCAGACAAAGAACAGACCATCAACAGAAACCCAAAGACTGCCTACACCCCCTCCCAATCCCTTCTCCCTTCTTGTTCCTTACTTGTAACACTATTAGCTTGGCCTGGCTTTGAACTTCATCGGCCTCTAGATGCTATAGGCTCTGAACCAGAATCACTTTACAAGGAATTAATTCCTGTAGTGGATAGCTTGTTGGGTTTCTGAGATGAGGAGAGGAAGGAACTCTGCTCTTTCACCTTCAAGTAATCTCATACTTGAAAAGCTGTTCATTCTAAGCACCAACTTGTCAGAGACATGCCCAGAGACTTAGTAGCATTAAGCAAATAACGCTTATAAATTAAAACTTGCTTTTAATTAATGAGAGTCAGACCACAATTTATGAACAATTATTTACTCAATAAAGTTAATTACACCCCTGCATATGTGACCGAAGCTGTAATACAAATCAAATCTATCCTGACATTTTCCAAATAACATGTGGTAAGAAAGTAAATAGTTTGGAAATGATAGCATTTGAGAAGCAGTGTAGTACAGTAGTTAAAAGCAACAACATTGGAGCTAGATTTGGAGTGAATCCTGGGTATGACAGTGAGTAGTGGTGTGTTCTTATTTTAATTATTTAGAATGTTTAGGTTTCAGTTTCCTCATCTGTAAAATGAGGATAATAATAGTTATTACCTATAGACATATATATAATGCCATTTATCTTTCTTAATCATATACAGTAACTATTATATATATACTATACTATATATATACACTCTACTATATATATTACATATACTATTATTATATATAACTGTTATATATTATGTATAATATATATAACTATATATACTATATATATACCATACTATATATATATAACTATATATATTGGAGAAGGAAATGGCATTATATATACAGGACTGAGCACAAACAAACAAACAAAAAAATACTGCTGCTGCTGCTGCTAAGTCACTTCAGTTGTGTCCGACTCTGTGCGACCCCATAGATGGCAGTCCACCAGGCTCCCCCATCCCTGGGATTCTCCAGGCAAGAACACTGGAGTGGGTTGCCATTTCCTTCTCCAATGTGTGAAAGTGAAAAGTGAAAGTAAAGTCGCTCAGTCATGTCTGACTCGTAGTGACCCCATGGACTGCAGCCTACCAGGCTCCTCCGTCCATGGGATTTTCCAGGCAAGAGTATTGGAGTGGCTTGCCATTGCCTTCTCCGATATACTATACTATATATATATACTATATTATATATATTACATATACTATTATTATATATAACTATGTTATATATTATGTATAATATATAATATATATAACTATATACAATATATTTACCATACTATATATATACTATATATACTATTATATGTATAACTATATATATGTACACATACAATGCTTGTTTCATCATTACCTAGGACCATCTTAGCATTAGAAAAGCATGAAGTCTGACACATGTATCCATCTTCAAGTACTTACCACACAGCTAAAATTGGGGATTGTTGCATACTTGTAAGAATATGGATACAGCAACATCTGAGCATATGCATGAAAAGATAGGTAAGCCGTGATGTGCTTCCTGTGTTTCCGGAGGAAGTTAGCTACAGCTTTCACTTCCGGCTCAGATTCTGGGAAAGGTCCACAGTACGTATCATCACAAGGGTGCATGGAAGCTCCTTCATCTGCAAGTTAGAAAAGAAAATGGGGTGTAGGCACGGGCAGGCAAGAAGCAAGAAATGCAAATAGGCACTGTTAAACTGATTCTTCTGTTGTTTCTGTAAACATATGATATTATTAAGCAATGCATCTAACTTGTCATTTACTGAAATTAATACTGAAAAGTCCAAGGTGGCTCAGGCCTCCATGTATATAATGGGCGGGCAGCCTGAATAGGAACTGGGTGCTGCTTGTTCAGCTAAGCCTGCATAAACCACCCTAAAGGGAGGGCTCCAACAGTTGGAGAACTAATTCTATATGATCCCCCCAGAGCAGGTAAGGCCTCTTGTTTATATACTCCATGACACTTGCACTTTCCCACCATAACACTCAACCCACTTGTCATAAGTGTCAGTAGTTTACTCATTTAACATGCAGTCAATATTTACACTGACCTGGGTGCCTGGGATACACTGGAAAACAACACAGGAAGAAATCCCTGCTATAACAGAACCCACATTCAATCAGGATTCTTTGTTAGACTCTAATGCTCTGTGAAGGCAGGGACTGTGTCTTTCTTTTTGGGCAGGTGACAACTAGAACAATAATATGGCAAGTGTTCAACAAACAGTTGTTGAATAAATAAATGTCAGATCAAAAGAAGGCTAGACGTCTGTGCAGATGTCTGGTAAGATACAAATTTTGATATATTAAGAACAGGGAGGCAAGACAGAAATAATTCCATAGAAAATGCCAATTTCTGTTATATTTTTAGATCAGCTATAGTCAAACAGGTTTTATAAAACCCAAGAGAGCTCTCCAGTTATCTTCAGGGTCAGTTCAGTTAAGAAATCCTCAAAAGTAAATTTTAATATTTTTGAAATTAAAGAATTGTGCAAGTCCATGAAGGAGAGGATTTTTTAAATTTTATTATTATTATTATTTACTGTAATAATCACGGAGGATTAAGGTTCCAAGAAATGTTGGAAATAATGGCATTTTCCATAGTCATTTGCCATTCTGAGTCCTTGCTATCTCTCCTAAACCTGGAACACTGTAACTCTTTCCATAAACAAATGGAGAATGTTTGGTAGGTCTATGACATAGTCTGGAACTACTGAAAATGAAAAAAACTTAAGACCAGGCTAATTCTTGAGGACATTATGTCTCATTTATGCTGAAGGAGAGTCAGGATAGGGAACTTAAAGCAACTGTGGTTTTCCTCCTTTGAGTCTAATTTTGGACTGAAAGCCTTGAAAGCAACTGGGATATGGATGGAACTCAGAACTTAATGTTAAAAACTATAGCTAATGCTCCAAAAGGAGCAGAAAAAAACTAGACTTTTGAGCAACACTGATATAATGAAGAGATCACAAACCGAGCAACTACTTCCAGAGGGAGCAGGAGTAATGAGCTAGAGAAAAAAGAGCTCACAACAACCCTAATAAATATTCTCAAGGGCATATGGGAGGGCACCAGAAACATTAAACAGGGGCAAGAAGTTATAAAAGAGAACCAATAAGATATAATGGAAAAAACTTAACTCATGGGTTGCATGAATACAATCAGTGTGTGAATTGATGAGATGGAGTGGATTTTGAAACATTCCCAGAGGCATTGAGAAGGGACAAAGAATTGTAAAAATGAAAAAAAAAAAAATTAAAGGATGTGAAAACTAGAATAATTGCCAACATCTGATTAGTAGGGCTTCTAAATGAAAAAAAAAAGTTAAATATTTGAAGAATTGCTAATTGAAATTTTGCTATGATTAAAGGTTAAAAGGGCTTATTGTGTACCAACATGAGAGAGAATAGGGGAAATATCAACATGACACAGTAAAGTGAAATTTAGGAACAAGGAATCAATTCCAGAGAGAAAGCAGCAGACCATCTACAGAGGAATGAAATTAGATTCACATCTGACATTTTAAATAGCAGCACTTGTTCAGTCGTTGTGTTCCAATTCTTTTCAATCCCATGGACTACAGCACGCCAGGCTTCCCTGTCCTTCACGATCTCCCAGAGTTTGCTCAAACTCATGTCCATTGAGTCAGTGATGCCATCCAACAATCTCATCCTCTGTCGTCTCCTGTTCCTCCTGCCCTCAGTTTTTCCCAGCATCAGGGTCTTTTCCAATGAGTTGGCTGTTCACATCAGGTGGCCAAAGTATTGGAGCTTCAGCATCAGGCCTCCCAGTAAATATTCAGGGTTGGTTTCCTTTAGGATTGATTGGTTTAATCTCCTTGCAGTCCAAGGGACTCTCAAGAGTCTTCACTACCACCAGAATTCGAAACCATTAGTTCTTCAGTGCTCAGCTCACCTGACATTTTAAACAGCAACACTAGAATAATATTTGCAAAATATTTTTGAAACAGGAAATTTGAGTCTAGACTTACAGCTGAGTTCATTGAAATGTGAGAGTGAAATAAAGATGTCATCAGATCAGATCAGATCAGATCAGTCGCTCAGTCGTGTCCGACTCTCCGCGACCCCATGAATCACAGCACGCCAGGCCTCCCTGTCCATCACCAATTCCCGGAGTACACTCAAACTCATGTCCACAGAGTCAGTGATGCCATCCAGCCATCTCATTCTCCGTCGTCCCCTTCTCCTCCTGCCCCCAACCTTTCCCAGCATCAGAGTCTTTTCCAGTGAGTCAACTCATCGCATGAGGTGGCCAAAGTATTGCAGTTTCAGCTTTAGCATCAGTCCCTCCAATGAACATCCAGGATTGATCTCCCTTAGAATAGACTGGTTGGATCTCCTTGCAGTCCAAGGGACTCTCAAGAGTCTAAGGTGTACGTCAAGGTTGTATATTGTCACCTTGCTTATTTAACTTATATGCAGAGTACATCATGAGGAACGCTGGGCTGGAAGAAGCACAAGCTGGAATCAAGATTGCTGGGAGAAATATCAATAACCTCAGATATGCAGATGACACTACCCTTATGGCAGAAAGTGAAGAGGAACTCAAAAGCCTCTTGATGAAAGTGAAAGAGGAGAGTGAAAAGGTTGGCTTGAAGCTCAACATTCAGAAAACAAAGATCATGGCATCTGGTCCCATCTCTTCATGGGAAATAGATGGAAAAACAGTGGAAACAGTGTCAGACTTTATTTTTTGGGCTCCAAAATCACTGCAGATGCTGATTGCAGCCATGAAATTAAAAGACGCTTGCTCCTTGGAAGGAAAGTTATGACCAACCTTGATAGTATATTAAAAAGCAGAGACATTACTTTGCCAACCAAGGTCCATCTAGTCAAGGCAATGGTTTTTCCCGTGGTCATGTATGGATGTGAGAGTTGGACTGTGAAGAAGGCTGATTGCCGAAGAATCGATGCTTTTGAACTGTGGTGTTGGAGAAGACTCTTGAGAGTCCTTTGGACTGCAAGGAGATCCAACCAGTCCATTCTAGCTATTGGCATATTTTCATTGGTTATTTTTTCATTTTCAATGTGTACTTTTTTCACTTACAGTTTTTAAATTTCATTTACACAATTTTAAAGTTTTAAAAAGATTTTAGCTATCATCAATTTTGTCAGATTGCTTACTAAGATTGTTATTGTTGATACTTTCACAAGCAATGGTGAAGAGCACCATCTCTTCTTAGTCTCTGCCAACAATACCTTGAAAGTGCATCACCTTTTGCTTTTTGCCCATTTGATGGCAAAATTTAATTTGCCTTCCTGACTGCAAGTATGTTTGAACATTGATTTATAGGTTGACATTAGATTGAACATGTCTCTGAATTTGTTAATCTTGTCTTTAGCTCATATTATTGTTGGGCTGTTTACCTTTTTTTGGTTAGTTGGTTTAGTTGCTAGGTTGTCTCCAACTCTTACAACCCCATGGACCGGAGCCCCCGAGGTTCCCCTGTCCATGGGATTTCCCAGGCAAGAATATTGGAGTGTGTGGCCATTCCCTTCTCCAGAGGATCCTCCCAACCCAGGGAACAAACCTGTGTCTCCTGCATTGGCAGCAGGGGAATGAGCCACAGGGGAAGCCCTACTCATGTATAAAAGAGCTCTGTATAGATGTTTGTCATCTGCATTGCATTTTATCCTCTTATTTATATGTTTCAATTGTTTATTATAGCTTTTTATAATTTTAGACATCTTAAATTTTATATAATTTAAAATTACATGTCTTTTTCAATGACTTTTGGGTTTCCTGTCTTGGTTAAGATTTTTTCCTATTCTGAGGGATTATAGCTTGTTTATAGGTTTTCTTCTAAGAATGTTGTTATTTAAAAAACAATTATTTAATTTTGGCTGTGCTGGGTCTTTGGTGCTGTGTAAGCTTTTCTCTAGTTGCAGTGAGCAGCGGCTGTTCTCTAGTTGCAATGCACATGTTTCTCATTGCTGTGGCTTCTCTTGTTGCAGAGCACGGGCTCTAGGGTGTGTGGGCTTCAGTAGTTATGGCATGTGTGCTCAATAGTTGCAGCTCCTGGGCTCTGGAGCACAGGCTCAACAGTTGTGGTGCATGGGCTTAGTTGCTCAACAGCATGTGGGATTTTCCCATGTCAGGGATCAAGCTTATGTCTCCTGCATTAGCACATGGATTCTTTGCCACTGAGCTACCAGGGAAACCTCAAGAATGCTATCATTTTATTTTTTTCTAAGTCTTTAATCCTTTTGGATTTATTTTGATACATATGTAACAAACAGCTTTATCTTCAGTTTTTCTATATTGATAGGCAATTCAGCCAGCATAATTTATTAAATATTCTACCATTTTCCCACTGAATTGAAACACCACCTTGGTCATATATTAAAATCTCTTGCATTTGTTGATCTATTCCTGGATTCTCTGTTCCGCTGGTCTATTAGTCTCTTTCCATATTGTCACCCTATCAGTCTACAGCAACTTTAAGATATGTGCTGATATCAGACAAGTTCCTCTTACTGTTATTCTTTTTTCAGTTTTATTGGCTTTTTAGGGTCTATTTGCTTTTCCGTATAGATTTAATGATCATTTTACCATTCCCCCAAAACATAAATGGAAAACCCCGTTGAGATTCTAATTGGAATTGCACTAAATTTATACTGATTTTTTGAGGATAATACTGAGTCACCCAATCCAAGGACATGTTAAACCATTCCATTTGCTCAGATGGTGTTTTATGTTCATCATCAATATTTTATCACTCTTTTCTTCAGTATATCTTCTTTATTGTTGTTATTACTATGAATTGGTAACTATTTCTTTTTAAAAAAGTTTTATACAATTTTAATGGTTACCTTTCATTTACAGTTATTATTAAATATTGCTATATACCCTGTGTACAGTATATCCCTGAATTTATCTTAACACCTAATGGTCTGTACCTTCCATTTCCTCACCCCACAACTACCTCTCCACTCTCCCCCTAGTAACTCTGCTTGTTCTCTATATCTGTGAGTCTGCTTCTATTTTTGTTATATTCACTAATTTGTTGTATTTTTATTTTACACGTATAAGTGGTATCTTTCCGTCTTCCTACTTCTGTCTGACTTAGCTTAATGCCCTCTAAGTCCATGCATGTTGCTGAAAATGGCAAAATTTCATTATTTTTATGACTGAGCAGTATTCTAATGTATGTGTATTTCATGTCTTCATCCATTCATCTGTTGATGGACACATACATTGCTTCCATATTTTGACAGTTATAAATAATGCTGCTCTGAACATTGTGGTGCATTCCTTTTTGAATAAGTGTTTTTGTTTTTGATATGTACCCAGGAGTGAAATTGCTCGGTCATATGGTAGTACTGTTTTTAGTTTTTTGAGAAACCATACTGTTTTCCCTAGTGGCTACCATTGATAACTATTTTTCAAATGGTCCTCTAAGAGTGTGGTGGTAGAAGTCACTTCATGATACCATGAGAACTCCTCACATTCTCCCCCTTCCTGTCCTCTACCAGATCCATCAGATCTAACTAGGAATTAGTTGTCCAAACCATCTCTTTAAACTTCATTTTGGAGGCTTCTGTGCTGTCAAAATAAAAAAATGTGACCCATTAAACAAATTTTATATTAAATATATATGTTATTTACATATATAAACAGTGTTGTGATAACTGTATCCTTAGATAATATCATAATTGGGATAATGAGTGACAGCTCAACTGACATTTCTTTAGAAAATCAGACCCTCTTCTAAATAACATTTTAAGTTGCTAAAGATAAATTACTTGCTTTGTTCAAACTATCAAGAAAGAAGGCACATAATTCTTTAGTATTCTCATTTTCCATTCTTTCTATAGAGTGTAAAGAATTTCTAAGCCATTCCTGAATCTGTAGAAGCTAGAGATCTATTTGTTTTTCAGCTAACAGTGGGTAAGGATTGCCGTCTTCTATCCTTTATAAGGTAAGAAAAACCAAACAATGATTTTCTTTTTCAAGAAATAAAATTTTTCTGAGTAGCAAGAGGGATAAATATATTGTCCTGCAGACAGAGCCAGTGCTATTATTCCTTTCTGGAGTGGGGAGCATTTAGGGCTATAGATTGAGATGAGAATGGTGAGTGTCTTGTATCCCTGGCTATATGGACACAGGGAGACACTATTCTTGACCTGAGACACTTGCTTTCCCACACCATCTTCACTAAATCTTCTCTGGGTATATCTGAGGTTTTTCAAACGTCGTTTGAAACCTACTAACATAGGTGGTGCAGATCTAACATAGGATGGGAAGAACAGGGTTTGGAATATAGAATAATTCTACAGATGACTATGTCTGGCTGTAAATTCAGTAGCATGTAAGTTGTCCTGTAGTTATTTATTTTTATAGACTCTTCCACTTCTTTAGAGGGTGAACTCCTCTAGGACAGAAGTCATGCCTTATTATTCCCAGTGCTTAGCAAAGTGGATACCTTCGCTCCGCTCTAATTGTTGCTGAATGAATAGGCTGAGCTGACCCTCCTCAGGGGAGGTGCTTAAATCTTGGACTATTTCATTGAATCTAGAGTTTTGCTTAGACAACACCAGTTCATCTCCATGGAAGTCTGAAGACTCACTGGGGCAACACAACCACCACCACCACCAACAACAAATTACCTTCAAAAAGCCTGTTGGGGTATGAGAACATTCTGTTACCTAAGCATTTCTTGAATAATTTCAAATCTGAAATTCTGAGCTTTCCCAAGATTATACCTTAATAAATGTTTAGCAAGGAAATGGGATACTTCAAAACTTCTTCTCTATGGTGATGAGCCCCAACTGTTTATGCATGTGGATGCAAATCCTCCCTTGCCCCTAACACAAGCTATCCTGAGTGATAGCTTCATGAGTAAGCTTTTAACAGGTCATAGCCAAAAAGGGTCATCAAGTTTCCTCTTTAGTTCAGTTTAGTTCAGACACTCAGTCGTGTCTGACTCTTTGCGATCCCATGAATCACAGCACGCCAGGCCTCCCTGACCATCACCAACTCCCGGAGTTCACTCAAACTCATGTCCATTGAGTCGGTGATGCCATCCAGCCATCTCATTCTCTGTTGTCCCCTTCTTCTCCTGCCCCCAATCCCTCCCAGTGTCAGAGTCTTTTCCAGTGAGTCAACTCATCGCATGAGGTGGCCAAAGTATTGGAGTTTCAGCTTTAGCATCAGTCCTTCCAATGAACACCCAGGACTGATCTCCTTTAGAATGAACTGGTTAGATCTCCTTGCAGTCCAAGGGACTCTCAAGAGTATTCTCCAACACCACAGTTCAAAAGCATCAATTCTTCAGCGATCAACTTTCTTTACAGTCCAACTCTCACATCCATACATGACCACTGGAAAAACCATAGCCTTGACTAGACAGACCTTGGTTGGCAAAGTAATGTCTCTGCTTTTTAATATACTATCAAGGTTGGTCATAACTTTCTTTCCAAGGAGTAAGCATCTTTTAATTTCATGGATGCAATCAGCATCCACAGTGATTTTGGAGCCCCCCAAAATAAAGTCTGACACTGTTTCCACTGTTTCTCCATCTATTTCCCATGAAGTGATGGGACCAGATGCCATGATCTTAGTTTTCTGAATGTTGAGCTTTAAGCCAACTTTTTCACTCTCCTCTTTCACTTTCATCAAGAGGCTTTTGAGTTCATCTTCACTTTCTGCCATAAGGGTGGTGTCATCTGCATATCTGAGTTTATTGATATTTCTCCCAGCAATCTTGATTCCAGCTTGTGCTTCTTCCAGCCCAGCGTTCCTCATGATGTACTCTGCATATAAGTTAAATAAGCAGGGTGACAATATACTGACTTGACGTACTCGTTTTCCTATTTGGAACCAGTCTGTTGTTCCATGTCCAGTTCTAACTGTTGCTTCCTGACCTGCATACAGGTTTCTCAAGAGGCAGGTCGGGTGGTCTGGTATTCCCATCTCTTGAAGTATTTTCCACAGTTTATTGTGATCCACACAGTCAAAGGCTTTGGCGTAGTCAATAAAGCAGAAATAGATGTTTTTAGACTTCATAAAAGCTGTGACAGTGTGCTGATGACGTTTCTTTCAGAGGATGGATGGAGAGATATTTGTAACTGGAGGGGGGTGTTTACAACAGGAAGGCCTTTTTCCCCCCTTTAGCCACAGACTCTATTGTTTTAATATTTGAGACTGTTATTCTGTACACAAATGTTAATTTCTTATAAAACTCTGTATTCTGTATTGCTTGGTCACCTCACTCTAGATTTTATGCCACATTTCCATCAAGAACTATTTCCTCAAGGAATGTGCAGAGAGAGCAGAGGGGTGTGGAGGATGGACAGGACCAGAAAAGGTATAGGCTGGCCAGCAAAGCAGGAAAAGAGTCCATGGCTTAAGAAGGACCAGGTGATCCTTCAGGAGACCAGAAGCCTTACCTGGCTTCTCACAGAGCTTGAAATATTCTCCTTCCTTGGCTTCTGATTCACTCTCTTCCTTTTTCCCATCTCTACTCTTTTATTTTTTCATTTATTATTATTTTTATTGAAGTATAATTGCTTTATAATGTTGTGTTAGTTTCTGCTATACAACAGCATGCATAGCTATCTGTATACATATATTCCCTCCCTGTTGAACCTCCCTCCCCTTCTCCCCCACATTCTCCTCTTATATTTTTCTTCCAACAGCTATATTATTTCCTTCTCAGCCCTCTTTATGGGTTTGTCCTCCTCTTTTAGTCCCTTAAAAGAAGAGTACCCAGTTGTTCTGCCCTTAGTCCATTTTCTTCAATAATCTCTCTTCAATGACTATGACTTTTTCAACTACTGTTTATGTATTGATAGTTTCATTCATTCAGTACTATGCACCTCAAACTAGGATGGGTCAATGAACAAAATAGTTTTCTGCCATATAGAATTTATATTTTAATGGTGGCAGTGACAGTGATGGGGAGATGAACAACACAGTGAGTAAGTAATTGCACTGTGTAGCAGAAGAGTGCTGTGGAACAGAGAAAAGGCAGAGGAGTGAAAGAAAGATCAGGAATTCTGGGGAAGCAAGTTGTGATTACAAAGACGGCATTGAGAGTTACTCTTAGTAGCTGAATTTGAGCATACTTGAAGAACACAGGGAGTCAGCCATTGCACCTGGGGAAGAGCGTTTTGGGCAGAGGTAACATTGCAGCCATGAAATTAAAAAACGCTTACTCCTTGAAAGGAAAGTTATGACCAACCTAGACAGCATATTAAAAAGCAGAGACATTACTTTGCCAACCAAGGTCCGTCTAGTCAAGGCTACGGTTTTTCCCGTGGTCATGTATGGATGTGAGAGTTGGACTGTGAAGAAAGCTGATCGCCGAAGAATTGATGCTTTTGAACTATGGTGCTGGAGAAGACTCTTGAGAGTCCCTTGGACTGCAAGGAGATCCAACCAGTCCATTCTGAAGGAGATCAATCCTGGGTGTTCATTGGAAGGACTGATGCTAAAGCTGAAACTGCAATACTTTGGCCACCTCATGCGACGAGTTGACTCACTGGAAAAGACTCTAATGCTGGGAGGGATGGGGACAGAAGGAGAAGGGGACAACAGAGAATGAGATGGCTGGATGGCATCACTGACTCTATGGACATGAGTTTGAGTGAACTCCGGGAATTGGTGATGGACAGGGAGGCCTGGTGTGCTGTGATTCATGGGGTCGCGAAGAGTCAGACACGACTGAGTGACTGAACTGAACTGAACTGAATAGCCCATGTGATGGCTCCACAGCAGGCCTGGTGTGTGCCTGGCCAATGTGGATGGAGCCAAGTCTTGAGGGTGGGGTAGAAATTGATGAGATCAGACAATCAACATTGTCTGGGGGCCCAGGTCATGTGATATATATTTTTTAATTTGATTTTTATATTGGAGTATAGTTGCTTTACAACATTGTGTTAGTTTCTGCTGTGTAGCAAAGTGAATCAACTCTACATGTACATATATCCCCTCTTCCTTGGATTTCCTTCCCATTTAGGTCACCACAGAGCACTGAATAGAGTTCCCTGGGCTATACTGTAGGTTCCCATTAGTTATCTGTTTTATACACAGTAGCGTATATATGTTGATCCCAATCTCCAAACCATACCCCCTCTTTGGTATCCATATGTTAGAGTCTGTGTCTCTGTTTCTGCTTTGAAAGTAAGTCAGAAGGAGAAAAACAGATATTGTATATTAATACATATATGTGGAATCTAGAAAAATGGTATATGTGTGTGTTTGTCTTAGTTGCTCATTCGTGTCCGACTCTTACCCCCAAAAATTAGAGTGAAAAAAATTACGAGGAAACCAGTGAGTAAGGAAGAGAGTTTTATATTATGGAGGTCAAGTGAAGCTAAATGTTTTGAAAAATAAAGCATGATTCACTTGGACAAAGCAGCTTAGAAACTAAGTATGGTGAGATCAAGACATGACCATTGCATTTAGCAATGTGGGATTTGATTAGAGTATAAGTACTATGTGTAGTGAGTTTATATAGTATAATATTATGTGTAGGGACTAGGAGAGGATGCTGCTGCTGCTGCTGCTAAGTCACTTCACTTGTGTCTGACTCTGTGTAACCCCATAGATGGAAGCCCACCAGGCTCCCCTGTCCCTGGGATTCTCCAGGCAAGAACACTGGAGTGGGTTGCCATTTCCTTCTCCAATGTGTGAAAGTGAAAAGTAAAAGTGAAGTCGGTCAGTCGTGTCCGACCCTTAGCGACCCCACAGATTGTAGCCTACCAGGCTCCTCCGTCCATGGGATTTTCTAGGCAAGAGTACTGGAGTGGCTTGCCATTGTGAAACTCTGCTAAAAAGGAACAAAGACATGGGGCAGTAGCTGGTGGAAGAAGGGGAGACAGAAGATTTTTTCAGATGAGAGCAATAGTGGCATGCTTTCATGCTGACGGGGGAAAGCCCAGTAGAGAACCAAACAAACATACCACCCAACCAGCCAAACACACAACAAAACAATAGAGATGGGATAATTCCTGGAGCAATATTCTTGAGTAGGAAAGATTTAGTTCAAGTCAATGACTTGAATCTCTATCTTGAGCTTTCTGCACGTCTCCAGTGGCTTGTCTCAGAGGCACTAGAAGCTCAAACTGTCCTTAGATGAAATGATCTCTGTCTTTCCTACCCACCAAAGTGACCTCTTGCAGTGTTTCTTAACTTATATTTCCCTCATTCATCGAGTGGCCCAAGTCAGAAATTTAGATGGAGAGACTCTGAAAGTTGCCCTCTCCCTAATCCCTCCATCCTCAGTTCAGTTCAGTTCAGTCGCTCAGTCGTGTCCGATTCTTTGTGACCCCATGAATCACAGCACGCCAGGCCTCCCTGTCCAACACCAACTCCCGGAGTTCACTCAAACTCATGTCCATCGAGTCGGTGATGCCATCCAGCCATCTCATTCTCTGTCGTCCCCTTCTCCTCCTGCCCCCAATCCTTCCCAGCATCAGAGTCTTTTCCAGTGAGTCAACTCGTGGCATGAGGTGGCCAAAGTATTGGAGTTTCAGCTTTAGCATCAGTCCTTCCAGTGAACACCCAGGATTGATCTCCTTTAGAATGGGCTGTTTGGATCTCCTTGCAGTCCAAGGGACTCGGCCTTTTGGCTAAGATCAAGTGTAGTATCCCTCCATCCTACTGGAGAGCAAATTCAGTTGATCCCATCTGTTCCATCTCTATGTGACTCCTAGCAGCAAAAGTGCAAACCCTCAGCATTATTCCCCTGCTTTACCACAATAGTTCATTGCCTTCAGCCTGGCTTGTCTTGAATTCACCCTTCTCAACAATGTCATTGTAATCTTCTAAAAACTTAAAACTGATCTTATTGCTCTGCTGATTAAAAGTCCTTCAGTGGCTGCCTTCTAGATAAAGTTCTAGTCTCTGTGTGGGTGCTAAGTCACTTCAGTCATGTCTGACCCTATGCGCCCCCATGGACCATAGCCTGCCAGGCTCCTTTGTCCATAGGATTCTCCAGGCAAGAATACTGGAGTGGCTTGCCATGCCCTTCTCCAAGGGATCTTCCCAACACAGGGATGGAACATGTGACTCTTACGTCTCCTGCATTGGCAGGTGGGTTCTTTACCACTAGAACCACCTGGGAGGTCTTTGCTATGGCTTAAAGGCCATAGAGGTAGTGTGGTCAAAGTGTCTGAAAATAGTAGTGGCAGATATTACAGTTCATCACGTTTGTGTGTTTTTCTGTCTTAAAAAAAATATGGAACTTGCCTGGGAGTCCTGTGGTTAAGACTCAGCACTTCCACTGCAGGGGGCATGGGTTCAATCCCTGGATGGGGAACTAAGATCCCATATGCTGAGAGGCATGGCCAAAAATAAATAAACAAAACCCAATTGGTGATTTTTGTCCTGTTGCCATACAGAGAACACTGTGATTGGTATTTAACCATTTATCAGATAATGTGGACCTTCTGTAGTTCTATAATAGTTTCAAGGTTACATAGTTGCCCCCTTTTTTGGAATTCAGAATGTCAGAGGGTTATGCTTTCTCCTTCTGACCAGATGCCTATGGGATAAGGCCCTTCATGATCTATTTTGTTGATCTGCTTAAAATTTTAGGTTCTACCAGTCTGTCTTAAACATTCTACTTCTACTTTTAATACACTACACTCTTTCTACACTCTTCACTACACTATTGGTTATTTTCCTGATATTCCACACACCTTTGTCTTATGACTTTGCACATGCTATTCCCTTGTCTGATGCATCTCTTTTCTTCCCAGTCTGCTTTTACTTGTTCTTCAGATAACACTTCTTCTTGGCATCTTTTCTAGTGGCCCCCAGGCTGGGTTAGGTGCCTGTACTTTGTATGCCCGTAAGACCCTTTATCTGCATTTGTCATGTGCCTTTGTTAAAATGTATGCAAACCCATTTCCCTACTCGATTAGGCAAAGCACAGTGCTTGACCAATGTTGGGTGCAAAATAAACTCAAAAGCATTTTATTTCATAAATATCATATATGAACTAAATTGTATAATGTGGAGAAGGATTATGCCTCAATTTAATGCTGTTTGCCTAAGAAACACATTAGATACTGGAATATTCTATAGCACTTTATGGTTTAATTTTATTGATTGGCATCCTGCCAAGGTTATTTACCACAGATTACGTATTGATTCAGCAGCAAAATGGGATATCACATTGAGAATGCTTTCTGCCAGTGTATCTCTCTAATTTTTTGCTTACTCATTTGTCTTTAAAAAATAAAATCAGAATCCTGAATAGTGGGGCCTCTAAGATGGAAATAAATTAATTCAGGTGCAAAGAAAACCACTGAAACAATCTAATTTTATTTATAGCCTTTTGGGGCACTATCCAGGCTTTACTAAAATGTGAATAAACAGCTCACAAACATTATTGAACAGAAAGTCCCCGGCAGATTTTAAGTAACCATGTTGTATATACAATTTGAAGAGTCCTGTCCAAACCTAACCTCAATTACACAGATTCTGATCAGAAATAGCTGCTGTACTCCAGAAGATCAAGATAGCAGAAAGCTAAAGCACCGAAGCTAAAGCACCGGGACACATTTCAAAGAAACACCACCATAAAAGAATTCCATAGCCAGCAAACAATGATAAAACAGACTTCTGGGGCAGAGGAACAAGAATCATCAAAGCCATCACTCTAGGTTTTAGGAGCATGAGAATGTACAGGTTATTAGTTTTCTCTGTTTATGGGAGCCAATATATTGTTTCTGAAGCTGAAACAACAGTCTCTTTCCCATCTTTACATGCAGAACAGCTGCAGAATATATAACAGGATCTCTGCAGTGCAGAGTAGGGAGATGGTAGTCTCGTCAAAAAAGCAGCAGACATCTCTGTTCTGAATGCTTCAGCAGTTTAACTTCCACACCATAGATCACCTCTTTCATTTCTGAGTACTGAGATGCAAAACTCTACAAGGACCTCGTAAATCTAGGCAGAAGACAGTGCGTGCACATATAAGGAAACGAGAGGCCAAGACAACATAGGAGATAACAGTCATAAAGTGCGCAGTGCAGGCTGAGTGCGTAGGAGCACAAAGGGAGCAGGGAGAGCACGGGAGACCAGGGAAGACCTGGGGAGGCTGCAATAGCAAAGAAACTCGATGGGACTCAAGATGGATGAAACCTGAAAAGATAGTTTACTTAAAAAAAAAGACAAAAAAATAAATTCTGTTGTTTCTATGAACCTTAGTCCTTCTGGATGGTAAAATGAGGTGGACGGTAGTTTTTAGAGAAGAAATGGAGAAGGAAGTGGTACTAGAAGCAGCAATGGGCTGAAGATCCCAAGACCGGGCTTGGTCAGAACTGTCCTAATGAGCTCAGTGAACAGGTGTGTTACTGCTCTGGCTTCACTGGTCCTGCGTGGATTAGGGGCCGAATTAGTGATTCTTATGTGCTGCTGTGATGTAACTGAAAGTGGGGCCTGGCTGCTTACTGCTCAGAAGCCAATAAAGAGGCCAGGTTGGTGGAAAGTTTGCTGTATTTTGCCAGCAAACTTTCCACTTTGGGGGCTGGGGGCATGAGGGAGAAGGCAGACTCCTGTCCAAAAACTGACTCCCCTCACCCCCAACCAGTGGGCAAGAGTTTTTATTGACAGAGGGAGAAGGCTAGGTTACATGCAGAAACAGCACAGTGAGCTCTGACAATCATTTTGAAATTGGTCATCAGTGGTCTGACCAGCGTCATGATGATTGTTTTAAATACAGTTAATCTTCAGTTCCGGGGTTTGGTTGTTTCCATTTCTTTGAGGCTGATTCTCAGAATAATGGCAGCTTATGTCATGGTTACAATCTGGTCTTCAAGTCCTGCAATAGTTAACTTCCACCTTGTAGGGGTTTCAGTATCTATAAGACAGCTCACAAGATATAGCTCAGAATATTATCAGTAGCTCTTGAGAAGGAACTAAAGGTCCTTGACTATGCTGGGTGACTGTTGTTCAGTCACTGAGTCGTGTCCAGCTCTTTGCGACCCCATGGACTGCAGCACACCAGGCCTCCCTGTCCTCCACTATCTCCCAGGGTTTGCTCAAGTTCATGTCCATTAAGTCAGTAATGCTATCTTTAGCTTAGTGACTAAATTATTGTTATTTAGTTTGGTTGCTTGTTTTCCTTTGTTTCTGCGTTTTCTCACTTCTGTGATTCAACTTATTCTTTGGTTAAAGTTTTTTTTCACAGACCAAAAGCAGACTGAGGACACAGAGGGGTGGCGGAAATGTGGGCAAGGACCAGAGGATCCAGCTCTATTTCTGTGACAATGTGTTGCTATCAGTCCCGGGGTCTGTCTGACAGTAGCTGGTTTCACATTACAAAATTGTTTAAAAGAATTGGTTTATTTATCCTGATAAATAACTCAATTTATTCTAACATAAGCGTGTAATGGGGGAGAAAAAAGGTCAGTTAGAACATGTGTGTTGGAATCAACCAAAAGGAGTATGCCCCTCTTTTCAGCCGGGCATGTAGCAGTGGAAAAAATAAACTGACAACTATTGGATGAGAAAGATCGCTGCGACTCTTCACAGCATTGATAGTTTAGGGCAGGGGTCTCCAACCTCTGGGATCTAATGACAGATGATCTGAGGTGGAGCTGATGTAATGATATAGAAATAAAGTGGACAATAAATGTAATGGGCTTGAATCATCCCCAAACCACCCCCCACGCCCCCAGTCCATGGAAAAATTGTCTTCTATGAAACTGGTCCCTGTTGCCAAAAAGGTTGGGGACTGCTGGTTGTGGATTCCAGGCCAGATGAAAAAATATTCTGTATAATTACATGCTTATTTTTCCTTAACATCCTTAGATTCTGTTCTAAGGATATGAGGGTAAAACTTACTAACACAAGTAATGTAAATTGATTTCTATTTGCAAGCACATTGTTTAATTCTCAGATTAGAAATACTTTTCTTCAATAAACACTTCCCTCCTTGCCTAAGGTCCTCCAACCCCTTTCCAAATCTGCTTCTCTTCTTGTATTACAAATTTTCATCTGTGGCACCTGACTGCCCAAACCAGAAATCATTTATTGCATCCTGTAGTGTGCAAAGAGCTGTTGGTGCCATCTTAATTTCCCACCAATGCACCCAACCCAACTACTATGGTTTTAATCAAATCTTCCGGAATTATTGGAGGGGTTCCCTGACTCCAGGCTCTTCTTCTGTATCCTCAGAAGTTCCAAGTTAATCTTACTAAAATTAAAATCTTACCACCTTGTTCCTTTGCTTAAAACTCACCACAGCCTTTAGGAGAAAGGGGTTGGTTGAGAGGTTTTTCCTCTATGCCCCTTGTGGTACGTATGGATGTGAGAGCTGGACTGTGAAGAAAGCTGATCGCTGAAGAATTGATGCTTTTGAACTGTGGTGCTGGAGAAGACTCTTGAGAGTCCCTTGGACTGCAAGGAGATCTAACCAGTCCATTCTAGAGGAGATCAATCCTGGGTGTTCATTGGAAGGACTGATGCTAAAGCTGAAACTCCAATACTTTGGCCACCTCATGTGACGAGTTGACTCACTGGAAAAGACTCTGATGCTGGGAGGGATTGGGGGCAGGAGGAGAAGGGGACGACAGAGAATGAGATGGCTGGATGGCATCACCGACTTGATGGACATGAGTTTGAGTGAACTCTGGGAGTTGGTGATGGACAGGGAGGCCTGGCGTGCTGTGATTCATGGGGTCGCAAAGAGTCGGACATGACTGGGTGACTGAACTGAACTGAACTGAAGATTGCCAGGTTCTAACCCATGGAATCTGTCAATGTGTCCCTAAATGGAAAAGGGCCTCTACAGATGTGATACACTGAGGAGTCTGACACTGGGGGGATTATCTTGGATTATCTGGGTAGGCCCTAATGTAATCACAAATATCCTCTAAGAGTGAAATTTGATTAAAGACAGAAGGGCATGTGACAGAAACAGAGGAAAGCTGAGTCAGAGAAGATGTTATGGTGCTGGCTTTGAAGGGGAAGGAAGAGGTCACAAGGACTACAAGTAGCCACTAGAAGCTGGAAAAAGCAAGGAAGTATTTTTCTCTACAGTCTCCTGCAGGAATGGGGGCTTGGCACACCTTTAGCCGGGTGAAATCTGGCCTCCAGAATTGTAAGAAAATAAGTTTGTTTTATTTTAGCTACTCAGTTTTTTGGCAATTTGTTAGAGCAGCAATAGGACACTAATATACCCTTATAATCGTCCTTTCAGTTCAGTTCAGTTCAGTCGCTCAGTCGTGTCCGACTCTCCGCGACCCCATAAATCACAGCATGCCAGGCCTCCCTGTCCATCACCAACTCCCGGAGTTCACTCAAACTCATGTCCACAGAGTCGGTGATGCCATCCAGCCATCTCATTCTCTGGAGTCCCCTTCTCCTCCCGCCCCCAACCTTTCCTAGCATCAGAGTCTTTTCCAGTGAGTCAACTCGTCACATGAGGTGAACAGCATTTATCATAGTTTAATTTTATTTTCGCTTGTCAGTCTTTTTTTATACTCCATTTATTTTTATTATAAAATATTGGCCATATTCCCTGTGTTGCACAATATATCCTTGTAGCTTATTTCATACCTAATAGTTTGTACCTCTTAATCTTCTATTCCTATATTGAACCTCCCCGCTTCCCTTTTCCCACTGATAACCCTAGTTTGTTCTTTACATTTTCTTTATCCATTCATCTCTTGTTGGACACTTGGGTTGCCTTCATATCTCAGCAATTATAAATAACATTGCTGTGAATATTGGGGTGCATGTATTGTTTCAAATTAGGGTTTTTGTTTTTTTCAGTTATATACCCAGGGGTGGAATTGCTGGGTTCTGTATTAGTTCTACTTTTAGTTTTCTGAGAAACCTTCATACTATTTTCCATGGAGGCAGCACCGATTTACATTCCCACCAACTATGTATAAAGGTTCCTTTCTCTCCACATCCTCCTCAACATTTATTATTTTGGTTCTTTTTGATGATGGCCATTTTGACATGTGCGAGGTGATAGGTCATTGTGATTTTGATTTGCATTTCTCTGATGATTAGTGATGCTGAGCATCTTTTCATGTACCTGTTGACCATCTGTATGTCTTCTCTGGCAAATGTCTATTCAGATATTCTGCCCATTTTTTAATATGGTTGTTGGTTTTTTGATATAAAATTGATCACTATTGGCCATATAATTTGCAAATATCTTCTCCCATTCAGTAGGTTGTCTTTTCATTTTGTAGATGATTTCCTTTGCTGTGCAAAAGTTTTTAATTAAGTTCTATTTTTAATTTTTGCTTTTTATTACTTCTGCTTTAGAAGACAAATACAAAAAAATGTATTGCTACGATTTATGTCAAAGAGTGTTCTGCCTGTGTTTTCTTCTAGGAGTTTTATGTATGCTCAGTTGCTCCCATGGACTGTAGCCTGCCATGCTCCTCTGTCCTTGGGATTTTCCAGGCAAGAATACTAGAGTGGGTTGCCATTTCCTCTTCCAGGGGATCTTCCTGACCCAGGGATCAAACCCACGTTTCCTGCATTGGCAGGAAGATTCTTTAGCACTGAGCCACCTGGGAAGCCAGGTCTAGGACTTTTATAGTTTCTGGTTTTATATTTAGGTCTTTAGTCCATTTTGAGTTTATTTTTGCATATGCTGTTAGAGTTCTTATTTCATCCTTTTACATGTAGCTGTCTAGTTTTGCCAGCACCACTTACTGAAGAGACTGTCTTTCATCATTGTATATTGTTGCTTCCTTTGTCATAGATTAATTGACCATGAATGTGTGGGCTTATTTTTGGGCTCTCTATTCTGTTCCATGATTTATGTATCTGTTTTTGTGCCGGTACCTACTGTTTTTCATTACTGTAGCTTTGTAGAATGGTCTGAAGTCAGGCAGCTTGATTCCTCCAGCTCTGTTCTTCTTTTTCAAGATTTTTAACTGTTAATCTGCTTGAGGGCAAGAATCATGTCTTTTTATTATTTGTATCCCTTTATCTAGCATACTGCCTTTAGAAATATTAAGTAAATGAATGAATTTATTAATATGATTCAGACTAGAGGATGCTTCTAGAAAATTATTATTTTTTCCTCTTTTCTCTCTTTTGACATTCTATGCTTTGAGAATGGTCTGAAGAAAGTTCTTTAACTGCATATATAGGGAAATTAATTTTCCCTACATATATAAATATTAAGTAAATGAATGAATTTATTAATATGATTCAGACTAGAGGATGCTTCTAGAAAATTATTATTTTTTCCTCTTTTCTCTCTTTTGACATTCTATGCTTTGAGAATGGTCTGAGAAAGTTCTTTAACTGCATATATAGGGAAATTAATTTTCTGGCTAAAGGTCCAAGTTTTAAACTCCACTGTGCCCCATCTCTCCTCTAGTCAGTCGCCATGTCTTATCCCTCTGCCTTTCCAGTGTCCGCTTTCTCTCCTCTTTGGCTCTATCCTAATTTTGACATCCCTCATCTCTCACCTGGACAACACCATGCCCTCTCAGCTAGTCTCCCTGTCACCACACACTTTAATCCATCTTTCCTACTGCTATCCGAGCCGTTTTCTAAAACACAAATAGATCATGTTATCCTATCCAGCACCCCTCCCCCAAGTTCACATTGGCTCCTCATGGGCAACACCACCAGCAACCACCCTCAGCATGGTGTCCAAGCCCAGGCTGACCGAACGCTGTTAGACTCGCGTTCTCTCCTGCGTACCCCACAAGCAGCCCCAGCTCTCGCTCAACAGTTCCTGCTTCCTCATCCCCCCTACACCTCCTTGCCTTTGTTCCTCTCCTTCAGCCTGGACTGTCCGGCTCCTCTCTTGCAACCTGTCAAGGTCCTCCCACACCTGGAAGGCTGAGCTCAAAAGTCACTGATCTGCAGCTTTTCCGTCTCACGCTGGTCAGAATTTCTCTTCCCTCTCGCCTCTGTAAGGGCGACACTTGTTCCTCTGGGTTTCAGTTTTCACTCCGTCTCAAATCACAGCTGGTTGTTTACCTGCCAGTCTCCCTCACTGACCACCAGTTCCTAAGAACAAGAACTGGATAGTATTCCTATTTGCCTATCAGCCATAGCAGGGACTCAATAGATGTTTATTAAGTCAATCTGCCCTACAGCAAGGTCCCTCTTAGTCTATCACATTAAAATTCCACTTGTGTTTTACATTTTAAGGTCAGTTTTATTATAATTTAAGGTCGTAATAGAAGGTGAGAGATTGCACAAGAGCTGAACAAAGATGTTGTTTTCTAGCTTTCCAGTGTACTCTTAAAATATGTACAAATAAAACCATACCTGAGAATAAGAATATACCTGAGAATGAGAATAAATTAAAAGGGAATCAATAGTTTTAAATCATATTACTGCTTTGTCTTTGATTGTTACCCATGTACTTCTCAATCTAGGGGTGGTAAATGAAATGGATTAGTGCTATTTTGTTGTTGTTGTGGAACTTGTTGGAAGCCCATTCTGGGCTTTCTCTTTCAGAATTACTTAGTCTAGAATGGCATGCTGGAACCTGATTTTAAATAGTTGTCAGTGTAAGAAAATAGATATTGTATCCTAATGGAATGTGTCACATTAATTATAATATTTTTTGCTGATGTACATTTTCTATATAACATACATTTTTGTAAAATGTTTTGAATCAAAGTAAAACATTTTCTCTCAATCTCTTTCATAGTCAACACTTCTAGGGTAGAACTGAGAGGGATGATGGGGAAGGCCAGATGGGTAGAGGACCATGCATTTGATGTTAGATTTGAAGTTGCTTAGTCATTAAAACATGTCTGACTCTTTTGTGTCCCCATGGACTGTAACCCATTAGGCTCCTGTGTCCATGGGATTTTCAAGGCAAGAATATTGGAGTGGGTTGCCATATCCTTCTCCAGGGGATCTTCTTGATGCAGGGATCGAACCCAAGTCTCCTGGGTTGACAGGTGGATTCTCTACCACTGAGCCACCAGGGAAGCCTGTGTGTTAGATAGTCTGTGACTTCCTACTCTCCACCCCATGTGGTGGGGCAGTGAGGTATGCTGGTGGAAAAAGTATGATATGACTTCTTTATAGGCCCATTAGTTACTGCTTTTTGGCCTCACTCTTCTGTGTTTTACTAATAATAACTAATTAAGCTCAATAAACTAACATGAAACAAGATGCAGTGATTTGAATGATAATAGTACATTTGGAGCTTAATTTTAGTTGAAATTTTATTTTGTTTTTTCAGAAAAGAATCTTATTTTTACTGCTTTAATTTTATTTTTGAAGGGCCAATGGATATACATGGTTTGCAATGTCAAGGGCTCCTGTTTCATCTATCTAGCTATCCATTTCTTTTCCTGAGAAGCAATCACTTTTACTACTTTCTTGTACTGTTGCAGGGTTAGGCTTTGCATTTATAAGCAAAAAGCCAGTTAAAATACCCATTTTTGAGGAAAACCCCTTTTTTAAAACAAATAGTAGTATTCTTTATATATATTAATCTAAAGCCTTACTCTGTTCAACTGTGTGTGTTGATATGTGTAATTCTGGAGATTTTTCCATATCAGTCCATTAAAATAGTTGTCTAATTCTGACTATTTCACTGTATAATTATAGCCTAACTTCTGTAACTGGTCCTTCGTTGGTGGAATTTGATGCTTCTAATCTTTTGTCATGACAAAAGAGTGCTACAATGAATATCCTTATATATATGTTATTTTCTATACATGTGAATATAGCCATAGAACATATTCCTAAGAGTAAAATTATTTATTCAGTCAAAATGATGTGTATTTTAAAAACATTTTGGTAGACATTGCCAAATACCATTCCAAAGAAGTTCTACTCATTCACATTCTTAATAGAAATGTATAATATTGTCTAATTTCCTGTATCCTTCAAATTTTATTTTCTTTCTGTCTTCTAACACACAGAAATGTAAACAATAGAATTATAAGAATATCAATAGGTCCAAGTTGGATAGTCAGCAAAGATGTTTTTATTTAAAGTGTCATTTGAACACAGATAAGTAGAGAAAAATACTTTGAAGAAGAATATTGGAAACTGTTTCCTTGATCTGAGGAAACATTTATTCTAAAATAGCATCCAAACAGAGTACCAGCATGTAGTAGGTGTTCAATAAATTTGTTGAATAATTTCTGTGCCTCTGCTGAGTTTTTCTAAGTTCTCAGATTAATAGGATGGGCTTATTTAAGGTCTCATTAGTGGCAACAAGAGCATATGTTTAAATGATGCTTACTTCTGGGATTCTTTTTCAAAATATACATGTTTAAAAAAACGCATGTCACTTGATTGGTTATTTGGCTTATCACTTGCTGGTTGTATGGGAGAAGTAAATAGAGAATATACATTATTAAAGGCTAATTTATTTCTTAAAGTGAAATTCTAAAATTAAGTTTAGAAAACATTTAAAAGAAGAGAAAAACTCCACTAGTCCTCTAATTACAGCATTTTGGCATATTTTCTTCCAGTCTTTTTTCTCTTGTGTTAGTATGTAAATGTGTATATATCATATACACATATCTGTCATATGTACACATGGAATCATCACTATATGTTTTATAGAATTGTAATCACAGTGAAAAAAATTAGAATCTGACTCAATATTGTATCATAAGCTTTTTGTTAGTTTTATTTTGTTTATTTAAAAAATTTTATTTTTTGGCCACATCACAGGGCTTGTGGGATCCTAGTTCCCCAACCGTGGATCAAATCCTCACTCTTGGCAGTGGAAGCAGAGTCTCAACCTTTGGACCACTGGGACATTCCCTTTTTGTTATTTAAAATAAAAAAGTTTATTTATTTATATTTTTTGGCTGTGCTGGGTCTTTGTTGCTGTACCAGCTTTTCTCTGGTTTCAGTGAGCAGGGGCTATTTTTTAGTTGCAGTGCACTGGCTTCTCACTGCAATGGCTTCTCTTGTTGCAGAGTGCAGGCTCTAGGGCACACGGGCATCAGTAGTTGCAGCGTGTGGGCTCAGCAGTTGTGGTTTTCTAGCTCTAGAGCACAGGCTCAATAGGTATGGTGTAGGAGCATGTGGAATCTTCCCAGATCAGGGATCGAACCTATATCTCCTGCATTGGCAGGCAGATTCTTTACCACTGAGCCATCAGGGAACCTCTTTTTTTTGTTGTTATTTTTAAATGAACTTTTAATCCATTTAATGGTTTCCTAAAATTTCACCACATGGGCATATATTAATGTATTTAACCATTGCCCTGTTACAGTTCAACATTGGGTTGTTTTCAATCTTTTGTTGTTATAGATCACATTGTGATCAGCATCATCTTCTGTTTCCTTATAATGTGTTTTTAAAATGGAATCCTGAGTCCCAAGGGTACGCACAGGTTTAAGGTTCTGCTTTGACTTGCTTCTCTTTCTACTGTTCATGTGTGCTGATCTAATCTGTCCCTGAAGCTGCAATTACTCTCGATGTGCTGAAGACCCACAAGCCTGTTTGTTCATCAGACTAGACCCCTTTCAACAGGCTCTAAGCCTGTATCCAGCTACCTGTCATACATCTTTCCCTAGATTCCCACAAGCATTTGAGATCCGTTGCCCCAAACTGGACTCCGATTTTCCACCAAATCCTCACTGGTAGATGCCAAATCTTGGCAGGTGACACCCCGTCCACCGGCCAGACGCTCTAACCAGAAATGGAATAATCCCAGACTGTTCTCTTTTTCTTCTCACTTCATCATCTAGATCTCACTGGGGTCCAGTGAGTGCATGTTTCCTCATTTCTCGTGTGTACGTTTCCTCTCCATTCTTGCCACGCTTTCCAGGGAAATGGTCCTGCTGTAGTTTCGTGACTGGTCCTCTGTCTGACATTCCTGCTCAACTGACACTCAGAGATCAGTCATTTCCTTCCCAGCTTTAAAAGCTCCCAATGATCCTTCCCTTAAAAGGCCTCCAATTATCCCATGTTGGTCAAACTTTTCCATCAAAATGCTCCGAGAAGGCAAAATCAACATAGACTCTAAGTCCATGACGCCTTTGACATCTTTGTTTTATGTTCAAAATTCATGTGACTTGTCTGGTTGACTCAATTATGTATTTGTGTTTGTTCTAACATAAAATAATAATTCCCCTTCTGAAATCTTCAAATGAAATTGATATGCCCTGAAGGGGTACTACGGCTTTTTGGTGACTTTCTCTGGGATGTGTATCTATAAGCATACAACCTCGGTTCAGTTTGAAAGGCACGGCTTCTAGAATAAAATCTATAGAGCCCGGCACAGCCTTGAATCTCAGCATGTCCTTCATGACCTGTGTACACTGGGACCTTCTCCTGCCTCATCTCTCACCTGTCCTTCTAGGCATCCTGTGCTCTAGCCACCCAGGGTCACCTGATGCTCACATCCCAGCCTGTTTTATGTTGCATGATGTGCTTAGTTGCTCTTTGCGATCCCATGGGCTGTAGCCCGGCAAGCTCCTCTATCCATGGGGATTCTCCCGGCAAGAATACTGGAATGGGTTGCCATGCCCTCCTCCAGGGATCTTCCTAATCCAGGGATCGAACCTAGGTCTCCCACATTGCAAGCCGATTCTTTACCATGTTGCCTATTCTTTTTTAAAAAAATTTCATACATAGACTTTATTCATGTTCCTGCACAAAACTCTGTAATTTATATTCTCATGAGTTTAAGACTCATGAAAACAGCTACTTTTTTTCCTTTACTCACATTAAGGAATTTGAATTATTAAATGTTTATAAATGATTTAATGGATTGAGAGAGACAGTATTGGCCACGATTGTTTTTGAAACTGAATTACTATTAAAATCTAACAAAAACTTCAAACAGAGAAATTTATTACCTTCTATACTCTATTTTGATGAAAAACTATTTTACAAGTTACATTAATATGCAACTGAAAAATCTCACTTATTTTTTCTCAAGAATGTTACAAATTCACTATACTTATGACCTTGTAAAATAAGTTCAAATATTGTGAAAGGTAGGAAAACCACAGCCTAAGAACTGATGATAATTTTTCATATCATAGATCCTAATTTTTATTTTAATAGTGCCAAGATATTAAATCTATTTTTACATGTCATTACATGCCTATGTATTCTTCTCCAGAACATACCCGTTTCCCCTACCTGAATTCCCTTGTAACTCTCAGGCTTTGCTGTGTTTACCTTTGCCCCACAGTTCAGTCTACCTGATGACAAATATATTTTTAATATTTAAATCTGCTATTATCTCTTCTGTGAAGATTTTTCTGACTTCATCGAATAGTACTGGTTCCTTTCTCCTTTATAGCCTTACAATAGAGACCTTCCCAGACTTCATGAGGTTACATGCAGATGGCATTAAACCCATCATAAATTGAAAATATTCTAAGTTGCAAAGCATTTAATACACCTGAACTACAGGCATTGTAGCTTACCTAGCCTAGCCCATCTTGAATATGCTCAGAACATTTATATTAGCCTACAGTTGGGTAAAATCATCTAACACAAAGCCTATTTTATAATAAGTTTTGAAGATCTCATGCAATTTATTGAATAATCTACTGAAAGTGAAAAACTGGTTTTCTGGGTATACAGTGGTTGCAAGTGTATCAGTTGTGTGGCTGACCTACCTACTGTCACTGCACAACATCATAGGAGAGCATCATACCACACATCACTGGCTCGTGAAAACATCGACATTCAAAATTTGAAGTATATCCTTCACTAAATGTGTATTGCCTTCACACCATCGTAAGGGTGAAAAATTGTAAGTTGGACCATTGTAAGTTGAGGATCATCTGTATATATGTGTATGTCTCTCTATACCAGTGGTCCCCAACCTCTTTGACAACAGGGACTGGTTTTGTGGAAGATGATTTTTCCATGGACCAGGGTACAGGGGGTGGTTTTGTGATGATTCAAGCACATTACATTTACTGTGCACTTTGTTTCTATTATTGCTGAAGCCTGGCTTGGAGAATTTTGAGCATGACTTTACTAGCGTGTGAGATGAGTGCAATTGTGCGGTAGTTTGAACCTTCTTTGGCATTGCCTTTCTTTGGGATTGGAATGAAGACTGACCTTTTCCAGTCCTGTGGTCACTGCTGAGTTTTCCAAATTTGCTGGCATAATGAGTGCAGCACTTTCACAGCATCATCTTTCAGGATTTGAATGAGCTCAACTGGAATTCCATCACCTCCACTAGCTTTGTTTGTAGTGATGCTTTCTAAGGCCCACTTGACTTCACATTCCAAGATGTCTGGCTCTAGGTCAGTGATCACGCCATCGTGATTATCCTGGTCATGAGGATCATTTTTGTACAGTTCTTCTGTGTATTCTTGCCACTTCTTCTTAATATCTTCTGCTTCTGTTAGGTCCACACCATTTCTGTCCTTTATCAAGCCCATCTTTGTATGAAATGTTCTCTTTGTATTTCTAATTTTCTTGAAGAGATCTCTTGTTTTTCCTATTCTGTTGTTTTCTTCTATAAGTCATGCTCAAAATTCTCCAAGCCAGGCTTCAGCAATATGTGAACCGTGAACTTCCAGATGTTCAAGCAGGTTTTAGAAAAGGCAGAGGCACCAGAGATCAAATTGCCAACATCCGCTGGATCATGGAGAAAGCAAGAGAGTTCCAGAAAAACACATATTTCTGCTTCATTGACTATGCCAAAGCCTTTGACTGTGTGGATCACCACAAACTGTGGAAAATTTTGAAAGAGATGGGAATACCAGACCACCTGACCTGCCTCTTGAGAAACCTGTATGCAGGTCAGGAAGCAACAGTTAGAACTGGACATGGAACAACAGACTGGTTCCAAAGAGGAAAAGGAGTACGTCAAGGTTGTATATTGTCACCCTGCTTATTTAACTTATCGCAGAGTACATCATGAGGAATGCTGGGCTGGAAGAAGCACAAACTGGAATCAAGATTGCCAGGAGAATTATCAATAACCTCAGATATGCAGATGACATCACCCTTATGGCAGAAAGTGAAGAGGAACTCAAAAGCCTCTTGATGAAAGTGAAAGAGGAGAGTGAAAAGGTTGGCTTGAAGCTCAACATTCAGAAAACAAAGATCATGGCATCTGGTCCCATCACTTCATGGGAAATAGATGGAAAAACAGTGGAACAGTGTCAGACTTTATTTTTTTGGGCTCCAAAATCACTGTGGATGCTGATTGCATCCATGAAATTAAAAGACACTTACTCCTTGGAAGGAAAGTTATGACCAACCCTAGATAGTATATTAAAAAGCAGAGACATTACTTTGCCAACAAAGGTCCACCTAGTCAAGGCTATGGTTTTTACAATGGTCATGTATGGATGTGAGAGTTGGACTGCGAAGAAATCTGAGCACCGAAGAATTGATGCTTTTGAACTGTGGTGCTGGAGAAGACTCTTGAGAGTCCCTTGGACTGCAAGGACATCCAACCAGTCCATTCTAAAGGAGATCAGTCCTGGGTGTTCATTGGAAGGACTGATGCTAAAGCTGAAACTCCAATACTTTGGCCACCTCATGTGACGAGTTGACTCACTGGAAAAGACTCTGATGCTGGGAAAAATTGGGGGCAGGAGGAGAAGGGGATGACAGAGAATGAGATGGCTGGATGGCATCACTGACTCGATGGACATGAGTTTGAGTGAACTCCGGGAGTTGGTGTTGGACGGGGAGGCTTGGCGTGCTGTGATTCATGGGGTTGCAAAGAGTCAGTCACGACTGAGCGATTGAACTGAACTGAACTGAACTTTTTCTATTATTACATCACCCCCACCTTGGATTATCAGGCATTAGATCCTTGAGGTTGGGAAACCCTGCCCCAAATGTATATCTATAGCATTTTGTTCCTTTTTTCTGCTGTCCCTTCCCCCCCGCCACCTTTACTCTTTCTCCTTTGTCAGTCTTCTGTTTACCTGCTTCAGGCTCAAAGATTTTTAAACACCATGAGGACAGGGAAACTGTAGGATTCATCTCTACTTGCTGGGTGCCTAACCTAGTGTGGCAAAAAGAATGCATGTGGTAACCTTTTTTTGTTTTTGTGTGAATAGAGGATGAATGGCATTCTGGATGTGCGATCAAACTGCTTTCTAAAGCCCCAGAGGTACATGCTTTCCCAATTTTACCATTATTTCCAGTTTAGGTTATCACATCAAACAATTGGGGGAATAATTTAATGGATGACATGGTATCTTGTTTTACCTTAATGTTGTTCTTTGATTATTGGGAGGTTTCCCATTTTATCATATGGCTTTATCTTCATGAATTATGACTGTTTTTAAAATCTCATCCTCTAGAGGCTTTTTCTTTTACGTTTTATGTGGACGCTTAAAATCACTTTTTAGTATGTAATGTTTGATTCTGAAGTGTTTATGTAAAAATGATAGTAAAAGTTTCTATGCTTTATTTACTGCAAACATTTTTTTCTCACAGAGTTGCTTATCTTTGGTTCCTTAAACAAACACTTAGTTCTTTATATAATAAAGATATGTTAACATTTAGAATTCATTGTGGTGTATGCCATGGTTGTTAATGGGAATAATATTCTTAGGTCAGACTTTTTTAAAATTATACTTTAAAAGCAATGTTTTTAAATGGAAAAGTATTGGGTTGACCAAAAAGTTTGTTTGAGTTTTTCTGTGACATCATACGTAAAAAACCTGAACAAACTTTTTGGCCAACACAATATAATTTGAATCCAAATATCTGCCTTCAACAGGGCTTCCCAGGTGATTCAGTGGTTAAGAATCCACCTGCCAATGCAGGAGAGGCAAGAGACTCAGGTTCGATCCCTGGGTTGGGAGGAACTCCTAGAGTAGGCAATAGTAACCCACTCCAGTATTCTTGCCTGGAAAATTCCATGGACAGAGGAGCCTGGTGGGCTTATGGGGTCAGTTCATGGGGTCACAAAGAGTCAGACACAACTGAGCATGCACACACATCTGCCTTAAGCAATCAATACCTGCCCTCAACAATCCATTTGATATAAAGAAACCAGAATAATTATCTTCAAAGTTCATTAGATCATTTCTCTTTTCAATTCAAAACTTTCCAGTGATTTTTTTTTTCCTTCCCATTCAGAATATCATCCCAAGTCCTTCCTAAGATGCTGGACTTACATCATCTCCCCTCGGTCTGCTTCTCTGATGTTCTCTCCTACCCGTCTCGCCTTCCTCCTCCCTCTCTCAGTTCCAGGCATGCAGCCCTCATTGCTCTTCCTTAAAAGATGTTCCTGACTCAAAGAGTTTACATTGCTGTTCCCTGTACCTGCTTTTTCCCCAGACCTCCCTCACTCTCAAGTCTCATCATATGAGATCATCTTCCCTATGTCACCTAAAACAGTTAACCCACCCTCACCTTGTCACTCTCTATTACTTTCCTGGCATTTGTTTCTTCATAGCAGGTATGACACTTGACTTTGTTTATTGCTGTTGTCTCAGTAACTAGCTCAGCAAATAGTAGTTGCATAAATGAATGAATTAATTTGGTCACTCATCTGATAAGCTCTGAGATGACAACTATATAAAATATAATTGGTATTTTTTCTTAGGTTGTGAAATAAAGTCTTTTTTTTCTTACAACTTAGAAATACTACTGGCCATCATCAAAAAACGAACAAACAGTAAGCGCTGGAGAGGTTGTGGAGAAAAGGGAAGCCTTTTGCACTGTTGGTGGGAAATTGATACAGCCACTATGGAGAACAGTATTGAGGTTCCTTAAAAAGCTAGGAATAAAAATACTACCATCATTAGTATCAGTTATTGCTCTGGTTTAAATATTTGTGGTTCCCCCCATCAAGTTCATATGTTGAAATCCTAATGCCCAATGTGATAGTGTTAGGAGGTGAGGCCTTTGGGATGTAATAAGGTTATGAGGGTAGGACACTCATGGATGGATAGTGACCTTATCAAAGAGAACCCAGAAAACTCTCTAGAACCTTCCACCAAGTGAGGACCCAGAGAAAAACTGTTACCTATGGACCAAGAAGCCCTTATAAACTATGGATCTGCTAGGAACATGATCCTGCACTTGCCAGGCTTTAGAACTGTGAGAAATAAATTTTTGTTTTTTGTAAGCCACCTCATCTCTGGTACAGTTGACCCTTGAGCAACACGGGTTTTAAATTGCGTGGGTTCACTTATATTGAAAAAAATCTGTATTTTTTTCAACAGAAAGTCCATAGCACTCCATGATCCCTGACTGGTTGAATCCTCTGATGCAGAACCTTTGATGTGGGGGAGCCGCAGATAAAGAGGGCAGACTCTATGTTGTACCTGGACATTTAGCTGTGTGAAGGGTTGGCACCCCTAACCCCCATGTTGTTCAAGGGTCAACTGTATTAGGCTATGGCAGCCTGGATAGACTAAGATAGGTATTTGTGGGCGACACTTAATAACTTCTCCTGGACCACTAGGATTTTGCAGTTCTCTAGGATTTTTTAATGGCTGGGGAATGCTACTGTTTTGTATAATTTGGGGAATGCTGTTCTAGAAGACAGTGTGAAGGCAAGGTGACTGCCCATGTGCTTCATGTCATTATTTAGCACATCACAGCTTTTCAATTATAAAAAGTGGTAGATAAGAATATCATTGTTTTCCTATTTCTGCAGGTAAGAATAGCATTCAAAAGAGATTGCTTTAGTAATAGAAAAGTTACTTCAAAAGTTTTCATTAAAGATAAGCATATAGACATAAAGGAAACAGGAATCTGAAAACAAGGGAAATAACAACTTTAGTGACCCAGAAGGAAGCTAGTAATGTAGTAATGCTTATATCATGTTAAAAACAGTAATGAGTTCCCCAAAATTCAAAGTGATTAGATATGCATGGAATTTATGAAAATAAAAAATTACATGACTAGTCAAATGCAAATGATAACAGCTGGAAGAAAATGATCAGAGAGATGTAGTTTGTTTCTAGTGAATTCAGAAATCCAATAATGCTGAAGAGCAGCCAGCATAATGGAACAAGAATAAGTTGATAAAAACCTTAAAATCCTCACTCTTATGCCCAGTATGGGCTTCCAAGGTGGTGCTAGTGGTAAAGGACCTGCTTGCCACTGCTGGAGACATGAGTTTGATCTCTGGATTGGGAAAATCCCCTGGAGGAGGGCATGGCAACCCACTCCAGTATTCTTTCTGGAAAAGCCCATGTAGCCTGGTGGGCTACAGTCCCTAGGGTTGCAAAGAGTAGGATGACGACTAAAGCGGCTTAGCACACATGCCTAGCACAAGACTAGAAGTCTCCTAAAGATTTAGCATCATGGGAAGCTTTCCTGCTGAAACAGGTACAATTAAATTACTGGACTTAAAATCAGTGCCAAATGAAAAATCAGGAGGTCAGTGTCCCAGGAACCAAGGGAATAATTCTGACACGTCCATCGTACCTCACTTCATGCTACTTTCTTCATTGATTTTTGAAGATGAGCTGGTCATAAAAGATTTCTAAACTTTGTAATGTCATTTTCAAAAGCTTCAACAAAGATATCTGAGCATGATGTTGGAAAATATGTTAAAAAATAAACTAAGATATTGTTATCCACCTCCTAATTCCTACATATTTATTCAGAAGAATGATCAGAGAAATAAAACAATATATCATTTTGTGTACACTACACCCACGCAATCAATATCAAATGTTATTTAATTTGTTACAAAAAACTAACTTTTGGATGTGTCTTGCACAAAGAACATGAAATATAAAATAGGGAGATGAAGTAAGTTTTACATATAATCAGTATCTGGATTAGGAAAAACTGGATTTACAAGTAATTTGCCATCCGTCTAGTCAAGGCTATGGTTTTTCCATTGGTCATGTATGGATGTGAGAGTTGGACTGTGAAGAAAGCTGATTGCTGAAGAATTGATGCTTTTGAACTGTGGTGTTGTAGAAGACTCTTGAGAGTCCCTTGGACTGCAAGGAGATCCAACCAGTCCATTCTAAAGGAGATCAATCCTGGGTGTTCATTGGAGGGACTGATGTTAAAGCTGACACTCCAATACTTTGGCCACCTCATGTGAAGAGTTGACTCACTGGAAAAGACTCTGATGCTGGGAAAGATTGGGGGCAGGAGGAGAAGGAGACGACAGAGAGTGAGATGGCTGGATGGCATCACCGACTCGATGGACATGAGTTTGAGTGAACTCCGGGAGTTGGTGATGGACAGGGAGGCCTGATGTACTGTGATTCATGGGGTCACAAAGAGTCAGACACGACTGAGAGACTGAACTGGACTGAACTGAACTTAAAGTCTTAGAAACAGGAGGATTTGCAGTTTAGCTTTGTGATCTATCCTGGAAAGAAATAAGGTGCTCAATACATTTGTTTTGATTTAAAATTGGATTTATATATGTACCACAACCTCTTAATCCATTCATCTGTCAATGGACATCTAGGTTCCATGCTAGATGTCCATGCTTCCATGTCCTGGTCATTATAAATAGCTGCAATGGACACTGAAATACAAGTGTCCTTTTAAATTATGGTTTTATCAGGGTATATGCCCAGTAATGGAGTTGCTAGGTATATATATATATATGTGTGTGTGTGTGTCTGTGTGTGTGTATAATGTAATATTACTCAGTCATACAAAGAAATGAATGTGAGTCAGTTGTAGGAAGGTAGATGAAACTAGAGTCTGTTATACAGAGTAAAGTAAGTCAGAAAGTGTAAAACAAACATATAAATGTACATATGGAATCTAGAAAAATGGTACTGATGAGCCTGTTTTCAGGGCAGGAATAGAGATGTGGACATAAAGAACAGACTTGTGGACACAACAGGGGAAGGAGAGGGTGACA
Organism: Moschus berezovskii; assembly: GCF_049115385.1. NCBI lineage: Eukaryota > Metazoa > Chordata > Mammalia > Artiodactyla > Moschidae > Moschus > Moschus berezovskii. The sequence goes on along the minus strand of NC_142475.1, from coordinate 68,153,353 downwards.
GGAATTGAAAGAGCAGCACTGCCATATATACACTGCTGCTGCTAAGTCGCTTTAGTCATGTCTGACTCTGTGCGATCCCATAGACGGCAGCCCACCAGGCTCTGCCGTCCCTGGGATTCTCCAGGCAAGAACACTAGAGTGGGTTGCCATTTCCTTCTCCAATGCATGAAAGTGAAAAGTGAAAGTGAAGTTGCTCAGTGTCCAACTCTTTGTGACCACATGGACTGCAGCCTGTCAGGCTCCTCCGTCCATGGGATTTTCCAGGCAAGAGTACTGGAGTGGGTTGCCATTGCCTTCTCCGATATATACACTACCATATGTAAGATAAGTAGTTAGTGGGAAGCTGCTATATAACCCAGGGAGCCCAACCTAATGCTCTGTGACAACATAGAGGGTTGGGATGGTGGTGGGTTGGAGGGAGGCTCCAGAGGGAGTTTCATTTCAGTTCAGTCGCTCAGTTGTGTCTGACTCTTTGCAACCCGAAGGACTGTAGCATGTCAGGCTTCCCTGTCCATCACCAACTCCTGGAGCTTGCTCAAACTCATGTCCATTCAGTCAGTGATGCCATTCAACCATCTCATCCTCTGTTGTACCCTTATCCTCCTGCCTTTAATCTTTCCCAGCATCAGGGTCTTTTCTCATGAGTCAGTTCTTTGCCTCAGGTGGCCAAAGTATTGGAGCTTCAGGTTCAGCATCAGTCCTTGCAATGAATATTCAGGACTGATCTCCTTTAGGATGGACTGGTTTGATCTCCTTGCAGTCCAAGGGACTCTCAAGAGTCTTCTCCAACACCACAGTTCAAAAACAACAATTCTTCAGTGTTCAGCTTTCTTTATAGTTCAACTCACATCCACACAGGACTACCGGAAAAACCAATGCTTTGACTAGATGGACCTTTGTTGGCAAACTGCTGTCTCTGCTTTTTAGTATGATGTCTATGTTGATCATAGCTTTTTGTCCAAGGAGCAAGGGTCCTTTAATTTCATGGCTGCAGTCACCATCTGCAGTGATTTTGGAGCCCAAGAAAATAAAATCGCTCACTGTTTCTATTGTTTCCCTATCTATTTGCCATGAAGTGATGTGACCGGATGCCATGATCTTAGTTTTCTGAATGTTGAGTTTTAAGCCACCTTTTTCACTCTCCTCTTTCACTTTCATCAAGAGGCTTTTTAGCTCCTCTTCACTTTCTGCCATAAGGGTGGTGTCAACTGCATATCTGAGGTTACTGATATTTCTCCCAGCAATCTTGATTCCAGCTTGTGCTTCTTCCAGTCCAGCGTTCCTCATGATGTACTCTGCATATAAGTTAAAGAAGCAGGGTGACAATACACAGCCTTGATGTACTCCTTTCCCAATTTGGAACCAGTCTCTTGTTCCATGTCTTGTTCTAACTGTTGCTTCTTGACCTCCATACAGATTTCTCAGGAGGCAGGTAAGGTGTTCTGGTATTTCCATCTCTTGAAGAATTTTCCACAGTTTGTTGTGATCCACACAGTCAAAGGCTTTGGCATAATCAATAAAGCAGATGTTTTTATGGAACTCTCTTACTGTTTCAATGATCCAATAGATGTTGGTAATTTGATCTCTGGTTCCTCTGCCTTTTCTAAATCCAGCTTGAACATCTGGAATTTCATGGTTCATGTACTGTTGAAGCCTGGCTTGGGGAATTTTGAGTGTTACTTTCCTAGCATGTGAGATGACTGCAATTGTGCGGTAGTTTGACATTCTTTGGCACTGCCCTTCTATGGGATTGGAATGAAAACTGATCATTTCCAGTTCTGTGGCCACTGCTGAGTTTTCCAAATTTGCTGACATATTGAGTGCAGCATTTTCACAGCATCATCTTTTAGGATCTGAAATAGCTCAACTGGAATTCCGTCACCTCCACTAGCTTTGTTCATAGTGATGCTTCCTAAGATCCCCTTGACTTTGCATTCCACAATGTCTGGCTCTAGGTGAATGATCACACCATCATGGTTATCTCGGTCATGAAGATCTTTTTTGTATATTTCTTCTGTGTATTCTTGCCACCTCTTCTTAATATTGTCTGCTTCTGTTAGGTTCATACTATTTCTGTCCTTTATTGTGCCCATCTTTGCATGATGTGATCCCTTGGTATCTCTAATTTTTTGACAAGATCTCTAGTCTTTCCCATTCTATTGTTTTCCTCTATTTCTTTGCATTGATCACTAAGGAAGGCTTTCTTATCTCTCTTATTTCTTATTCTTTGGAACTCTGCATTCAAATGGGTATATGTTTCCTTTTCTCCTTTGCCTTTAGCTTCTCTCCTTTTCTCAACTATTTGTAAGGCCTCCTCAGACAACCATTTTGCCTTTTTGCATTTCTTTTTTTTTAGGTGTGGTTTTGATCACTGCCTCCTATACAACATAATAAACCTCTGGCCATAGTTCTTCAGGCACTCGATCAGATCTAATCCCTTGAATCTATTTGTCACTTCCACTGTGTAATTTCAAGGGATTTGATTTAGGTCATTCTGAATGATCTAGTGAATGGTCTAATATTCCCAGAGGGAGGGATATGTGTGTGTGTGTGTGTATGACTGATTAGCATTATTGTATGGCAGAAACCAATACAACACTGTTAAGCGATTATCCTCCAGTTTTAAAAAATCAATTGGATTTACCTAGGTAGTGCTAGTGGTAAAGAACCTGACTGCCAGTGCAGTATTCTTGCCTGGAGACTCCCATGGACACAGGAGCCTGGCAGACTATAGTCCCTAAGGTCGCAAAGAGTCAGGTACGAATGAAGCGACTTAGCACATAGCACACAGAACATATTAGAATCACCATTAACAGAGGTGGCTGGAATCTCAAGGGTCTAGTTTGATCACCTAGTTGACATTTAATCCATCACTCTCCACTCAGAATTATCCAGCTCTTGTCTGTACATTTCTGATGATGTAAATTCACTTGCACTCCTGTTGTGCATTCTATACCTCTGGAACATTCGATGTGGAATAGTCTCTTCCTGAGCTTACCTGGAGGGCAGACTCAGCACTTGCTCATAGCCCCAAACAGCAGACCCAGTTCTGCAAAGCCTTAGTAAGTGAAGTAGATGGTGCTGAATCTGAACAATGGTGGTGGATATAGAATACATACTGAAGACAATTTACATACTTCACAGCAAAATTTAATTAAAATCCTCCTTAGCTATCTTGGCATTCCAAACCCCTTTCTAGATATCCTAGCAACATTGCCTCTCTTTTCTTTCCCTCTCCTTGCACCAGTCCTTTGAAGTTTCCTATGTCTTGGTAGCAGTGCAAGCCATTCTCAGCTAGAACAGCTCTCTAAAAACTAAAACCCTTCAGCTGCAGAAATTCCCAGAAAGCCACCCAATGACCTTCTCTTGTACTTTCACAGGCATTGGCTGGGAACAACTACTAAGTGGCAGTTTCCCTTTTCATCTCAGCTGATCTGTTAAAATATTTACCCCATCAAAACATACCCCTCTTATTTTGATAGAGTGAGGGGGTGTTGGGAGGAGAAAGGCATATGTGCAGAGGTGCATATGTGATTGGGCTCCTACAAAACGTGGTTTTCTCCAAATGGCATGCAATTTTCAATATTAGGTAATGGAGTCTTCTAAAAAGAGTAGTTATGTTTTAGTAAGTGCCTAATTTCATCCTAAATGATAATTAAAATTCTTTGTAACAGTTTTATTGAGCTATAATTACACCCCATAAAATCCACTCTTTTGAAGTATACAGTTAAATGAATTTTAGTATATTCATGATCATTACCATTATCTAATTAAAAAACATTTTCACCATCTCCCCCAAAAAACCCTTACCCATTATAGTCACTACCCTGTCTCCTTCACCCTTGGCAACCACTTATCTACTCTCTGTCTTTGGGTTTGTCTATTCTGGACGTTTAAATATATAAATGGAATCATACAATATTTGTTATTTTGTAACTAGTTTATTTCATGTAGCATTCATGTATGAGTTATTTTATGGACGTGTGTTTTCATTTCTCATGGGTATATACCTAGGAGCAGGATTGCTAGGTCATATGGCTATTCTGTGTTTAACTTTTGAGAAACTATTAAAACATTTTTTCCAAAGTGGCCACATCATTTACATTCCCACCATCAAGTATTGAGTGTTCCAGTTTTTCCATACCCTCACTAATACTTGCTATGCTTTTTTTTTTATTATAGCCATCTTTAAAAAAATGAAGTATATTTGCTTAACAATGTGCTAGTTTCTGCTACACAACAACATGAATCTATGAATACATACATATACTGCAAGGCAGCTATATGTATACATATATTCCTTCCTTCTTGAGCCTCCCTCCCATACTCCCATCCCACCCCTCTAGGTCATCACAGAGCACCAAGCTGAGCTCCCTGTGCTATACAGCAGCTTTCCACTAGTTATCTATTTTACACATAGTAGTGTATATATGTCACGCCTATTCTCCCAGTTCGTTCCACCCTCCCCTTCCCACCTTGTATTCACCTGACCGTTCTCTATGTCTGCAAATAGTTTCATCCGAATCATTTTTCTAAATTCTATACATATGCATTAACATACAATATTTATTTTTCTCTTTCTGATTCACTTTGTATGACAGACTCTAGGTCCATCCACATCACTACAAATCACCCAATTTCATTCCTTTTTATGGCTGAGTAATATTCTATCATATATATATATATATATATATGTATATATATATATACACACATGCATGTACATATGACAAATCTTCTTTATCCATTCACCTGTTGATGGGGTACATGTGTCTTTTTGCACTATGAGTTTTTCAGGGTAAATGCCCAGTAATGGGATTTCTGGGTCATATGGTAGTTCTGTTTTTGCTTTTTTAAGGAACCTCTGTACTCTTCTCCATGGGTGCTAAGTCGCTTCAGTTGTGTCCGACTCTTTGCAACCCCATGGACTATAGCCTGGCAAGCTCCTCTTCCCGTGGGATTCTCCAGGCAAGAATATTGGAGTGGGTTGCGATTCCCTTCTCCACTATTCTCCATAATGGCTGTATCAGTTTACATTCCCACCAACAGTACATGAGGGTTCCCTTTTCTCCACATCCTCTCCAGCATTTATTTTTAGATTTTTTGATGATGGCCATTGTGATTGGTGTGAGGTGATACCTCACTGTAGCTTTAATTTGCATTTCTCTACTAATTAGTGATGTTGAGCATATTTTCATGTGTTTGTTGGCCACCTGTATGTCTTTTCTGGAGAAGTATCTGTTTAGGTCTTCTGCCCATTTTTTGATTGGGTTTTTTTTTATTTGGTTTTTTGATATTGAGTTGCAAGAGCTGCTTGTATATTTTAGAGATTAATCCTTTTTCAGTTGCTTCATTTAAAAATATTTTCTCCCATTTTGAGAGTTGTTTAGCCATGTTAATGGGTGTGAAGTGGTACCTTGGTGTGCATTTTCCTGACGGCTAATGATGTTGAGCATTATTTTATGTGCTTATTCCAATTTGTATATCTTCTTTGGAGAAATGTCTGTTCAAATCATTTGTATGTTTAAAACTGGGTCATCTTTTTATTGTTGACTTGTAAGAGTTCTTTTAATATTCTGAGTTCCTAATCAGATATATGATTTGCAAACATGTTCTCCCATCTGTAGGTTGTCCTAATAGTAATTTACATTTAGGCAATGCTTGAATTATTCACAGATTAAAGCTTAGTATGGGATTCATCCAAACCCTTTGGTTTTCTCCTGGGTTTATTCCAATTTGAAAAATTCTGTGCTCAAAGTATTCTCTAAAAAAGAGTGCATAAAGGAAGGAAAAAACAACAACACAATGTCTAAGAGAGTATATGTGCTCAATTAACTTTGGCAAATGAATGAATGAAATTTATTCTTGGTTCCTACCACTACTCTGCCTTGTTAAGTCCCTCTGCTGGACTTCCAGAGCAGTGATATTTATTTCATATCCTGAAAGCCCCTTGGGGGTGCTCTAAGGTATTGGAAGTGAAAGTATTAGTCACTCAGTCATGTCTGACTCTGCACACATGGACTCCTCTGTGCATAGCATTCTCCAGGCAAGAATACTGGAGTGGGTAGCCATTCCCTTCTCCAGGGAATCTTCCTGATCCAGGGATTGAACCTGGCTCTCCTGTATTGCAGGGAGAATCTTTACCATCTGAACCACCAGGGAAGCCCAAGTATTGGACAGGTATACCTATTTCCATGTATATGCTCTAAGCTGTCTTTTCCACATTGTATTCAGACTGTTATATGCATGTCTACAGATTTTTTTCATTATAAAACCATAGTTTCATGTTCTCCTCTTTTTAAGTCTGAGACTAATTTCAGAGAAAGAAATACTGGTTTTTGTTAGTTCAGTGCTGACTCTATAGTGTTTTCACTGGTCCTGGGCTTTTCTATATCAATAATATTATAGATATTTATTTGGAGGTTCAGTTAGGGATTTGATTTCATGTACTACAATGCCCTTGATCTATGAGTGGTTCCCTCAGTGAAGGAGATGGATTAGATGCTGTGAGGGAGGAAACCACAGCTGCCTGCTGGTCAGATCAGCTGAATCCACTTGGGAGACCTTGGTGGGGCAAAAGGCCCAGCCACATCTCCCTTCCCGCATCACCTACAATGGTCTATCAGGGTCATTTGCCACTGACATTTGACAAAATCCCCTGCACATTGTGAGTGCCAACTCACAGGAAGAATCAGAATGATTCAAACATAGGGAGAATCAAAGGAATTCCACCTGGGACTGTAGTTTGGAACAAAGAAATCAGAGAAGGTACATGGCTGAAGGAAACAGGCTAGAGAAAGGAGGAAGCACAGGGAAGCAAGCCACTTCTTTGAAATTGGATATAAACAAGAGTCTAGCTTTATCCTGCAGAGCTGGCTGGCCTGCCAGTGTGACTTGACTCAGTTACCATCCTGGATGCTCACTCAGGTGATTGTGGGCATCTTGGACATGACAAACCTATGGGTGTGGGCACCTGGCAGCTACTGAAACAGCACACATAATTATGAGCTTGCAAAAAGTTCCCATCTGAGAGATGGAAAAAAGGGGATTTTTAAAAGTTAGTGATCTCAGGGAGTTAATATGAACAAGTTTGCGTTCTCAGTCCAGATTGAAGAAAAAAAAATTAAATCTAAATAGCCATCAATCACTTTCACTCTTTACTTTCATGCATTGGAGAAGGAGATGGCAACCCACTCCAGTGTTCTTGCCTGGGGAATCCCAGGGATGGGGGAGCCTGCTGGGCTGCTGTCTATGGGGTCGCACAGAGTCAGACACGACTGAAGTGACTTAGCAGCAGCCATCAATAGTATCACTTTATAGTATTTTTTAAAAAGATTTTTTTGGTGTCTTTATTGAATTTGCTACAATAGTGTTTCTGTTTTCTGTTTTTGTTTTTTGGCTGTGAGACATATGGGGTCTTAGCTCCCTGACCAGGGATTGAACCATATTGTAAGGCAAAGTCTTAACCACTGTAAGGCAAAGTCTTAACCAGAGAAGTCCCCACAGTATATTATTTATGTAATGCTTTTCTTTCTCTCATAAGTGCAAATACTTTAAAGCTTATCTCATGGCTCATCACCACAACACTCCCCTGAAGGAAAGAGGTAGTTTTACAAACAACTGACCTGAGGCTCAGAGGTGAATTGAGTGTTTTGGAAGGTGGGGAAGACTGGTTGGGTCACTGAGATGTAGTCCCCTGTTTGGAGCTAGAACTAAATCATCATTAAACATGTGTTAATTCCCTTAAGAACCCAATGAGGCGGGTATTGTTATTATTACTAATTTGGTAGGTTGGAGAAAATCACCCAAATCAGTCTGCTAACAATAGTAGAATGAAACCATGAAAGTGAAGTGAAAGTGTTTAGTTGCTCAGTCTGTCGACTCTTTGCAACCCCATGGACTGCAGCCCGCCAGGCTCCTCTGTCCATGGGATTTTCCAGGCAAGAATACTGGAGTGGGTAGCCATTTCCTTCTCCAGGGGATCCTCCTGACCCAGGGATCAAACTTGGGTCTCCTGCATTGCAGGAAAATTCTTTACTATCTGAGCCACCAGGGAAGCCATCTATCTGTGATAGTCTAAACCATATTCTTTCTGCTTTACCATATTCTGATTTGCCAGTTCTAATGGATTAAAGAATGTTCTGTGGAAGGAGTCTCAAGCACACCCAGTTATCCTGCCTATGCTGGTGGAGATGGGAGGAGTGGCATCTGGTACTGAACCAAAGCCTCACAGAAGGAAAGACTGTGATGAGCTTCATTTCTAAGAGACTCTCATGAGACATACTATTGCACAACGCTCTGGTCTGTATTTTGAGGGCGCTAGGGAAGGACTCTGAGAAAGGGTAGCTTTTTACAACTGCATGTGGCTTACACTTGTTTCCCTCCCCGCTGTTGCCAACTAAGATACCTAGCAAAGTAAACCAGAATATGTTGCTTGCCCCCAAATATGCCTCTTTGACATAAAAATTAATTTGAGTCCAAGGCAGTTGAGCAGCAGCAAATGCAGAAGTTCTGTTCACCTTCCCCTTTTCTGCCTAAAGACAGGATATAAATTCTCCTACCGGAGACAGACCTTTAGCCCAGAGACAGCACCAGAGGAATCTGCAAACAAGCCTTCCTGCTTGAGTTTCTTCTCATATAATTATTTCCCACAGTTGGCAGCCCTTGGAAACTTAAAACTGTTTTCCTTTGTCCTATTATTTCTCTACAAGTTTATTTCTCTTCGTTGAAGACTCTGTATAAGTTGGTGTTCTAAGTTGCCACTTGGAGTTACTTCTCATGAGCTTTCTCCTATGTATCCTGTGCAGAGCCCATTAATAAACCGTTTTTCCTTGTTAATCTGCCTTTCTGTTTAAGAGCCCAGCTGAAAACCCAAGATGGGATGAGGTCAAGTTTTGCCTCTTCTACACTGCTGCTGCTGCTGCTAAGTCACTTCAGTCGTGTCCGACTCTGTGTGACCCCATAGACGGAAGCCCACCAGGCTCCCCTGTCCCTGGGATTCTCCAGGCAAGAACACTGGAGTGGGTTGCCGTTTCCTTCTCCAATGTGTGAAAGTGAAAAGTGAAAGTGAAGTCGCTCCGTCCTGTCCAACCCTTAGCGATTCCACGTACTGCAGCCTACCGGGCTCCTCCATCCATGGGATTCTAGCTGTGGCTAATTTCCTCTGTTTCTCTCTTTTGCTGTCTACCTGCTTCTTTATTTTGCCACAAGAGTTTCCTTTCTTAAAATGACATCCTCTCCTTATTTAAAAGGTTACTGTCATGAAATATGGAATGTAGTGGAAATATATTCACCAAATGAGTGCCCAGTCAGTGTATGATTGGCAGGTTGGTAGAGTCTAGACAAGGATTTGGCAGCTGTGATCACCATAGACAGATGAAGACAGGATCAGCGTTACTCTTGGTGAAAAGATAAATTACGTTGACTGGATTTATACCACAAACCACATTTCCTGTTTTAGTTTCTGAATGACAAATATTCCTTAGTTTTCTGCTTTTATGTCTGTGTTTAAATTTTCAGTTTTCAGGATGAGGTTGCCAGATTTGAATCCTTTATGAAAATGCTTTCATTTTCTTTTGTGAATTACAGCTACAGTGCAAAACATAGGAGGTTTTCACATACACAAAGACATCAATGTTACATTGGAGCCCTAATGGGCTCATCATTTTTGAGAGTGAACGCGATGGATACCTCTGAATCCGGATCCCAATTAGTCCCCAACATACCGCACCATTTCACCCTCCAGTTTCGATTGGCATCCACTCCTCGGCAGTGAAACCTTGAGTTCCTTGACCTTGTTTTTCTCCAAAATCGATCCTAGATGTAATTAAAAGAAAAGAGGTGCAGAATAAACACTTAAGAGGTTATCCCCATGCATTTTAGTAGTTCTTCAGTGAATGAATCACAGCAGTGAGGGGTGGGGGATTTTTTCCAGGAATAAACAAGTCCATGGAGTGAGAAGAGGACAAGATGAGCATTGGACACCCAGGTTCCTGTTCCAATTCCTGCCACAGACTTCTCTCTTAGTTTCTCTTGGCCTCATTTCTTCACAGGCAAAATTGAATAAGCTGGACTAGACAAGTGATTTTTTATAATTTATTTGGAAGGAGATATCTTTTTTTAAACATGAAATCTTATGCAAAAGACAAACATATATAAACAAAATCAGAAGGTTGATGCTGTGCTGGGGAAGGGAGTGGAAATCTTTCATAGCTCTGAAAGTACTAGGCTGGCTGCCCACCAAGCATCCTTCCTGCATTAGGACAATTTTCCATGGTTTTTTCAGTTGGATAGACAAAGTGACTTACATTGGTCCAGCTAAAATGGTATCCATCAACGTTAAACACAGGCATGATATAGAAATACAGATGATTCAACATTTTTCTCATGGTTGGGTCACTCCTATATGTTAGAAGAGCCTAAAAGACAGAGGTAACATGTTTCTTACAAATCAATCACAAAAAAATTTCAAAAAAAAAAAGAGAAATATTTTCTATCTATGGGAAATACTAAATATATTGAGTTGAAAAGTAACAAGCTAATATGAGCTATAATTTGACATCACATGTTATTTCTTGAGACTTCTGTCTTAAACTATTTCTGATAACATTTTAGCAAGGGTACAAAACAGATTAATTGGGCAGCCTCTTGTAATATTTCAGATCTGGCTAAAGTTTGGGATAATTAAGAAAGCAGCAATTTAGATATGATTTTGTATTATCAGTTCTTTTTAAGATTCCATTCAGTTGTGGACAAAGCAATTATCTAAATATTTTTATATTCTTACATGATACATCACAGGATGGTTACATGTGCCACTTAATTGTTTATGTGTAATTGGTAGCAGACTCAAGTTTTGAAACTTACTGCATGGACACTCCGTTCTTTCCTGACTTTTCTACAAAGAGTTTAATGGACAATTATTTATTGTGTCACCTTTATCATGGTTCCTTTGAAATCTTGCTTCTGTGTGACTGATGCCAGGCTTGAAGATTCTGTACTATTTGACTTCAAATAGAAAAGCATTAAATATGCTAAGTCAAGTTAAGAATATAAACATTTTGAAATACCATTCCTATGGAACGGACTTTTTAAATAAGTCCTTTTTGATGCATGTTTGTCTATTTATAAAGTACCCTAGACAAACATTTAGAATATTTGTAACAATGACTGCCTTGGGGGAGGGGGCCTGGGGGACAATGTATGGGAAAGATTACCACCTCTCATTTTTTATCCATTTAGATTGTTAGAATTTTACCATATTAAAACAATTCAAAATCAAATAATTCTTAAATTGTATCTTGCTTTGGAAAATTTAATACTTAAAAGTTTCAATTTTTCTTTACATCCAGGTATGTAGAATTTCAGAACCAATCACAAGCAGCATTCTGTATTTATACAGTGAGAATTCTGTAATAGAGAGCAGCAATCCAAAAATGCAATCTATTATGAGAAAGTATCACTATATAGAAATAATACTGAAAATATAGGAATGTATTCAAGAACATAAGAAATGAGTTAAATACTATTTTATTAAGTACAATTTAAATACTTATAAATTAATATAAGTTGATAAACATTGTTAATACAACTCTCTTTTGTTCTTTCAGTTCAGTTCAGTTCAGTTCAGTCACTCAGTCGTGTCTGACTCTCTGCGACCCCATGAATCACAGCACGCCAGGCCTCCCTGTCCATCACCAACTCCCGGAGTTCACTCAAACTCATGTCCACAGAGTCGGTGATGCCATCCAGCCATCTCATTCTCTGTTGTCCCATTCTCCTCCTGCCCCCAACCTTTCCCAGCATCAGAGTCTTTTCCAGTGAGTCAACTCGTCGCATGAGGTGGCCAAAGTATTGCAGTTTCAGCTTTAGCATCAGTCCTTCCAGTGAACACCCAGGACTGATCTCCTTTAGAATGGACTGGTTGGATCTCCTTGCAGTTCAAGGGACTCTCAAGAGTCTTCTCCAGCACCACAATTCAAAAGCATCAATTCTTCGGCGATCAGCTTTCTTCACAGTCCAACTCTCACATCCATACATGACCAAGGGAAAAACCATAGTCTTGACTAGATGGACCTTGGTTGGCAAAGTAATGTCTCTGCTTTTTAATATACTATCTAGGTTGGTCATAACTTTCCTTCCAAGGAGTAAGCGTCTTTTAATTTCCTGGCTGCAATCAGCATCTGCAGTGATTTTGGAGCCCAAAAAAATAAAGTCTGACACTGTTTTCACTGTTTTTCCATCTATTTCCCATGAAGTGATGGGACCAGATGCCATGATCTTTGTTTTCTGAATGTTGAGCTTCAAGCCAACCTTTTCACTCTCCTCTTTCACTTTCATCAAGAGGCTTTTGAGTTTCTCTTCACTTTCTGCCATAAGGGTGGTGTCATCTGCATATCTGAGGTTATTGATATTTCTCCCAGCAATCTTGATTCCAGCTTGTGCTTCTTCCAGCCCAGCATTCCTCATGATGTACTCTGCATATAAGTTAAATAAGCAAGGTGACAAAATACAGCCTTGACGTACTCCTTTTCCTATTTGGAACCAGTCTGTTGTTCCATGTACAATTCTGACTGTTGCTTCCTGACCTGCATACAGGTTTCTCAAGAGGCAGGTCAGGTGGTCTGGGATTCCCATCTCTTTCAGTATTTTCCACAGTTTATTGTGATCCACACAGTCAAAGGCTTTGGCATAGTCAATAAAGCAGAAATAGATGTTTTTCTGGAACTCTCTTGCTTTCTCCATGATCCAGCGGATGTTGGCAATTTGATCTCTGGTGCCTCTGCCTTTTCTAAAACCTGCTTGAACATCTGGGAGTTCTCGGTTCACATATTGCTGAAGCCTGGCTTGGAGAATTTTGAGCATGACTTTACTCGCGTGTGAGATAAGTGCAATTGTGCGGTAGTTTGAGCATTCTTTGGTATTGCCTTTCTTTGGGATTGGAATGAAGACTGACCTCTTCCAGTCCTGTGGCCACTGCTGAGTTTTCCAAATTTGCTGGCATATTGAGTGCAGCACTTTCACAGCATTATCTTTCAAGATTTGAAGTAGCTCAACTGGAATTCCATCACCTCCACTAGCTTTGTTCGTAGTGATGCTTTCTAAGGCCCACTTGACTTCACATTCCAAGATGTCTGGCTCTAGGTCAGTGATCACGTTATCGTGACTATCTTGGTCATGAAGATCTTTTTTGTACAGTTCTTCTGTGTATTCTTGCCACCTCTTCTTAATATCTTCTGCTTCTGTTAGGTCCATACCATTTCTGTCCTTTATCGAGCCCATCTTTGCATGAAATGTTCCCTTGGAATCTCTAATTTTCTTGAAGAGATCTCTTGTTTTTCCTGTTCTGTTGTTTTCCTCTATTTCTTTGCATTGATCGCTGAGGAAGGCTTTCTTATCTCTCCTTGCTATTCTTTGGAACTCTGCATTCAGATGCTTATATCTTTCCTTTTCTCCTTTGCTTTTCGCTTCTCTTCTTTTCACAGCTATTTGTTAACACCTCCTCAGACAGCCATGCTTTTTTGCATTTTGTTCTTTAAGACTCAACAATTTGCTGGCCAAATAACTTCGGTAGAACTTTCATATGTGCTTGAATTTATATTAACAGTCCAATGTCTCAAACTAGAGGAAAGTTCCTGGTATGTGATCAGTTGTACATACCCTGGAATTTTATTTTCCTTTAATGAAAGATGGTCTCCCAAAGCTTGGAGGAAGTCTGCTGGTGGGATGGCAGAGACAGAGTCATATGATTAGCTAACTTTTCTCCCTTAACGTTACAGGGTTGTGGTTTTCCATGCCACTCTAGAGAGGAAGAAGAGATGGAAGGAAAGGAATTTGGAGTAGCAAGGCAGGAATGAAGGGATAGGAAAAAGTCGTAATTTCTCTCCCTTCTCTCATAGCACTGGGATCTGTGGCTCATTCGTCTCAGTCTAAACTGGGGAAGTCACACCTCTTCCAATCACAGAAAATGTGCTACATGTTAGCACATTAAGCACTAGATTATGCTGGAGACTTGCATGTGGACCTTCTCTTTTTATTCTGCCTTCTCCTCCTCCAATGCAATTGACTGCCATGCTTTTGTATTTGAGAAAATATTACTAACTTCCTTTCAAAAAATCACAATATATTTTAAGCAAATAGAAAAAATACAGAGAAGAAATTACATCCACTACATCTTGTTGTATTTATCAAATCTTTTGAAAAGAAAATCAAGACATTATAGGTAAAACTAGAGCTCCCCCCTTTTTTAAATCACTCTCAGATCCCATTTTCCTCCCCTCCTTCAATAACTATCCTCAATTTCCATTATCATTTCTGTGCATGATTTCCTAATTTAGTACATACATGTGGATTCACAAACAATATATAATATGTATATGCTTTGAAATTTCATGCAAATGAGATCATGATATGCCAATCTTCAGTTTGCTTTTCTCTCCAATATTATATTTTGGCACTTATTAAGTTGATGATTTATTCATTTTTAACTATTATATGGAATTCCATTATAGATAAATGCATACTATATCTATCCCTTATTTTGTTGATGGACGATTATGTTGTTTCTGATATTTCACTGTTACAAGATTGGTTGTGAACATTCCTGAACATTTTTCCTAGACATATTTTTGCCTGTCTGCTGTCTTAATCACTGAATTGTGCTTAAAAACTCAATTATTTTATTTTTTAGATTAATTTCTGTCAGAGTGTACAATGTTATACTAGGCTCTACTGTACAGCAAAATGAATCAGCCATACATATACATATATCCTGTCCCTTTGGGAGTTGGTGATGGACAGGGAGGCCTGGCGTGCTGTGATTCATGGGGTCACAAAAAGTCAGACACGACTGAGTGACTTAACTGTCCCTTTGGATTTCCTTCCCATTCAGGTCACCTCAGTACATTAACTAGAGTTCCCTGTGCTATACAACATGTTCTCATTAGTTATGTATTTTATACATTGTATCAATAGTGTACATGTGTCAATCCCAGTCTGCCCATTCCTCCCCCTGCCTTTCCCTTGGTAGCCATACATTTGGTCTCTACATCTGTCTTTATTTCTACTTTGCAAATGGGATTGATCATTTGTAACATTTTCCTAGATTCCACAGATATGTGTTAATATACAATATTTGTTTTTCTCTGACTTACTTCTCTCTTCATGACACTCTCTAGGTCTCTCCATGTCTCTACAAATGACCAATTATGTTCCTTTTTATGGCTGAGTATCTATGTACTACATTTTCTTTATCCGTTCCTCTGTTGATGGACATTTATGTTGCTTCCATGTCCTAGTTATTGGAAGTAATGTTGCAGTGAACACGAGGGCTCTTGTATCTTCTTGAACTATGGTTTTCTTTGGGTATATGCCCAGGAGTGGGATTGCTGGGTCAAATGGTAGTTCTATTTTTATTTTTTTGCGAAAACTTCATATTGTTTTCCATAATGGCTGTATCAATTTATACTCCCACCAACACTTTTCCCCATATCCTCTCCTGCATTTATTGTTTGTAGATTTTTTTATTTTGGCCATTCTGACCAGTGTGAGGTGATATCTCATTGTAGTTTTGATTTGCATTTCTCTGATAATCAGTGATGTTGAGAATCTTTTCCTGTGTTTGTTGACCATCTCTATGTCTTTGGAGAAATGTATATCTAGATCTTCTGCCCATCTTTCATTTGGGTTGTTTTTTTGATATTGAGTTGCATGAACTGCTCGTATATTTACGAGATTAATCCTTTGTCATTTGCTTTGTTTGTAAATATTTTCTCTCATTCTGAGGGTTGTATTTTCATCTTGTTTATGGTTTCCTTTGCTGTGCAAAAGCTTTTAAGTTTAATTAGGTCCCATTCATTTTTATTTTTATTACTCTAGGAGATGGGTCAGAAAAGATCTTGCTGTGATTTATGTTAAAAAGTGTTCTGCCTATGTTTTCCTTTACGGGTTCTATAGCATCTGGCCTTACATTCAAGGCTTTAATCCATTTTGAATTTTTTTCTGTGTATGGTGTTAGGGAGGCATTTCATGTAGCTCAGTGATAAAGAATTTGCCTGCCAAGTAGGAGACGTGCGTTTGATCTTTGGGCTGGGAAGATCCCCTGGAGAAGGAAATGGCAACCCACTCCAGCATTCTTGTCTGGGAAATCCCATGGACAGAGGAACCTGGCATGCTACAGTCCATGGGGTTACGAAAGAGTCAGACATGACTGAGGGACTAAAACAGTAAACTACGTGGTGGTAGGGAATGTTCTCATTTCATTCTTTGACATGTAGCTTTCTAGTTTTCCCAGCACCACTTATTGAAGTCATTGTGTTTTCTCCCTTGTATATTCTTGCCTCCTTTGTCATAGATTAGGTGGCCACAGGTGTGTGAGTTTATCTCTGGGCTTTCTATCATGTTGTATTGATCTATATTTCTATTTTTGTGCCAGTACTACACTCTCTTGATTACTGTAGCTTTGTAGTATAGTCTGAAGTCAGGGAGCTTGATTTCTCCAGCTCCATTTGTCTTAAGACTTGTTTGGCTATTTGGAGACTTCTGTGTTTCCATACAAATTATAAATTTTTTTGTTTAAGTTCTGCGAAAAATGCCATTGGTTGTTTGATAGGGATTGCATTGAATCTGTAGATGGTTTGGGGTAGTGGTCATTTTCACAATATTCTTCCACTCCAAGAACATGGTATATTTCTCCATCTGTTCATGTCATCTTTGATTTCTTTCACCAGTGTCCTATAGTTTTCTATGTACAGGTCTTTTGCTCCTTAGGTAGGTTTATTCCTAGGTATTTTATTCTTTTTGTTGCAATGGTAAGTGGGATTGTTTCCTGAATTTCTCTTTATGATCTTTCATTGTTATTGTATAGGAATGCAAGATATTTCTGTATATTAATTTTGTATCCTGAGACTTTACTAAATTCATTCATTAGCCCTAGTAGTTTTCTGATGGTTTCGTTAGGATTTCCTGTGTATAATATCATGCTATCTGCAAAGATAACTTCTTCTTTTTCTTTCCAATTTGGATTCCTATTATTTATTTTTTCTTTCCTTGTCATGGCAAGAACTTCCAAGACTATGTTGAAAAAGTGGTGAGAGTGGAGCTCCTTGCTTGTTGCTTATCTTAGAGTAAATGCTTCCAGCTTTTCACCACTGAGAATAAGGTTGGCTGTGCGTTTGTCATATACGGCCTTTATTTTGCTGATGTAGGTTCCCTTTAGGCCCACTTTCTGGAGAGCCTTTATCATAAATGCTTGTTGAATTTTGTTAAAAGCTTTTTCTGCTCTATTGAGATGATCATATGGTTTTTATTCTTTGTTACTATGGTGTATAATATTGATTGATTTGCCTATATTGAGTCCTTGCATCCCTGGGATAACTCCCAATTGATCTCAGTGTATGATCTGTTTAACATATTGTTGGGTTTGGCTTGCTAGTATTTTGTTGATACTTTTGTGTCTATGTTCACCAGTGATATTGGCCAGTAATTTTCTTCTTTTGTAATTTTGTCTGGTTTTGGTATCACGGTGATGGTGGCTGCATGGAATGAGTTTGGGAACATTCCACTTCTAAAACCTCATTGTAAAACGATTTATCACTTTTTATTATAACTGTCAAGTGTTTTTGTGTATTTTTAGACCATTAACATGGCTTTGTTGTAAATTTCTTCATTTCCAAATAATGCATTAACTAAGGAAGCTGTATCCTAGCATTCTTTTCTGGAGTGGATTTAATATTTGAGATGTGCCGGAACATGTTCTTCCTCTGACAAATAAACAGGGTGTTATTGTTTTCCATATGCTATATTTGTGATTTTTATAACTCTAAGAATTGCAGCCATTCTCCATCTGGTCAGACAAAATGAGAATGATCACAATGTGATGACTGTTCAGTGCTGAATAGGACAATTCAGAAACCTCTTTATTCAGTGCTTTAAATAATGGCTGTAGATGGTTTATTGTATGGTATAGGTGAAATTTCTAGAAAAAAAGATGATCATGTGACATTTTATCATACTCTAACATGATCATACTATCATACTTAAAAGATGATCATGTGACTGTCTATCATACTCTAACATATGATAACCATAAAGAACACTGGGGCATGCTTTCCTTCTAACATGTGGGACTCTTTTTAGCAATCAATTCCCACCATCCATACACACAAGAAAGGAGATACCTACTAATCGAGTTCCATCCTGGGTTTCCAAGTTTAATTTCTTGACGACTATTGTTGCTTACAAGGAAGATTTAAGAAGTCATGACCTGAAAGCCAGTCAGAAAACCATGTTCCACACGCCTCATTGTGGCAGTCTTTAGGTACTACACTCACCTCCATCAATTCACTTAAAAATACTTTGCTGAGATGGATTTTAAGTTAAAAGGTACAGTTTTGAGTAAAACATTCTGCTAGGAAAGTGATATGTTGGTATTAGGTTATGGAATTTCTGAACTTAATGAAGAGAGACAAAGAATTAATCTGTTTGGTACCTACCAAGACTACTTTGGCTTCCGCATAAAGAGATGCATGTTATTTACCAGAATCAGAATTCAGGAAATCAGTCCTGAATATTCATTGGAAGGACTGATGCTGAAGCTGAAGCTCCAATACTTTGGCCACCTGTTGTGAAGAACTGACTCATTGGAAAAGACCTTGATGCTGGGAAAGATGGAAGGCAGGAGGAGAAGGGAACAGCAGAGGATGAGATGGTTGGATGGCATCACCGACTTTATGGACATGAGTTTGAGCAAGCTCCGGGAGTTGGTGATGGACAGGGAAGCCTGGCTGAAGTCCGTGGGGTCACAAAAAGTCAGATACAACTGAGTGACTGTACTGAACATATACCAGAATTCACCAAATAAACTTTAGTTAAATTCAAAGAAAAATTTTGCAATTATGAAAGTCTTTGTGTGGTAAGAGAAGGTTAGGCCCAAGAGTTCCCCCTTTTCATTGTTTTTGGATTTATTTGGTTGGATGTTGCTTTCTTAGAACTCTATGGCAACCTGGAATGTGACACTGTTTTTAGGATCAGTGGTGCTGGCTTTTAAAAAGGCAGCTTTAAAATTTTTTCCATTATTTTTCTTCTAGAATCACTACAGAAGACCTAAAAATAATAAGCACATATTGAGTGAAGTGCTTGCTGGGAGAACTAGCTGTTATAACTGAGGTCAAAGAAACAGCACAGTCACCAGTCAAGTTGAAGAAGGTTTTCACCTAGACTGGAGTGGAGTAAAACTATTTATGGTAGAAAAGAGTTGGAGCACCAAAGTGGGTGCATCTTGACACAAAGGAGTTATTTATCATGCAATAATTGGAGAATGAATTAGAGCAGGAGAGAGTTCCCAGGGAAATTTTTAAAAAGGGAGCTTAATGTATAATGTATTCAATGTCACACTGTGAGAAGCTCCTTAAATACAATATGGTAACTAAATAATAGCTTGGGAGCAACGTGAACAAAGGCTCTGTAAATGAATGATGGAGAACTGGAAAATCATATGCAAATCTAGTTAATTTTATACTTAATTAATTTATACTGAGAACCTCTCAGAGACTGGCCAGTCTAACAGGGCAGGTGACTATTGAAAAATATTATCTATTAATCTATATTCTCTATTAAGAGATATAGATAAACATTTGAAATATTTTGTATTACCTTAGCTGCATATTCATGCTGCTTTTTCCTTAAAACCACTTCACAGTTCTAGAATTTTTGTACTGAGATAGCCTAATAACAATGGTTGGTTGTATTTAATCAAGGCCAACAGAATAGAGGCCAGGACTGACTTGGTGGCATTGTTAAAATCTACTATGTAAGAATCATTAACCTACAAAAAGAAAGTATAGGCATCTTTACTTTGCATGGCTCTGATATACAAATTTCAGTAACCATGGTTTAGTTAAATAATAGCAGTCCTCCAAGTACAGTTCAAATTTGTTACTAGTGCTAGGTCTTAACTCTACAAAACACTGTGTAAATTATAGCTGTGCATCAAGACCTGTGACAAATTGTGCTGCTTGTTTTAGTCTGTAGGTGTGTGATTGGCGACTGTGCATGTGTTTACTCAGTTCACACACAGACAGCAAAGTGTAGCTGTGTTGCTCCCTTGTCTTTTGGTGAAAAAACGCCTGTGGCATTTTGCAAAAATGGATATGATAAGAGAGAATTGGCCAACAAGGCTTAAAGTGAAGCATAATGCAGATAATGCAGAAAGGAAATATGAATCAAATGTAAATGGAGTTATAGTAGAAATAGCTGACCACAGGAATATGGACACTGCCTTAGGTAGTCTGAGGAACTAAGTGAAGACGAACTCACTGACATAAATGAGGGAAATGGTTGTAATGGAAAGGAGCAAGGTGTTCCAGAAAAAATGACGCTTTCAACATTTCACATTAAAGCAACTCTTGCAGATATTTTTTGACATCGAAAGCACAAGGAAAGGAAAAGAATACTGGAATCTGATCAAAACTAAGAAAGAAGTATTACAATTTGCCAGAGTGTTAAAAAATGATGCTCAACTCATGCTGTAAGTTTCATAATGAGAAGCAATATCCAAACAACCTGTGATAAAGATTTTTACAAAGAAGGTATTTAATTATCAGTATCTTTAATGTTTTAAATTACAGTGTAATAAGTGTTAGTTTCACTATTTTTGGTCATTCTCTTACACCTTTACAACAGAGTAAGAAAGTCTTTAATCTTTTGACAAAAATACATAAAGATCATAGAACAAACTTAATTTTCCCCATTAGTTATCAAGATAGATTTTTATGGCCTCAGTTTGCATGGTCACTTCTACAGTGATACATTTCTGTGCCAGAAAAGTGAAGATTGCTTTTATAAACACTGCCTATATAAACAGTGCCCAAAACATTTTCAAATGTTGAATAGTGGAGCATGATGGATGCAATGGCTTTCAGTTTAATTAAAGTGAACAAACATTAATATAGAGCCTGCTATGTATAAGACATTACAAATTGAATTAAAAGGAAGAAAGAGTGGTTGGAGGATGCAGAGGATTAAAGAGAAGACTGGGGAGGGTGAGAAGGATAGGAGAATATAAGGAGTAAAAGGTACTAAAAGACTGGCAGAAAAATTAAAATATTGCAATTAAAAGGGATGGTAGTGGACAAAATTGGAGAATTTTTACAAATGTAGATCTATGAAATGTTTTTTTTTATACCATTAAGAACAAAGACTTATTTGCTTACTCAACTGAACTTATTAGAAGTTTGGTCTGGAGTTAGTAACCCTCTCAATTACTTATTTATTCCCCAACCTTTGGTATATTTTATACAAAAACTTAAATTCTCTTCCTTAAAAGGTTTATTCTATTTTTAGTGCTACATTTCTTAACCAAAACTTTGAGTTTCACACCTATATTTGAGGGTTTCTATTGGTTTTTACCTTTAATTTCCTGTAAGAAATAAGAGGGGCTTCCTTCTAATGGTAAAGAACCCGCCTGCCAATTCAGGAGACATAAGAGATACAGGTTCGATCCCTGGGTTGGGAAGATCCCCTGGAAAAAGTCATGGCTACCCACTCCAGTATTCTTGCCTGGAGAATCCCATGGACAGAGGACCCTGGCATGCTACAGTCCATGGGACTGCAGAGTCAGACATGACTTAGCAAATCATTAACAACACCACCAACAATTACTTTACTACCCTGAATCACATGCCAGGTTTTGGCACCAGGATTAGCCATCCTTAGTGCCTATTGTAGATGGCTAGGAGCACGGAACGGAGAAGGCAATGGCATCCCACTCCAGTACTCTTGCCTGGAAAATCCCATGGACAGAGGAGCCTGGTAGGCTGTAGTCCATGGGGTCGCGAAGAGTTGGACACAACTGAGTGACTTCACTTTCACTTTTCACTTTCATGCGTTGGAGAAGGAAATGGCAACCCACTCCAGTGTTCTTGCCTGTAGAATCCCAGGGATGGGGGAGCCTGGTGGGCTGCCGTCTATGGGGTCGCACAGAGTCGGACATGACTGAAGCGACTTGGCAGTAGCAGCAGGAGCGTGGAAATGGAGTTGGTTTTCCAGTGTAATCAGGCTGGGCCTGAAACTGTTAGGTTTCACATGTATAACAGCAGAAGAATACCATGATCCACCTGGGACATTAAGGAATTTTTTTTTTTTTTCCTCTCTCTCTCTTTCCCTCCCTCCTTTTGGCTACCATTCTGTTAAAGGACCAAATTAGATCCACCTATATATTATGCCTCTTCAAAGTCTGGAAGAACTTTCCATTTCAGAGCATTCTTGTCCCAATTTTCCCATGGATCATCTTCTCACAAACCCTTGCTTTCTTTATCTTTGGTCTGCCACCGAGTTAAATCAAATTCAATCACTGTATGGCAAAACCAATACAATAATTAAAGTAATTAGCCTCCAATTAAAATAAATAAATTAAAAAAAATAAAGTAAAAAAAAAATTAAAAAATAAATAAAATGAAGGGAAAGTGAAAGTCACTTAGTCATGTCTGACTCTTTGCGACCCCATGGTACATGGAATTCTCCAGGCCAGAATACTGAAGTGGGTAGCCTTTCCCTTCTCCAGGGGTCTTCCCAACCCAGGGATTGAACCCAGGTCTCCCACATTGCAGGCAAATTCTTTAACAGCTGAGCCAGAAGGGAAGCCCAATTTTAAAATACTTGCAGGAATATATGACTCAAGCATAAATGAGTTTAGTTTGAGAATGAAACTATTCAGTTTTGACTGGGTTAAATTAGTTTAAAACATGTCATTTTGGGTTCTGTTTAATATAGAAAATATGGAAAACTCAAAACAATAAGAAAATAAAAATCATAATTTTTTAGTATTTAGTATATATCTCATTTATATGTATCTCAAATATAGATTTTACAACATGGAAATTATAATGTCCATGCTGTTTTTTCCAGGCTATAATAAGTATAAAAGTTATTTAAAATTTATTTTTATTGGAGTATAGTTGCTTTACAATATTGTGTTAGTTTCTGCTATACGACAGTTAATCAGTAATGCATATACACATATGCACTCTTTCTAAAATTCTATTTCCATACAGGTTATTACAGAGTATTGAGTAGAGTTCCCTGTTCTATACAGTAGCTTATTATTAGTTATCTGTTTATATATTATAGCATGTAATGTCAATTCCAATCTCCTAATTTATCAGTCCCCTGTCTCCAATCCCCCTTGGTAACTAGAAGTTTGTTTTCTACATCTGTGACTCTGTTTTTATGTGTATCATTTTTTTTAGATTCCACATATAAATGATATTATATAAATGATATTTGTTCTTTTCTGGCTTACTTCACTCAGTGTGGCGATCTCTAGGTCCATCTATCTTGCTGCAGGTGGCATTATTTTATTCGTTTTTATGGCTGAATAATATTCCATTGTATATATGTACCACATCATCTTTTTCCATTTCTGTGTTGAGGAAATTCAGATTGCTTCCATGTCCTGGCTATTGTAAATGGTGCTGCAATGAATACTGGAGTACATGTATATTTTTGAATTATGGTTTTATCTGGGTATATGTCTAGGAGTGGGATTGCTGGATCATGTGGTAGCTCTATTTTTAGTTCTTTTAAGGAGCCTCAATACTGTTCCCCAGAGTGTCTGTACCAATTTATATTTCCACCAAATATGTAGGAAGGTTCCCTTTTATCCATATCATCTCCAGACTTTATTGTCTGTAGATGTTTTGATGATGGCCGTTTTGACAGGTGTGAGGTGATACATCATTTAATTTGAATTTCTCTGATAATTAGTGATGTTGAGCATCTTTTCCTTTGCCTCTTGGCTATCTGTATATCTTTTTCGGAAAAAATGTTTATTTAGGTCTTGCGCCCACTTTTTGATTAGCTTGTTTGTTGACATTGAGGTCCATGAGCTGTTCGTGTATTTTGGAGATTACATTCTTGTTAGTCTCTTCATGTGAAAATATTTTCTTCCTTTCTGAGGGTTGTCTTTTCATTTGGTTTAGGTTTACTTTGCTATGTGTCCATGCTGGCTTTTTTGATATAATAGCATATCACAGGCATTTTCCCCATCCTAAATACTCCTTTAATATATTTAATGAAGTCAGGGCTATCAATCATTTCCTTTATACTTTTATATTTGGAAACATCTTACTTACTTGGAAGTCAAATCAGTGTTTTCCAGAGTTACTTATTTTATATTCTTTAAAAAAATATTTATTAATTTATTTGGTGGCACGTGATCTTCATTGTGGTATGTGGGATTTTTAGTTGTGGTATGTGAACTCTTAGTTGTGGCATGGGGGATCTAGTTCTCTGACCAGAGACTGAACCCCCAGGCCTTCTGAATTGGGAGGGCAGTCTTAGCCATTGAACCACCAGGGAAGTGCCATTTATTCTATATTTTGTAAGTAAAGACTCTGGTCAAATTTGCCCTAGTGCACTCAAAGCCGGTGCACTGGGACAACCCAGAGGGATGGAATGGGGAGGGAGGCGGGAGGAGTTTTTGCGGTGGGGAGACACATGTACACCTGTGGCTGATTCATGTCAATGTATGGCAAAAACCACCACGATATTGTAAAGTAATTAGCCTCCAATTATAATAAATAATTTAAAAAATTGCTCTAGCAATGTAGAAATATTTGAGGCAAAAGTTAAGTTATGTACATAACTCTGAGCCAGCTAGCACCAGCCATGGCTTGAGATACCCAGACCTGGAGATCGACAATTTTAAACTCTCAAAAGTTCACAAAGCCTGCTGCTGCTGCTAAGTCACTCCAGTCGTGTCCGACTCTGTGCGACCCCATAGATGGCAGCCCACCAGGCTCCCGCGTCCCTGGGATTCTCCAGGCAAGAACACTGAAGTGGGTTGTCGTTTCCTTCTCCAATGCATGAAAGTGAAAAGTGAAAGTGAAGTCGCTCAGTCCTGTCTGACTCTTCACAACTCCATAGATGGCAGCCCACCAGGCTCCTCCATCCATGGGATTTTCCAGGCAAGAGTACTGGAGTGGGTTGCCATTGCCTTCTCCGTCACAAAGCCTAGATGACCTCATTTGATTGGAGATGATTCTGAGAAATGAGCAAATGCTATTCCATCTGCACTGCCAATAAAGAATTAAGTGGCTTTTCCACAATTAAGAAAAAAAAAACATGAAAAATAAAAAGATGGTAAATATAGGCTGCTGCTAAAAATTACTTGCCTGCCTCAACTACCATTATGATTCCCCTGAACTCGTGCCAGAGCTCAGAACAGGAGTGGTGAACTGTTTCAATCCTCTGCCTTTTTCCTATCTCTTATCAGGTGAAGTAATACACTCAAGAAAAATGTTTGAAACAATTCTGTTATGGTTGGCTAAATCACTGGGATGGTTTCTTGGATTTCTGTTGTCCAAATTAAATCTGTAAACCAGTTATTGATTCTTTTGGTTGAGATACTCAACTCTGTTTACCGAGTCTCTTTAATCTCTCATCTCCTTTTGGTTCAGGAGAATCAAAGTTGCAAAAGAACAGAGTTTTGAAAATCCTGTCTCCTTCCCCAATATACACTCTGCCTGGGCTGGTGCATGATAGACACTTAGTAATTACTTGTTGACTACATCAATCATTTAACTTGCTTAATGGAGTGTGGTTTTGGGTTCTTCCCTTCAGACTAATTAAACTGCCAACATTTCAGCTGATGCTCCCACAGTTTCATCATTCTCTTGAGCATCTTGCCATCTTTGACTCATCCTGCACTTTCATCCCCATATCAAGCTGGTCATCAGTTCCTAAAGACTTTGTTTATTGCTGCTTTCTGTGTTTGTGTCTCATCTCCCCAGTAGAATTGTAGTAAAAGAATTGAGGGAAGCATTAATGTAATGTACATTACAGTACTTGTACTGTTCCAGAACTTCACAAGCTGCCTTCACATAAAAAGAAGTGCTTAATAAGTCTTTGGTTGAATAAATGAATGATTTTTTTCATTTGAACTATATAAACCTTTTCTTTACTGTCCATTCCTACATCCACTCTCCCTGTCCATGTGTGGAATTTTGCCCTAAACACTTCTAGTTAGTTGCCCTCACTCTAGGTTCCTACTTCCTTCCATTCATATATCATTGTATTTCTTCTTAAACTCTCATTTAATACTGATATGCTTTTCATGCATAAGAGTGTTTTCTCATTTTTCTTTACTGGACCAAACTCTGGCTTCCAAGGCTAACTTTAATAATTTTTCAGTCTCAGATTGTACTAGAATCTATGTCTGAGGAGGCCTTACAAATAGCTGTGAAAAGAAGAGAAGTGAAAAGCAAAGGAGAAAAGGAAAGATATAAGCATCTGAATGCAGAGTTCCAAAGAATAGCAAGGAGAGATAAGAAAGCCTTCCTCAGCGATCAATGCAAAGAAATAGAGGAAAACAACAGAATAGGAAAAACAAGAGATCTCTTCAAGAAAATTAGAGATTCCAAGGGAACATTTCATGCAAAGCTGGGCTCGATAAAGGACAGAAATGGTATGGACCTAACAGAAGCAGAAGATATTAAGAAGAGGTGGCAAGAATACACAGAAGAACTGTACAAAAAAGATCTTCACGATGAAGATAATCACGATGGCGTGATCACTCAGCTGGAACCAGACATCTTGGAATGTGAAGTCAAGTGGGCCTTAGAGAGCATCACTATGAACAAAGCGAGTGGAGGTGATGGAATTCCAGTTGAGCTACTTCAAATCCTGAAAGATGATGCTGTGAAAGTGTTGCACTCAATATGCCAGCAAATTTGGAAAACTCAGCAGTGGCCACAGGACTGGAAAAGATCAGTCTTCATTCCAATCCCAAAGAAAGGGAATGCCAAAGAATGCTCAAACTACCGCACAATTGCACTCATCTCACACGCTCGTAAAGTCATGCTCAAAATTCTCCAAGCCAGGCTTCAGCAGTATGTGAACCGTGAACTTCCAGATGTTCAAGTAGGTTTTAGAAAAAGGCAGAGGCACCAGAGATCAAATTGCCAACATCTGCTGGATCATGGAGAAAGCAAGAGAGTTCCAGAAAAACATCTATTTCTGCTTTATTGACTATGCCAAAGCCTTTGACTGTGTGGATCACAATAAACTGTGGAATATTCTGAAAGCAATGGGAATCCCAGACCACCTGACCTGCCTCTTGAGAAACCTGTATGCAGGTCAGGAAGCAACAGAACTGGACATGGAACAACAGACTGGTTCCAAATAGGAAAAGGAGTACGTCAAGGTTGTACACTGTCACCCTGCTTATTTAATTTATATGCAGAGTACATCATGAGGAACGCTGGGCTGGAAGAAGCACAAGTTGGAATCAAGATTGCCGGGAGAAATATCAATAACCTCAGATATGCAGATGACACCACCCTTCTGGCAGAAAGTGAAGAGGAACTCAAAGGCCTCTTGATGAAAGTGAAAGAGGAGAGTGAAAAGGTTGGCTTGAAGCTCAACATTCAGAAAACAAAGATCATGGCATCTGGTCCCATCACTTCATGGGAAATAGATGGAAAAACAGTGGAAACAGTGTCAGACTTTATTTTTTTGGGCTCCAAAATCACTGCAGATGCTGATTGCAGCCATGAAATTAAAAGACGCTTGCTCCTTGGAAGGAAAGTTATGACCAACCTAGATAGCATATTAAAAAGCAGAGACATTACTTTGCCAACCAAGGTCCGTCTAGTCAAGGCTATGGTTTTACCTGTGGTCATGTATGGATGTGAGAGTTGGACTGTGAAGAAAGCTGATCGCTGAAGAATTGATGCTTTTGAACTGTAGTGCTGGAGAAGACTCTTGAGAGTCCCTTGGACTGCAGGGAGATCCAACCAGTCCATTCTAGAGGAGATCAATCCTGGGTGTTCATTGGAAGGACTGATGCTAAAGCTGAAGCTCCAGTACTTTGGCCACCTCATGTGACGAGTTGACTCACTGGAAAAGACTCTGATGCTGGGAAAGGTTGGGGGCGGGAGGAGGAGAAGGGGACGACCGAGAATGAGGTGGCTGGATGGCATCACCAACTCGATGGACATGAGTTTGAGTGAACTCCAGGAGTTGGTGATGGACAGGGAGGCCTGGCGTGCTGTGATTCATGGGGTTGCAAAGAGTTGGACACGACTGAGCGACTGAACTGAACTGAATCAACACCATGTCCTCAATGTTATCAGTCTTTTTTTTTTTTAACAGGATTATATCTTCCTGATCACATTTCTACTCCTGAGTCAAGGTCTAATGAGACTCACTTCCCCACAGATTTTTCCTAAAGCTTGTCATCTTTCAAAGTCTAATGGATTTCTCTGATTTTTTTTTTTAAGATTTTTTTTTTGATGCGGACCATTTTAAAACTCTTTATTGAATTTGTACAAAATATCTTCTATTTTATGTTCTGGATTTTTGGCCACGAGGCATGTGGGATCTTAGCTCCCTCACCAGGGATCGAACCCACACTCTCCTGCACTGGAAGTTGAAGTCTTAACCACTGGATCGCCAGGAAAGTCCATCTCTGATTCTTGAATTCCTTCAACTATTACAGTCAGTACAATTTAATCTCCAAAGATACACTGTTTTATGTTGTTTACTCTTTCCTGCACACAAATATTTCTTCTCAAATAAAATGTAGACTCCTTGAGGGCTGGACCATGACTTAAACTTCTGCTGACCCCACAATGCTGAGAGCTGAAAATGTAGTGACCAACAAGAAATTGTTGGCTGGTTAATATAAACATTTTCTAACAGGACCCTATTTAACACTGAGTTAAAGAAATAACATCTTTATCAGGATATAATTCACACATTCTACAGTTTATCTTTTTAAAGTATACAATTAAGTGGCTTTTAATATATTCACAGAGTAATACAATTGTCACCACTACATAATTTTAGAATATTTTCATCACCAAAAAAGATACTTTATATCCTTTAGGTGTCAACTCCCTGACCCCCTCATTTTCCTAGCCATTCAGTTCAGTTCAGTCGCTCAGTCGTGTCCGACTCTTAATGACCCCATGAACCACAACATGAAAGGCCTCCCTGTCCATCACCAACTCGCGGAGTTCACTCAAACTCACGTCCATCGAGTCGGTGATGCCATCCAGCCACCTCATTCTCTGTCGTCCCCGTCTCCTCCTACCCCCAATCGCTCCCAGCATCAGAGTCTTTTCCAGTGAGTCAACTCATTGCATGAGGTGGCCAAAGTCATAGGTAACCACTAATCCACTTTCTGTCTCTGTAAATTAGACTGTTTTGGACATCATGTACAAGAGGAATTGTGTACTATGTGGTCTTTTGTGGCTGTTTTTTTTTCAGTTAGCTCAGTGCTTTCAAGGTTCATCTATGTTGTAGCATGTATCAACACTTCATTTCTTTTTTGAAAATTGAGTGAAATTCATTTTAAAATGTACAGTTCAGTGGTTTTTAAGTATGTTCATAACATGCCATTGCCATCACTATCTAATTGCAGAACTTTTCCATCACCCCCAAAAAGAAACATGGTAGCTGTTAGTAGTCATTCCCAATTCCCCTCTCCCGTCATCCTCTGGCAACCACTAATCTACTTCCTGTTTCTATGGATTTGCCTGTTCTTGACATTTCATATATATAGAATGAGACAATATATGGCCTTTTACTTCTGGTTTATTTCAGGTAACACGTTTCAAGTTTCATCCATGTCGTGGTTTGTATTGTACTTTATTATGGTTGAATAATATTCCATTGCATGGATCTATCATATTTTGTTTATCCATCAGTTGATGGACCTCTGAATTGCTTCCATTTTTTTGGCTATTAGGAAAATTTTGCTGTGAACATTTCTGTACACATTTCTGTGTGGATATGTGTTTTCATTGTTCTTGGTTATATATACATGAGTGGAATTTAGGGGTTGCACATGTGACGAGTTGACTCACTGGAAAAGACTGATGCTGGGAAGGATTGGGGGCGGGAGGAGAAGGGGACAACAGAGAATGAGATGGCTGGATGGCATCACCGACTCAATGGACATGAGTTTGAGTGAACTCCAGGAGTTGGTGATGGACAGGGAGGCCTGGCGGGCTATGGTTCATGGGGTCGCAAAGAGTCAGACATGACTGAGCGATTGAATTGAACTGAACTGGAGTAACTATATGTTTATTTTTTGAGGAAGTGCTAAACAGTTTTTAACTATTTTTAAGTTGTTAGTTTCCTTTGCAATTTTATTTTTAACTCCATTACTTTTAAGCTTTGTGAGTGTTCCTTTTTATAAGTCTTGATTAGCTGTCTAATTTTTTTGTTCCCTGCCCTCTGTGTGTCCTCATATTTAAGTCTCTTGTGCCATGCTTAGTTGTTCAGTCATGGCTGACTCTTTGCAACCCCATGGACTATAGCCCACCAGCCTCTTCTATCCACAGAATTCTCCAGGAAAGAATACTGGAGTGGGTTGCCATGCCTTCTTCCAAGGGATCTTCCCAACCCAGGGATCAAACCCAGGTCTCATGCATTGCAGGCAGATTCTTTACCGGCTGAGCCACCAGGGAAGCCCAGTTAAGTCTCTTACTCATCTGCAAATAGTATCTGTTCACTTTTGCAGACAGATAACTTCCAAGTTCTATATATTTACCTCTGTTTCTTTCCCTTTCTTAATCTATTCTAGTTTTCTTTCTTTGATGAATTTAGTATCTGTATCATCCCTCTTGGCCCATGACAAATTTAAGAAAGCTTTATCACCAAAAGATAGTGTTTCTTAAAATTCCTTTTTGGATTCATGGTGAAGTGACATACACATTTCAATAGTACATCTACCATGTTTTTTCCCCTTGGCTTCCTCCATCCAAAACTTGTTGTTGTGTTCAGTTGTTTTGTCTGACTTTGTGACCCCATGGACTGCAGCACGCCAGGCTTCCCTATCCTTCACTATCTCCTGGAGTTTGCTCAAACTCATGTCCAGTGATGCCATCTAACTGTCTTACCCTCTGTTGGCCCCTTCTCCTCCTGCTCTCAGTCTTTCCAATATCTTTTGGACATTGGAATCAGGGTCTTTTCCAGTAAGTCAGCTCTTCACATCAGGTGGCCAAAGTATACCCCTAAAGTGAAGTGTAGTGATACCAATGAAGTGAAAGTCACTCAGTAGTGTCTGACTCTTTGCGACCCCCATAGACTGTAGTCCATGGAATTCTCCAGGCCAGAATACTGGAGTGGGTTGCTGTCCCCTTCTCCAGGGGATCCTCCCAACCCAGGGATCGAACCCAGGCCTCCCGCATTGCGGGAAGATTCTTTACCAGCTGAGCCACAAGTGAAGCCCAAGAATACTGGAGTGGGTAGTGTATCCCTTCTCCGGTGGATCTTCCTGACCCAGGAATCGAACTGGGGTCTTCTGCATTGCAGGTGGATTCTTTACCAACTGAGCTATCTGCTGTACTATAAATATAACATTAATAATGGTTCTGTTAACCTGGTATAAAGAAGCATTGAAAAAGAGAAAGATTTTGCAACCCAAGCATACCTTCATTGGTTTTATTTTGCTTATATTAATAAGATATAAAAATTTGTAATATGAATACTATACTATAAAAAAAAGTGACAGGTACTGAAATTGAAAGTGATAGCTCTCTATTTTTCACATAATTAAATGATTTTAAATTTAAAAGATAAAACCCACAATCTTATCATGCATTTTGCATCTTAAAAACATCTGCCAGCCAGCAGTTATTTGTTGAGATAATGAATACAGCTATCAGTTATGTGTTGAGATAGTGAATTCACTTGAGCAGTTTTTAAAATAAAGTAATCAAGGCCATCTCACCAGTGAATTAAGCCAGGTAGTTTGCTTTTCTGTCATTGTTTTCTAAGCTTTGTGTGCCCAAGACACTCAGGGACTCCTCTACTAAACTGGAGTAGGCAGCAGCAGTGGAAGTGGCTCCCAGTGCCTTGACATGGGAGCGTCAAGCTGGCTGAAGAGGAGAGGGACAGAGTCACAGCCACAGCCCAATACTCCTGGTGTCCATGGTGGAGTGAGTCAGGGTCAGTTGATGAGGTTTATACATAGCAGAGAGGAAAGAGCAAGAATGAACTTGGCTTCTGACTGCCCAGGAAGGAAAACAGTATCTGGTTCCAAAGAGAATGGAACCCAGGAGTATGGAGACCTGGTTACTCTTTTTACAATGCATTTAACATTTTGAGACAGATACAGATTCACATGGGGCTTCCCTGGTGGCTCAGATGGTAAAGAATCTGCCTGCAGTGCGGGAGACCCGGGTTTGGTCCTCGGGTCGGGAAGATCCCTCGGAGAAGGGAATGGCTACCCACTCCAGTATTCTTTCCTGGAGAATTCCATGGACAGAAGTTATAAATTCACATATAATTATAAGAATTAATACAGAGAAATCCCTTGTACCCTGGACCACTTTCCCCCAGTGGCAATATCTTTTAAAACTATAGTATAATATCCCAACTAGTGTACTGAAATGGACACAGTCGAGATACAGAACCTTGCCATCACAACAGGGACCCCTCATGGTTGCCCTTTTATAGCCACATTCCTTAATCCCCAGAAAACACTAATCTGTTATCCATTTCTATACAGTTGAACCTTAAACAACATGGGGATTGGGGTGCTGACCCTCCAAAAGCAGTGGAAAATCCATATATGCGACTTCCTGGGAGGTCCAATGGTAAAGACTCCATGCTTCCAGTGCAAGGAACACAGGTTCAATCCCTGTCAGGAAACTAAGATCCCACATGCCACACGGTATGGCCATTAAAAAAAAAAATCCACATATAACTTTACAATTGGTCCTCCATATCTAGTGTTCCACATCCCTGGGTTCAACCAACCAAGGATCATGTACAACTGTGGCACGTATTTATTGAAAAAAATCTGTGTATGAGTGGACCCTTGCAGCTTAAATCCATATTTTTTGTTGTTGTTCAGTCACTCAATTATGTCCAACTCTGCGACCCCATGAACTTCAGCATGCCAGGCTTCTCTGTCCATCATCAACTCCTGGAGTTTGCTCAAACTCATGTCCATCAAGTTGATGATGCCATCCAACCATCTCATCCTCTGTCGTCCCCTTCTCCTCCTGCCTTCAATCTTTCCCAGCATCAGGGTCTTTTCCAAGGAGTCAGTTCTTTGCATCAGGTGGCCAGCGTATTGGAGTTTCAGCTACAGCATCAGTCCTTCCAATGAATATTCAGGACTGATTTCCTTTAGGATGGACTGGTTGGATCTCCTTGCAGGCCAAGGGACTCTGAAGAGTCTTCTCCAACACCACAGTTCAAAAGTATCAATTCTTTGGCACTCAGCTTTTTGTATGAGAGTCCAACTCTCATATCCATACATGACTACTGGAAAAACCATAGCTTTGACTAGACAGACTTTTGTCAGCAAAGTAATTTCTCTGCTTTTTAATATGCTGTCTATTTGAGTCAACTGTAATTTCATCACCTCAGGAACATCCTATAAATGAGATCCTGCAGTATGTTTCTATTTGGGACTAGTTTTTCATTCAGCATAATTCTCTGGAGATTCATTCATGTCGTGTGTTTCCATAGTTTGTTCCTTTTTTTGCTGAGTACTTTTCCATGACATGCATGTATTAGTTTCTTTAACTATTTGCCCATCGAAGGGTATCTGGATTGTTTCCAGTTTTTAGCTATTACAGATAAAGCTGCTGGAAACATTTGTATACAGTTTTTGAGTGAACATAAGTTTCAATTTCTCTGGGATAAATGCCAAGAGTGCAATTACTGGGTTATATGATAGTAGAAGCTGAAACTCCAATACTTTGGCCACCTCATGTGAAGAGCTGACTCATTTGAAAAGACCCTGATGCTGGGAAAGATTAAGGGCAGGAGGAGAAGAGGATGACAGAGGATAGGATGGTTGGATGGCATCACTGACTCAATGGACATGGGTTTGGGTGAACTGCGGGAGTTGGTGATGGACAGGGAGGCCTGGTGTGCTGTGGTTCATGGAGTCGCAAAGAGTCGGACACGACTGAGCGACTGAACTGACCTGATGATAGTTGCAAGTCTAGTTTTAAATGAAAGTGTTAACTGTTTTCAAGAGTAACTCCACCATTTTACCTTCTCACTAGCAGTGTGTGAGTGATTTGGTTTTTCCCCATCTTCCCCAGCACTGGTTGGTGAGTCAGTCCTTCCTTGTACCTCCAGGGGTGTGTGTGTATGTAATTTTAGCCATTCTGATGGGTGTCTAGTGATAGCTCATTGTGGTTTTAATTTGAATTGCCTTAATGGCATCTTTTTTTCTGGGCTTTTCTCTTTTTTTGACCATCTGTATACTCTGGTGAAATGTCTCTTCATGTCTCTTGCCCATTTCCTAATTGGATTACTTGCTTTCTTATTGTTAAGTTTTGAGTTTATATTCTCCAAATAGGAGTCGTTTATCAGATATATGGCAAAGTTTGTAGCTTGTCTTTTTTCTCCTCTTAACAGGGTCTTTCACACAGTAAAAATTTAAAATTTGATTAAGCTTGATAATGCTTATCAACTTTTCCTTATATGGAACTTGCATTTGGTGTCAAGTCTAAGAACTTTTTGCCTAGTTTTAGATCCTGAAGATTTTTTTCCTATTTTTTTAAAAAAAGTTTTTATAAATTAACATTTTTCATTTAAGTCTATGATCCACTTTGAGTTAATTTTTTTTGTAAGAAATGAGGCTTAGGTTGAAATTCATTTATTTGCCTATGGAAGTCCACTTGCTCCAGCACCATTTGTTAAAAAGTAAGTCTTTCCTTCACTGAATTGCTTTTACACCTTTGTTGAAAATCACTTGGGCACATTTTGTAGGTCTGTATCTGAATCTCCTGTTCCATTTTTCTGTCTGTCTCTTCACCAGATTATTGTAGCTACATACCTTGAAGTTGAGTAAAATGATTCTTTTACAAAATAGTTTTAACTCTTATGGTTCCTTTGCCCTTTCCTATAAATTTTAGAATAATTTCACCTATATCTACAGAAAGTCTTGCTGGAATTTTTATAGGAATTATGTTAAACATTGATATCAATTGGAGAGAACTGATATTTTTCTATATTGAATCTTCCAGTCCATGAATATGGCATGTCTCTATATAGATTTTTTTTTTGATCAGTGTTTTATAGCTTTCAGCACATAATTCCTATACTTGTTTTGTGAGATTTATGCCTGTTTATTTCATTTGTTGAGTAATTATAAATTATAATGTATTTTTAATTTCAGCATCCACACGTTCACTGCTAGTATATAGAAATACAGTATGTTTATTTTGTGTCCTGTGATCTATCTTACTTGTTACTTCTATTTTCCTGTAGATTCCTAACGATTTTCTATGTAGACAATCATGTCATTAATGAATAGAAAAATTTTATTCATTTTTTTCAGATCTGTATGTCTTTTATTTCTTCCTCTTCTACTGACCAGAACTTTCAGCACTATGTTAATTGAGTGGTGAGAGAGGACATCCTTACCTTGTTCTTGATCTAGGAGGAAGCGTTTGCTCATCTACCACTAAGTGTAATGTTTGCAATATGGTTTTCATAGTTTTTATAAAGTTGAGGAAGTTCCACACTATATCTGCTTTTCTGAGAGTTTTTATTATGAATGTTTATTAAATTTTGTCAAGGTATTTTTCTGTATCAATTGATTAGATAGACTCTCTTCTTTAGCTAGTTAGTATGGTAGATTACATTGATTGAATTTCAAATATTAAACCAGGTTTGGGTCTCTGAAATAAACCTCACTTGGTTGTGATACAGAATTATTTTTATAGGTTGATAAATTCTATTTGGCAAAATTTTGTTAAGGATATCTGAATCTATTTTCTAGTTTTTTTTTTTTTCCTACTGTCTTTGTCTGATTTTGGTACTAGGGTAATACTAACTTTATAAAATGAATTGAAAATGTTTGCTCCCATTTTGTGAAAGTGAGTGTGTAGAATTGGTCTTATTCTTCTTTAAACATTTGGTAGAATTCTTTAGTGAAACCATCTGGGTAGGGAGATTTATTCCTTTCTTCTTTTTGAATTTTAAAATTATGAATTCAATGTCTTTAATTGTAGTTCAGTTCAGTTCAGTTCAGTCCATTCTAAAGGAGATCAATCCTGGATGTTCATTGGAGGGACTGATGCTAAAGCTGAAACTGCAATACTTTGGCCACCTCATGCGACGAGTTGACTCACTGGAAAAGACTCTGATGCTGGGAAAGGTTGGGGGCGGGAGGAGAAGGGGATGACCGAGAATGAGGTGGCTGGATGGCATCACCGACTCTGTGGACATGAGTTTGAGTGTACTCCGGGGGTTGGTGATGGACAGGGAGGCCTGGCGTGCTGTGATTCATGGGGTCGCGGAGAGTCGGACACGACTGAGCGACTGAAGGGATATTCAATTTGCCTGTTGCATAATGGATGAGTTGTGAAAGTTTGTGTTTTTCTATTTACTGGTATATTTTTGCTTAAGTTGTCAAATTTATATGTGTAGATTTATTCATAGTATTCTTTTATTGTCCTTTTGATATCTGCAGGGTCTGTAATCATATCTCTCTTTCATTATGAAGTTGGTAATTTGTATGTTCTTTTTTTTGTCTCTTGCTAGAACTTTGTTGATTTCACTGATCTTTTCAAGAACTAGCTCCTTGTTTCACTGATTTCTGTAATGATTTTCTGTTTTCAGTTTCATTGATTTTTACTCTTATCCTTATTACCTCCTTATTCTTGCTTTGCCTTTATTTTCTATTTTTCTAGGTTCTTGATTTGAGAGCTTATTCTTTTGAGAATTTCCCTCTTTTTCAATGTATACATTTAAGTGCTATAAATTTCCCTCTTAGCATTTAGATGTGTACCACACATTTTAATATGCTGTATGAATTTTCATGTTCATTCAGTGCAATTTACTTTTTAAATTTCCCTTGAGATTTTATTCTTAACTCATAGGTAATTCAGAGGCGTCTTAATTTTTCAGTGTTTGGAGATTATCTTTTTGTTATCAATATCTAGTTTGATTTCCCTGTGGTCAGAAAACAGTCTGTATGATTTCATATCCTTTAAATTTGTTGAGATTTGTTTCTTGGTGTGTGATATGGAATATCTTGGTATATGTTCTGTGTGTGTGTGTTCAGTTGTGTTCAATTCTTTGAGACCCTATGGACATACCCACCAGGTTCCTCTATCCATGGGATTTCCCAGGCAGGATACTAGAGCGTGTTACCATTTCCTTCTCTAGGAAATCTTCCCGACCAAGGGATTGGACCTGTATCTCTTGCGTCTCCTTCATTGGCAGGCAGGTTCTTTACCAGCTGAGCGGGGATAAAGCCCCAGTATATTCTGCAGGCACTTGAAAAGAATGCATATTCTGCTGTTGTTGGTTGGGTAATCCATAAATGTGATTTAGATCCTGTTGGTTGGTGGTGTTAAGTTCTTTCATATACTTGCTGATTTTCTTTCTAATGATTCTCTGGTCATTTTAAAATACCAATTTGCTGATACTACTCCTATCAAAAATGAATTGATTTTATTAACTGCTTATTATATGCCAAGCACTCTTAAGTCTTTTATAAACATTATATAATTGAATCCTCCCAATAACCGAGTGTGTCACACATTATGATTATGACTTGCCCACCAAGATCACACAGCTAGTAAATGGCAGAGCTGGCATTCCAACCCAGGGCTGTCTGACTACTACATGTGTGTATGTAACCTCTGTGCCATCTGCTGTTCTAGCAGGAACTTAAAAGGCTTGATAAGTTTTCTTCCAGTTCCTGTTGAAGTAAGGATGCAAGTAAATAGTGATGGCTATGGAGAAAGTCCCACCAGGTACGGCTGGCAGCCTCCAAGGTGGCCCCCAGTGATTCTCACTTCTCGGCACTTGTGCTCTTGTCCAATGCCCTCCCCTTGAATCCAGTCTGGACCTAGTGACATATTCCAATGGACATAATATGAAAAAAGTGATAGGATATCACTTCTGAAAATAGGTTAAAAGAGACTGTGGCTTCCGTCTTGGGCCGTTTGCTCTTTCTTGGCCTCATCTGTTCTGAGGGTAGCCAGGTGCTGGGTTGTGAGCTGTCCTGTGGTGATGCCCATGTGACGGGGAACTGATGTCTCTGGCTCACAGCCAGGGAGGACAGAAGCTGCCAACAGTCACGTGACTGAGCTCTCAGACACAGATTCCCCACACAAGCCCGAGATGGCCCAAACTCCAGCTGACACTTTGACTTACCCGAGACACTTGGCTAAACTGCACCTGGATTGTGACCCACAGAAACTAGCAAGTAATCAATGTTTGCTGTTTTAAGCTGCTGAATTTGGGGAAAAGCACCAAAAAAGAGAGAACAAAAATTCGTTTAGTTCAGTCACTCAGTCGTGTCCAACTCTTTGCAACACCATGGAGTGCAGCATGCCAGGCTTCCCTGCCCATTACCAACTCTTGAAGCTTACTCAAACTTATGTCCATCGAGTTGGTGATGCCATCCAACTATCTCATCCTCTGTCATCTGCTTCTCCTCCTGTCTTCAATCTTTCCCATCATCAGGGTCTTTTCAAATGAGTCAGCTCTTTGCATCAGGTGGCCAAAGTACTGAAGCTTTAGCTTCAGAATCAGTCCTTCCAATGAATATTCAGGACTGATTTCCTTTAGGATGGACTGGTTTGATTTCCTTGAAGTCCAAGGGACTCTCAAGAGTCTTCTCCAACACCACAGTTCAAAAGCATCAATTCTTCAGTACTCAATTTAGCTTGGGTTCTAGGGCTGCCATGTATGGCTATACATATTGGACACTGCAAAGTCTAGGTAGTACCATTCATATCCTTAGGAGATGAATCACAAGTCATTTCCCAGAAATTTCTCATGATCACAACCACTGAATTCTCATTATTCCCATTCATTCACAAATAACTGAAGCATTATTAAGTGCCAGATGGTATTCTAGGTGCTAGGAATTTGGCAATGAACAAGATAGGCTCTGCCCTCGGCACTGGTATAGGAAGAAAGACAATTACCACACGGACAAATTAAGTTTAGGTGCTATAAAAAGGCTGCACATGTGAGGGTGAGATTAAATGTTTGGAAGATATATTTTATGTTCTATAATAACACACAGGACGATGGTTGCATGTGTGCTAAATCGCTTCAGTTGTGTCTGACTGTGTGCTACCCTATGGGCTGTAGCCCACCAGGCTCCTCTGTCCATGGGATTCTCCAGGCAAGAATACTGGAGTGGGTTGCCGTGCTCTTCTCCAGGGGATCTTCCTGACCCAGGGATCGAATCCATGTCTCTTACGTCTCTTGCATTGGCAGCTGGGTTCTTTACCACTAGCACCACCTGGGAAGGACCATAGTCTATAAACAATAGATATTCTGTTCTTAACCATTTTTCCCTTTTCATTTTTGAAACTTGAGACAGTAGACAATGTTATATGTATATCAGTTCAGTTCAGTTCAGTCGCTCAGTCGTGTCCGACATTTATACAAGATGCTAGGGTTAACAATCTGTTAGCTTTTGCATTTGTCCTACTGGATAAAATGGTATTTTAAGACAATATGAATTGTTGAATACACTGAGTGGGAATACTTTGAAAATTTTATTATTACATTATAAAATGGATACTTGTGTGGGCTTGGTAGTGGTGGAGAAGAAGATTTTACAAATTTAGTACAACATTGACATTTGTGAGGCATATATTTTAAGACTAGGAGAGTCTTCAAAATTACAAACTGCACTAGGTCACATAATTTCACCATAAAACAGTGAAATATAACTGAAATATTTCACTATCTTGTATCATTAATGGTTTTCCATAGGTAATTTTTAGGGTTATTTTCTGGTTTAGAACCTCCTTTCCTTAGACTTTTTCACTTTTATTACCTGTACTAGTAGTTCGTTTTCTTTTAGGAGTCTTTAAAAAAACAAAACAAAACACTAAGAAGTCGAACTGAAAAAGAAAACCATGAAAGTCATTATATTCTTGACAATAGAAAGATATCAAAATGTATTAAGATGTTAGCCCATGAGGCTGACCCACACTTGGGATACGAACACATTCAATATACTAGCCTCATAGGGCTTATGACTTAAATGAAGCCTCCAGAAAATGAGAAACCACTATGTCATCAACCATTAGTCACTGAAACAGTGAATGCTAAAGGTCTTTGGTATCTAAATCACAGATCCATAGCAGGAGGGCATCTCTTTATTGCTATAGCATATGTGAGATCATTTTTAAGGAGAACAAAAGTCATATAGAATTTTCCATGCTGAATATCACATGAGAAACTGTTTTGGAACACCATACATTGAATTTTTAGCTTTTTGTCATAGATCAGCTACTATGGTTGATTCCTAATTTGTCATAAATTCATAAACACTGAATCTCAAGTTCTTTCTCTTTAATGAGGGTTGGTAATTCCAGTCTCTAAGGGCAGAGGTGAAGATAATCTGAGTCAGGGTTTTGAGAGGCCTTCATAAACATAAAAGCAACCCACAAAATTATGGTGTTATTATCAGGTATCACTCGCTTCACATTCCCAGTTTTGTTCCTTGAGCAGAATAAAAACACTGACTAGCTCAAATGGACACTGCATAAAGGGTTTAACTTACTTCTTTTACAAACCACTGACAGAAGGCAGGACCAATCCATTCTCTTGCATGAATGCCACAGTCCATCCAGACAGCTCTTTTGTAAGCATGTGATCTTCTGCCCAGCTGAAAACAAGAGTATTCATAGTAACCAATGCAAGCTTTTATTTTTGGATTCACTGACCTGCATAATTTAATATGGTTTCAGCATGATACTTCACTAGAATTGGGTTCATTAGGTAACCCATAAAAAAGACAAAGAGAGTTCCTATCGATTTCAGAAGTCCAGGCTTATTTATGCAGAAACTGTAAATTTATTGCTTTAATTACAAATCAAAGAAGTGGAAAATACATAAAGAAAAGGCAGTTGGTTAAATAGGCGTGCTTCTCCATTTTAGGGCTTCCCAGGTGGCGCCAGTGGTAAAGAACCTGCTTGCCAATGCAAAAGAGGTGTGAAAGATGCCAGTTTGATCCCTGGGTCGGGAAGATTCCCTGGAGGAGGGAATGGCAATCTTCCCAGTATTCTTGCCTGGAGAATCCCATGGACAGCGGAGCCTGGAGGGCCCCAGTCCATAGGGTTGCAAAGAGTTGGACATGACAGAAGCGACTTAGCACACACACATTCCATTTTAATATAATATGTGGCAGTTAAGTAAGAAGCTGAATTTTTCCCTTCCTTTTCTCAACCTGTCTCCCCATGCAAGGTAACAGAAATATTCCCAAGCAATATCCATTAAAGAAATAGC
Organism: Moschus berezovskii; assembly: GCF_049115385.1. Classification (NCBI taxonomy): domain Eukaryota; kingdom Metazoa; phylum Chordata; class Mammalia; order Artiodactyla; family Moschidae; genus Moschus; species Moschus berezovskii. The sequence goes on along the minus strand of NC_142475.1, from coordinate 68,112,103 downwards.
TATGTCTTGTAGGAAGACAAAGTCAAATTTTATTACAGTACATAAAGGAAACACAAAACAATTTGATTTGTAGAATCAAGCAATAAACTTTTCTTTATAACCCTGCTATATAAATTTCATCTATAACATGATTTCTTACCCACTAATTGGTAGGTGGCTTTTGACACTGATGGGAGATCTAATTTTCATTCATTCATTAATTCACTCAACTTATATTAACACTTTAAGAAATCCTTTTAAACATCAGACACAGTGCCTGGCCTTGGAGATTCTGAGATGAGAAGATGAGGAATTTATGTGGTAGTGGAGAGGGCAGAAATACCAGCAATTCATCACTATAATATGAATATGCAGGAGTTACTTTGGGGACATTGGGTGCTATGTGTCATTTTCCTGTGGAACAAACGAGGGCTTCTCAGAAGAGAAACACTTTGAGTAGGAGAGTAAAACTGCAAGCTTGCTTGGCAGACAAGTGAAAGAAGACATCTATCTCAAGCTTGGAAGAGAAGCGGAGCACACCATATTTGAACCACTGCTTCCAAGGTATGAGGAAAGAAGGGAGATGCAGCTGACACAGAGGCAGGAGACACATGACATTCCTAGATATGACATTCAGATAAGTCTTCATCCTGTATTCTATGGGAGGGGTGTGGGTGTGTGTGGCTAGTTAGGTTAGAGGATGGGGACTCATGAGGAAGTTCAGTCCTGAGGCCACGATTGTAATAGTCCAGGGAGAATAGATCCAGAAACAAGACTAGGTCAACAGCAGTGAGGACAAGAGAAGAGGTTGTGATAAATCCAGAAGATAGAAGAAAAAAAAATTGTCAGTTCTTCGTGTTAGATTTGAAGTGGTTAGAATAAGGAAGAGGAATTCATGGTGGTTCATGTTTCCTGATCTGGAGCACAGTGGTGCCATCGTGAGTCTGAGGTGCTTTGGTGAATGTCGAGATGAGGATGCCCAGCTCTAAAGAGCAGAGTCCACTGAACAGATAAGTCTGGAACGATAGCTGAAACCATGGGGTGGATGTGCTTCCGAGCCGGCAGGTAGGCAGAGAGCACAGCTTGGGGGAGAATCCTGGGGCCACCAGCATGTAAAGAAAGGACAAGGGAAGAAGATGCTCTGAGATGGGAGGAGAGCCAAGTAGAAGTCATCCAGAAGTTCTAGAGTCATTGTCATTGGGCAAAGGTCAGGGAGTCCAAGGTCTGAATGGTTGGTGAGGAAGTAGAGACAGTGATGTAGGAAAATCTTTTAAGATGTTTGGCTGAGAAGGAATGGAGAGCTATAGGTGAGTAGCTGGAGGACAATGCAGGCTCAAGGGCTGGGAGTGACGTATACCTTCTGACACACTGGTATATTTTTGCATCTGTTCATTGTAAGCAGCACCAACCCACAAATAATTTTGAAGGTCATTATTTTTGAAGCTCATCAGTCACTCTGAATAAGTTAGAAATAGTATTCTCTGGGATACTCAATGGCAAAAATTAAATATGGCTCAAAAGCTTAAGGGAAAAAATATTTTTTCTTAAATTACTAGAAAAAAAGTGAAAGTGTTAGTCACTCAATCGTGTCTGACACCTTACAACCCCATGGACTGACAGCCCACCAGGCTCCTCTGTCTGTGGGATTATCCATCCTGGATACTGGAATGAGTTGCCATTCCCTTCTCCAGGGTATCTTCTGCACCCAGGGATCAAACTCTGGTCTCTTGTTTGTAGGCAGATTCTTTACTATCTAAGCCACCAGTCTTAAATTACCAGATGATGTTAAATATGAGACACTATGAAATACCATTTCACTTCTTTTCCTTATAAGTCAAAGCTGAAAAAGATGAATAGTAAATATTCAGTTGCTAATTTCTTATTTTTTTACCTTTAAAACATAAAGAGATCTTCCCTCATATGATTTTCCAATAGAGAACATGTGAATGAGACCTGAATGTGTTTTATTCAAATGATGCATCCAATTTTGAATCTAAAAGCAAATAAATTAAAACCATGTTAGACTCACACAATTATGGAGCTTTTAATAAACAAAAGGTAACAGAAATACAATAGGTCTTGGAACTCAAAAAGCATGTATGGAGTATAAAATTTAATGAAAATCCAATTTTGTAGCCTTAATTTTCTTCAACATACCAAAAATTACACTTTATTTTCTGCTCTCATATACAAGTGCTTTGTCTTCATATCGTTCCCTTTTTAAAGCATACCTTTCTACTACTATTTGTCATTAACGTCTTAATGGCAAAATTTTACAGAAAATTAATCCATGTATTCTGGATTCTTTTTAAAAAATAAAAATTTATTTCTTTCATCTCCAAGTGTTTAAGAGGGAAAGAAAGAAGTAAGCTTCAGAAAAACCATCCCAACTATTGGGATGTGCTATATTAAGTCCTATATATTGTAATTTACCACTGAACAGAAGATGCTAAGAAAAAGGCATTATCTTTTGCATTTAAGATTTAGTCTATCCAGCCCACATCAGAGGGCATACCGTGAATAATTTCCCCAGTAATAGCAATATACTGACACTGATCCATTCACACACATTTATCTGTCATCAGGAAAAGGTATATTTGAGATGGATAAATAAGGCATTTAGAAAGATGGGTAACATTTCTGACTTAAAAGCCCAATAAGGGAGGAAGGAAGTCACAAAAAAGTGTCCCACTGTTCCAAGATGTGTAAGAGTCTAAAAAAGATATTTGGAAAGTACTCATATTTTCCTTTTTTTCTATTGCTGTTTAGTCTAATGAGCACATGTACACACATACATTTATGTATATGTATGTATGACTGAGAAACTCAGCACACACACATGTATATGTACTTATCATATTAATATATTTTAAAATTTTGACCTTTTTCTAGTGTATGTTAATAGCACTTTAAAGTGTCAAGTTATCTAAATCCTTTTCATTGCTGCTAACTTCAAGCTTCTAAAAAGTATGTTTAAAACATAAATTATGTGGATATAATTTTGAAAGTCATTATCAAGAGAACCAAACATTCTCTTAAGAATATAACAGGATCTCATTACTTCTATGACTGGCATTCCTTTGCTCAATTCAGAATTCAGGGGAAGAATGAAAAAATGTATGTACTCATTCTTTATTTGTTCTGTCAACGACCCCCTGTTTGGAAGTCTCTGCTTGCCACTGGAGATACAGTGGTGAACAAGAAAGCAATGGCCAGCCCCCATGGCTCTTGCAGCTTATTAGGAGAGGAAGGCATTAATCAAGTACTTAGTCATAATTAAAAATGGTGTTAGCTATTACATCCATGTTCTATGGGTGCAGGTAATATGCTGGGGCTGGGACAGGGAGTTCTGACCCATCTAGGAGAGTAGAACCAACTCTCTTCTTGCACAAACTGAGATTTGAAGAATAATTAGTTGTTGCCCAGATGTATAGTAGCAGCAGTGGGATGGGTCCCTATGTTTTCCAGATAAAATAAGTAACAGCAGGCTAACAGGCCCTGAGGAGCCACACATGCAGTTTGGCTTTGGGGGGCTCAAATTTGCAGAGGGTATGCGGCCAACATCAAAATTCACTCCACTGCTCAGCCAAACCATTGCCCTCATACTCTGGCTAGCTCAACATTCCATGGATTTCCAGTTAGGGTTTATTACCATTATTACAGTTGGCCCTCCATATCTTTGGATGCTGAACTGGTGGATACTGAGGGCTGACTGAACCATGCCGTTATACACGAGGGACTTGAGTAACCAAAATTCTGGACTCCACAGGGGGTCCTGCACCCAATGTCCTTTGGATACCACAGGCTGACTATATAGCAGCATCACCACACTCTTCCATTGCACTTCCCCTGTCCATTGTAGGGGTGGGTTGGGTAAAGAACGTGAAATTAAAATTATTTTGCTACTTCTCGTATATACTTCACATATAAAATGCTTAATGGAAGAGAACTGAGGTGCCTGGACATTGTAAAAGCTTAAGTATTCTTCACATAACTTCTGCCTGTGTCCCTATGCTTCTCCTCAGTCCTGAGACCTGAATGATAAAGATGCACTTGAAAAAAAGCCACAAAATGTCCTTTGATTACATACTTCTTCTAAGGAGTGATAAACTTCATAATTATACCCAGAGAGGGATCTTCGACTTCTCCAGGCTGGCAAACTGCTTCCCTTTTCCAGTACTTTCTGAAGATCTTCTATGAGGATGCTGGATTTGAAATGATAGACATGATTAAATGGAGATAACATAAAAATGAGTCAAAAGAAAATCAGGACTGACATTTCTAAAAATACAAAATGTGGGGAAGATGTTCTTTTTCAGAAAATAACAACTCTTAAATAAATGGTATAATGAATATTAAATGTAAATTACAGAACAGATGTTCACAAGTAATAATTATACTAATACTAACCACCATTGATGAAGTAGCTACAAGAATGGAAGGATGGGAACACTTATATTTACTGAGCACCTACCAGGTGATAGGCACTGTGCTGTGTATTTTATGGGGTTGGTCAAAAGGTTTGTTCATGTTTTTCCAAAACATCTTACAGAAAAACCTGTCTGAACTTTTTGGTCATCCCAGTACATACATCAACTGAGTTAATAACTATAAAACCTACCTCATATGGTTATTTCCACTTTGCAAATGGGGAAACCAAGCCTCAAAAGGGTTAAGAACTTGCCAATGTCATTCTGCTAGTGATGCATAGCCAGAATTTGAACTTGGAACATGAACCCAAAACAGACTCAAGTCTGGTGTGACATTTTGAAAAATGAAACAAGACAAGTTCCTCCACTCCCTTGCCACAGCCTCCTTTTTAGCTGTTTCTATCTGTTCCTGTGCCTTTTGTCACGGAAAGACTTTCCTTATGTCGTTACCTAGCACACTTGACCCAGAGCTCAGAAAAGGGAAAGAAGCTGCCAGCTTCAAGAGGACACGGAAGAGGCAACCAGAGTCAGAAAAAGCTACTTTCACTGCCCGACAGTATCAAGGATGCCAAGAGAAGACAAGTTCAGGTAAGCAAAGACAAGTTCAGGTAAGCAAAGCGAATGCACTTGGGAATTGAAGGCTGTGGTCAGGGTTGGGGATTCCAGGGTCACTGAAATGTGTGGAATAGCTCCAGCTGCAGTCGTTAGTATCCTTGATGAGATGTCCAAGCTAGATATGGCTAGTTCCCCCAGTGTTCTCTCACCTCCTCCAACTAGAGCACCATGAAGTAACAAGATGCTCATTCATTTACTTAAAGATGTTAAAGAGCCTCTCAATGATTTTCCTGTTGTTGCTTGGTGATTTCAGTGCTATTAAAACAACATGTAATGGCATCTTTAAATGACTTTCAAAGTTGACCCATGTAAGTCACTTTATTCAAGAAATAAAAGACAATTTTTTTTGTCCACAAAAGAAGTAGATTTACTTAGGGTCATGCTGGGTGTAGGACATTCCTCTTGATTTACTCATTCGTTATTTACTGAGGACCCACTGTGGACAAAGCATTTAATCGGGAATTTATCATCAGCTTACTGTCCTTTTGGTTTCAATGTTTGACTTTAGAAACATCAAAAATCAAGGTAAGGTGGCATGGCACAGACTTGGTAAACTTGTTTGGTAGTTGCTTGCTGGGGCTCAAAATATGAGTGGAGTTTAAATTGTCAGTCTGAACATGATCTGTATTAGTTCTTTCTTTCTTCCCTAAGGAAACAAGTTATAGATGAAAGTAGCTTTGTATGGGTAAAGAATTTTACAGTATTGCCAGTGTGGCTGTAAAGAACCAAATGAACATCTTTGTCAATGTCCAGTCTTCTTGTGTTGTGAGCGAGTCTCGGGGGGGTCAAGAAAAATGCGAGTTTGATTAGAGATGAGATGGTTATAAATGGTCAACAAATTCCAGTTACTGCAGGCAGTCTTCAGCTATGATTCCCTCACCAGTACCATCTATCCATTTCTCCTGGATACTTTTATCTCTTTCAGGAAACTAAGGCGGGGATGGGGGGTGGGTAGTAAATAGACTTGCCAAAGCCAGCAAACTACAGAAGAACCTTCTTGTGAAGTTTCAATTTAAAAACATAAGACACACAAACACACAAAAGTTTTCAAAGGTATAAAGACCTTTACAGAAATGTTTACAAAATGAGGCTCTAGTGTATTGTTTTTGTATAATTTCCAAAGTGGGCAGACTTTTTAAATATAAACAAGCACAGATAATTTGTTTCCCCTTAAGGCAAGAGTGGGCTTCCCAGGAGACTCAGTGGTAAAGAAACTACCTACCCATGCAGGATATGCAAGAGATGCCAGTTCAATCCCTGGGTCTGGAAGGTCCCCTGGAGAAGGAAATGGTAACCCACTCCAGTATTCTTGCCCGGAGAATCCCACGGACAGAGGACCCTGGTGGGCTACAGTTCATGGGGTCGCAAAGATCAGACACGACTGAAGTGACTGAGCAGGCACAAGGTCATTCTCCATATTCATCACCAGAAAATTTCTGAAGTTCTGATGCTGGTCCATCTGTTTGTTTGGCACTGTACCCCTTCAAAAGCTAATATTTTCCCAGGAGTTTCGGTATGAAAAATCATGCTTCTGAATGAGTTCTTTATCATTATCAGTTGATAAATGACTTAACATATTACTAATAATATAATGAAATCCCCATTCAGAGAATAGTCAGAATAGTTCTAATTGATAATTTCTCCCATACAAGATTTACAGTAAAATTTTCTAACTAGTGTTGTAACCAAACTAAGAAAATTATGAAGTTTTTCAGTCTGACGTTGTGGAATCAATCTAGTTGGGTATTAGCTTCTCTGATGAATCAACACTTAAGCTTCTCAGTCTTGTTTTAAAATTTCCAGGTGCTCTCAATTGAGCTGGTCTTCGGAGCTCTGCTATCTATCCATTCATTTAAGCCAGTGATTCTCAAGATAGGCTGCTTTAAAAATCACCCACGAGTTTTAAAAAATATGCCACACTGAGCCCTACTTACACAAGAATCTCTGTGCAAAGGTATCAGGCCTTTCTGAAAGGCTCACAATGTGATTTTAATACATAGTCGAGCTCAAATTTAGGCTAACAATCTGGAAACCAGTAATTTAGACTAATTAATCTGGAAACTGACTGCTCTCAGTCTTCTCAGTTTACACATTAAATAAAAATGGAAGAAAGTATTAGAATATAGCCGGTCTTTGCATTCTCTTTCCTCCTGAGTATCCGTGCTGGGTGTGGTCAACAGCATCTATCCCTCCTCTCTCTTTGGACCTCTTGTTTTGAAAGGACTGGGAGACTGATAAGTACTTTTCCTTGACTCTCAAGTAACTATGGTTCTGGGTACGAATTTGTGAACCCTGCCAAAAGAGGAAGTTAAAAATCGGGCAGAGGCCATCTCCTGCTGGTGTGACCGTGTTGAGGTGGCAGAAACATGACTGTTAAGAGGCTGTCAGGTGTCTGGACTCAGATCTCTGGGGTCCACTCACCAGCTTCTTGACTTGAGAGGCAATTATGGTCACAAGAGTGGGGGCAGTTGTAGCCTGGGAACAGCTTCCTGACCGCCAGGCTGTCACACCAGGTCTGGCCCCATTTTTCTTGTCAAAGTGGCCAACTGGAAACCAGCAGATTGATGAGAGGCCCATGAAATGGGGTCCAAATGATTTTTTTTTTTTTAAACAGCTGTAGTTTCTTAGTTTCCTATGGCTGATTACTATTTCTATTCTAATCACGTGTGTGCTCAGTTGTGTCTGATTCTTTGCGACCCCATGGACTGTAGCCCTCCAGGTTCCTCTGACCATGGAATTCTCCAGGCAAGAATACTGGAGTCGGTTGCCATTTTCTTCTCCAGGGGATCTTCCTGACCTAGGGATAGAACCCACGTCTCTTGCATCCCTGCATTGGCAGGCAGATTCTTTACCACTGTGCCACCTGGATGTCCCAATGTATAGCATATACTTCCTTAAAAAGTCAATGAACATGCTAAAGTGTACTGTATCAAGCCTTTTTAATGTGATTATATCTTCATTGAGTTGTTTTCCTTTTGAAATAGTCAAAGATTTTTTCTAGATCTATTAAGAACTTTATACAAGTGATGATATCACTTAGTGCAAAATCACCTCCCCAAAGCTTCTAGGGTGGACAGGGAGTGAGTGTCAGACTTTGAAATTCCATTACCATTTTTTTTTAACAGGTATTTAATTTACAAAAGTATTGAAATTTTTTGTGGCAAAAGGAATCATTTCCTAGGTCATGTCATTAAGAGGGGTTGATCACCCAGGGGCTAGACACATGAGGTCACATTGTCTCTACTATAAAGATGAGTATATCTATATATTATGTATAGTTGTACAGAGTAAATTATAATCTTTGGAAAATACCCCAGGCTACAATAATATAACTCAATTAGAATGATCTCTACCTACCAGCCCTGGGGAATTTAATTGACTTACATATAATTATCTTCATGCCAACAAAATGAATAATTGTAAATGATTGCTTTCCAGGAGGAGACCACTGGTTTAAAACTCTCATTTTTTAAAACTCTCTTCTCTGTGGTATAAAGGGTGATATTTTATTCTATAGCAGTTCCACATGACCTATGCTTAATGAAAATAGACACTTGTTACAATAACTTGTATATTGTTTTCTTCCAAATAATAATTAATGAAGCATTTGAGTTTTTTTATTGAGGACCTATAGAAACAAGCTCTTCCCTACTAGGCATTCAGAGAATTAAAGCCTGTAGTCAGAGCTACAGCCATGACTAAAATGTGTTCAATATGAACAATGGTTTTATGCACAGCTGTGACTCTACCCTGTTATGGAGGCACAGATAAAATACTTTTCTGCAAAAAGCCATCAGTACTTTCATAAAGCTGTGCCTATCGCTCTGAGAGTCAAATATCTCCGGGGCCAGGAAAGGATGTTACTGCCCCATTAAACCCTCTGTCCCAGGCTTTCACAGAGACTAGAGCTCTCTCCCTTGACTGAGAGAGCCATGAACCCTTCCTGGGCCTCACCAGGGATCTCTGTGCCAGTTCTGGCAGTAAAAACACTAGCTTAAAAGTTGGAGTAGTTGAGAGGTTGTGTGTGCTCATCATGTCTGGCTCTGCGACCTCATGGACTGTAGCCAGCCGGGCTCCTCTGTCCATGGGATTTTCCAGGCAAGAATACTGGAGTGGGTTGCCATTTCCTTCTCCAGGTGATCTTCCTGACCCAGAGATCGAACCTGCATCTTTTGTGTCTCCTGTACCAGCAGGCAGGTTCTTTACCACTAGCAGCACCTGGTTAGTCATCTACAATTGTGGCCAAAATCATAGGATTCCAAACCAAGAGTAAGTCACTCCTTCCCATCTCACTCATTCACCAGCCTGCATTTCTCCCCCCAGATTTTGCACTTTCTCTCCATCTCTTCCCCCAACCTTTGCTTTTGTGCCCTCTGGAATTCTCTTTGATCGTAAATAAAATTCCTACATTCTCCAGTCTCTTTAGGGAACTCCCTCTTCTCATATTCTTGCACCAGAAGAAACTGGACTCTTTTAAGGACACAGACTCTTGGGTAACTTTCTCTACTCCTACTTCATCAGCATCCTCCTGGGTACCATTGGTACTGCTCTGTTAACCTTCTAACTTCCAGGAAAAGCTCACCCTCCCTTCAGCATTGTGCCATTCCTGGTTGCTTACCTCTAACTCCCTGCTACTTTCTGTGTCAGGAACACATTCTCTTTCCCCACCTCCAATCTTGCCATCAGCCAAGGAAATTCAAGATTGCTGAGGTGGCTTTATGGTGATTAACCTCACTCTCTCTTGACTGCATCAGCCTCAACGATCTCCATTCCACTTCAGCCATCTCCTTCATTGCTACCCCTATGATCCTGTCACCAGCCACAAGTATTCTACTCCAGAACTCTCAATGTCCAGCAGCCTACACTTTATCAAAACGTGTTTCCTTCCAACTTGTTGCCCTCAGTCACACTAAACCTGTTTTCACTGTAAATATCTTAATGCCCTGATTCTTCCATTTTGTTCCATCATTAAAAAAATTTTTTTTATTGGAGTATAGTTGCTTTACAAAGTTGTCAGTTTCTGCTGTACAGCAAAGTGAATCAGTTAAACACATATCCACTTTTTAGATTCTTTTCCCATATAGGTCATTACCGACTATTGCGTAGAGTGCCCTGTGCTATACAGTTAGGTCCTTTGTTGTTGTTTAATCGCTAAGTCATGTCCAACACTTTTTTGACCCCATGGACTGTAGCCCTCCAGGCTCTTCTGTCCATGAGATTTCCCAGGCAAGAATATTGGAGTGGGTTGCCATTTCCTTCTCCAGGGGATCTTCCTTACCCAGTGATTGAACCTGTGTCTCTTGTATCCCCTGCATTGGTAGGCGGATTCTTTACCACTGAGTCACAGTAGATCCTTATTAGTCATCTAGTTTATTTATAGTAGTGTGCACATGTCATTCACTATGGAGAACAGTATGGAGGATCCTTAAAAAACTAATAGAGTTACCATATGTCCAGCAATCCCATTCCTGGGCATGTATCTGAAGAAACCATAATTCAAAAAAGTAACATGCACCCTAATGTTCCATCATTCTTCCTAGAGCCTCCACTGATCTAGACTATCCAGATTAGACCCCATGGATGAATACTTGAGCTAGCATCTCACTAGAAACCTTAACTTTCTTGTCACCGTGTGCTTTTTGTGGTTCTAACCAGCAAAACGGCTCTGTATCAGTGCGGCAATCTTTCTTCTCTGCAGCAACCACTTTTATTGGTTCCTATCCCAGTTTTTTTCTTGGCAACACTCTTTAACCCCTATTTCTTTATTCTAAGTAGATAAATTTTGCTTCTCAGTTCATCCAGAAAACTGGGCTATTAGTTATGATCTCTTGCCCTGTTTCCCTGGTGACTCAACTGGAAAGAATCCACCTGCAATGCACAAGTCCTGGGTTCGATCCCTGAGTGAGGAAGATCCTCTGAAGAAGGAAATGGCTACCCCTGAAGTATTCTTGCCTGGAGAATTCCATGGACAGAGGAGCCAGGTGAGCAAGTCCATGGGGTCACAAGTCAGACATGACTGAGCCACTACCACTGCTACTACTACAGTCTCTTTAACCTGCTGACTGTCTTTGCCACAGTCTTAACTAGACCCACACTTACCTCTCTGGTCTTATAAAGTACTTTTCCTACCATTTAAAACTACTCCCTCACCTGTGCATTCTGTCATTCATCATCAGTTGCCTCCTTCCCTGCTGGTCACAGTGCCTTCAGGCCACAGTTGCCCCCTACCCACACTCCAAATCTCAGGCAGTCACTGAATTAGCATCTTCCTCATCTCTGCCCTCTCCCTGTTGTAACTAAGAGTCACAGAATAGTCTGCTCTGTGCTGTGTTCTCACACTATGTTCACTTCTCTGTCTTCTGCTCCTGATACTCTAATCCTATCATTAGGGTTACCAGTGCAACTTCCATTGCCAAATCCAAAGGTTTTCTTGCAGTCCCTTTCTTGCAGATCACTGTGGCATCAGGTCCCACTGCCATCCCTTATCTCAAAAGATTTTGTTTCTTATTTGATGATTGGGACTATCTTCCAGCAGTTCCACACTCACTGCTTAACTAATACTGTAAAAAAACTCAAATTATTCAAATCTATCCACTTGGTCACCAAAGACAGAAAACTTGGAATCACCTGAGAGTTCTTCCTCTTCTACCTATATCCCAACAAATGCAGAGTCCAGGTGGTTTTGCTTCTGAAAGATTGTTTGGAATTCTCCTTTGATCCCGCCACTCTGGTCCTGACTCAGGGTCCTCATTCTCTTGCCTGGATTACTGCTGTAGTCTCCTCCTACCCCACCACCCAGCTACATGTGGCTCCCTTGCTCACATCCTACAATTGTGCAGCATCACCCATAAGATAGGTCTGAGTTCCTAACTCTGAACAGCAGCTTCCCACAACCTGGCCCCTCGCCCGACTTCTCGGGCACCTTGTCTTCCTACTCCCTGACCTGCACCAGTTCCCTGAGTACATACTGTGTTGCTTCTCGCCTTTGCTTGCATTTTCCCCTCTGCCTTCAAGGTCCCAAGTCTCATCCTTTGTCCAACTGATGCAGCTCCTGCAGAGTCTGGCTTTTGTCTGCCCGTCTCCGCATATACCTTCTAGGTGTGGATAAACTTCTCTCTTCTTCTCACACAGTAAATCCCTCCCACATGTACACTGATTACTTAAGTGAATGATAGAGAAGTGTGGTTGCTCCCCCTCCACCATTACACTAAGAAAGAAGCTCATGACTGGCAAACAGAACTGTGCCATATCTATGCTGGCTTCCCCAATGTGAAAAACAGAACCTGAAACACTATTGTTGGCACTTAAGACATAACCTAAATAAAGTTGCCATTCAGTTCAATTGAGTATAAATGAATTAAGCAATCAAAGAGCACGCTTACTTGTACTGGATGTTGGCTTCCTGCAGGAAGGTTAACAGGGCTCGGGAGCCATTGTGGGGAACGTGGACGTCGGTGACTGTTCCCTGTGATATCTGGGAGACACCTCCAGGCTGCCACAGGTCCACCTGTAGTGCAGGAACCAACCTATAATTCACAGTCAATGTCGGTGGGGAAAGATCCATGTCACAGTGTCAAACACATCATTTTGTTGGCTTACAGCAATACTAAAGCCATTTTAGAATTAGGCTCAAGTCTTTCATCATCAGGGTCAAACTCTCAATTGATTCTGAATTTAGTGTCCAAGTGATATCACATCCATATAGAATCTGATCATAATTTACAAGTAATAAATACCAATCTATTAGTCATAAGAAAAAAATGAGATAAACTAGTTTTAAGTATGACTTTGATATTGTTTAAAATACCTTGGCCACCTCATGCGATGAGTTGACTCACTGGAAAAGAGTCTGATGCTGGGAGGGATTGGGGGTGGGAGGAGACGGGGACGACAGAGAATGAGATGGCTGGATGGCATCACCGACTCGATGGACATGAGTTTGAGTGAACTCTGGGAGTTGATGATGGACAGGGAGGCCTGGCGTGCTGTGATTCATGGGGTTGCAAAGAGTCGGATACGACTGAGCAACTGAACTGAACTGAACTGAATGCTTGCATAATAGCAAGAAAGAGGAATACATAGATGACCCTTCATCCTACTATAAAGCAGATTGTGGTCCCTTGACAACATTCGTTATCTTTAGATGGAGCGCTCTCGTAATGCTGCCTCCTTCCATGATGCAAGCTTGTTCACTGATTCATACTCAGCTTTCACATGCCAATAGAAACATCCCTTTCTCAGGGGGTGGTAGGGAGCAGGGCACTTGTCATCCAGGGCAGGGCTCCTTGTCACAGTTCTTAGAGAATCTCATGTGTCTTTTATCATGTGTGCCTTTGCCCAGAATGTAAGCTCCATGAGGGCAAAGGATTTGTCCATTGAGTTACCAACCCATTCCAAGTGCCTGGCATGGTGCCTTGTGCATCTTAGCAACTCAGTCATTATTTGCTGCATAAGTGCAGACCCTGCGGGGTAACTGACTACAGATTCATCTCTCATTCAGTGTTTTGCAGGAAAGCAAAAGATCACTGTTTGGCTTACAGTAGAGCATGTGGTACACTGTCTAGTGCTCTGTGCCTAGTAGGAATTGCACATTCATTGAAAGAATGAATTGAACTCAGCTGGAGGAGAGCCTCAGTTCTATACAAGCCAAGAGCTGCACTTTCAGTAAGGCACAGTTTGTCTTTACAGGTCATGTCCATGTCTTCTGTTTGGGACTCCCTCTTCCTGCATTTCTGCTCTTGATCAGTTACAGGATCATGCAACCCTCACTCAGTTGTGCCTTTGTGAACCCATGGACTGTAGTCCACCAGGCTCCACCATCCATGAAATTCTCCAGGCAAGAATACTAGAGCAGGTTGCTGTTTCCTTCTCTAGGGGATCTTCCTAACCCAGGGATTGAACCCGGGTCTCCTGCATTGCAGGCAGATTTTTTACCATCTGAGCTACCAGGGAAGCCCCCTGAAACAGAGGCATTTATTTTGGGGACAAAAAGAGTTTACCTGTTTTCTTTCAGGCAGCTGACTCCTCCACCAACTTGCAAGGGCAAGCCTAACGCAGCTAATGTGCCAGTCCAACAAGCATAGGACGACAGAAGTGTGGGGTTGGGAGGGTGCTGAGAGGTCATTTGATCCATCTGCCAGCCCTTGGGCAAGGATGCGTCCAGGCCTGGACCAGATTGTCCCCAACTGATGCATCTAAACCACATCTTGTATGTTTCACAAAGATAAGCGTCAATGCTATCCTAATTTAACTCATATCCACATTTAACCAGATTGTCAGACATTTTCTTAATCCCTTACACTTTTTTTTTTCTTGTTCCATTCTTCAGTGGGGAATGACTGGTTTCTTGCTTCTGTGAGACAAAGTACCTTTCTGTCTTCCACTTTTCCTTATATGTTAAGACTTTCTAATCTTTTAATCATCTTTGCCTCTAAACCCATTACAGAGACAGATCTTGCTATTAAGGTGTATCACCTAATACCTGTGTAGATGAGGAAATAGTGCTGTATTTAGAGGGTGGAGAGCCACAGGAACCTGAAATATCTGAATAACCACTCTGGTGATGAGTCTGTGAGTGCTGTTTTCTGGGGCATATGCTAAAATAAGAAGCCTCATTCTACAGAAGAGAGTGTAGCTTCTCCATAGGAAAATTCCATGGAAGAAACATCCCCTACTGCCTGACCTGGAGAAGCCTTCCTAGGAAATGTCACCAGGAAGCAGTTGGTCTAAAAGAAACCAACAAAAAAGAACCTTCAAAAATCAGGAAGTGTATTTTGTTTTGGTATTAGTAAACTAAAATGAATTATCAGATTTTTCTTCAGTAATGTTTCAGGGAAAGGGTACTTGGGTAAATAACATGGATATTTCAGTCTTGGGTGGCGGCTGACGCCTACACTAAGATACAGGAGACTCCTACGTCTAAGTTATAGTAATACTCCTGTAATACTCACATGAGATTTGCAAAGTGCCACCCACTATATAGGTCATTCTAATCTTTTCTATCGGAGAAGGCAATGGCAAGCCACTCCAGTACTCTTGCCTAGAAAATCCCATGGATGGAGGAGCCTGGTAGGCTGCAGTCCATGGGGTCGCTAGGGGTCGGACAGACTGAGCGACTTCACTTTCTCTTTTCACTTTCACACATTGGAGAAGGAAATGGCAACCCACTCCAGTGTTCTTGCCTGGAGAATCCCAGGGACGGGGGAGCCTGGTGGGCTTCCGTCTATGGGGTCACACAGAGTCGGACACGACTGAAGTGACTTAGCAGCAGCAGCAGCAGCAATCTTTTCTATAAGACCTTGGGAAACGAGTTAATTGTAGATACATTTCATGAACAAGAAGACTCAGGTTCAGAGAGGCAAAGTCCTTTCCCAAGGATGCAGGGCTACCGAATGGTATTATTGAATGTGCTTAACTCCAGTACCCATCATTTACTGACTGGGTTAAGTATCTCCAGGATTTCCTGCAACTATCCCAGAACTAGAAACAACTTCCAATTTCCTGCCTTAATGTTCAAGAGGGTCTGCTTGGTGGCTTTCACATCCTGGTCTTTCCCACTAAGGGCTTTTTGCCCTGTGAATTCTATATGCAGGTATTTCAAAGTTCAAATCAGTCCACTGTGGGCAGGTTACCATCAGTCATTTCCTCAGGGCCTGATCCCATCTGGATGAAGTGATGAACTGGCTCTGAGCAGAAAAACTGGGTGACCCTGGATAGTGACCACAACATAGAATTAGCAACCTGGTCAGGATAGCCTAAGGCTGTTTGCAGACCAACTGTCTCAGGTCTTTACTGCCAAGGCCAACTGATATTCCAAGGAAAGGATGCTCCTCTGCAGAGTTTCTCACGTCGGAACTGGGTGGTTGTTCCCATGCGTTCCTTTCCTTCTATGACCACAAGTCACAGCCAGATCTGTTTAGGAGGTGGAGGAAGTTTAATGTAAAAGTTCACAGCATGGACTTGGGAATCCAATGACTCTGGGCTGGAATGCTAGCTTTGGCAGCATAGACTGTGTGACTTTGGGTGAGATTTTAACATTTCTGGGGGCTTCCCACATAGCTCAGCTGGTATAGAATCCACCTGCAATGCGGGAGATCTGGGTTCAATCCCTGGGTTGGGAAGATCCCTGGAGAAGGGAAAGGCTACTCACTCCAGTATTCTGGCTTGGAGAATTCCATGGACTGTATAGTCCATGGGGTTGCAAAGAGTTGGACACAGCTGAGCGGCTTTCACTTTCACTTAATATTTCTGAGTCTTAGCTTCCTCATCCAGACTGTGAAGATAATTTTATTTATTTTTATTTATTTATTTATTTATTGGAGGCAAATTATTTTACAATATTATATTGGCTGGTTTTGCCATACATTGACATGAATTCGCCCCGGGTTAACATAAGTTCCCCCTCCTGAACCCCCCTCCCACCTCCCTCCTCCCTTTATCCTCCCTCTGGGTCATCCCCGCATGCCAGCCCCGAGCATCCTGTAACATGCATTGACCCTTTTAAAACCTACTCACAGGTTTCTTTTTTTTTTTGGTAAGATTAACTGGAATAATAGAAGTAAAATACATAGCAGAGAGCCTGTCATAGTGACAACTTGAAAACCCTTAACTATTTTTTGTTGTTACCTGAAAAGTACCTGGGTGGTCAAGATGGTGGAGTAAGAGACCCTAATTCACACAAGGACACAGCAAAATTAAAACAATTTACAGGGCAGCTATCAATGAACATGACAGGGAATGCAGGAAAGAATTTCTTATAACGAAAGGTATAGGAAGGAACCACAATGAGACAGTACGATGGATGGAGATGCAGTATAGTCAAGACCACACCCCTGGGTAGGTGACCCACAAGCAGGAGGATAATCACAACTGCAGGAGTTCTTCCCAAGGAACAAGGGATCTGAGCCTCACATTCCGTTCTGTTCAGTCGCTCAGTTGTGTCCGACTCTTTGCGACCCCGTGGACTGTAGCCTACCAGTCCATGGGATTCTCCGTCCATGGGATTCTCCAGGCAAGAATACTGGAGTGGGTTACCATTTCCTTCTCCAGGGGATCTTCCCGACCCAGGGATCGAACCCGGGTCTCCCGCATTGGAGGTAGACGCTTTAACCTCTGAGCCACCAGGGAAGCCCCGAGCCTCACATTGGGCTCCTGCAAAGGAAACTGAGCCCCCAGAATGTCTGGCTTTGAAGGCCAGTGTAGTGGGGACTCTCCCTGGGGATGCAGATACTGGTGGCAGGGCTTTTGAGGACCTCATGGCGCCATGAGGACATGGCTGCTAGCAGACTCCAGTTTGTAGTCTTCCCTCTAGCTTATTAGTGCAGGGTGCTCACCTGCCCACCATGTAAGCAGCCCAGTGAGCCGAGGCAGGGCCGTAGCCCTGAGAGCAAATGCTTTAAAAAAGGAACAATTAGAGAATAAAAAAGAGCAGAAAATTATAATCCAATAGAATCTTAGAAAAAAGTTGAGAAAATTTCCCAGAATGTAGAGCAAAATGGTAAAAAGATGGAAAATAGAGAAAATACAGGAAAATAAATCATATGACCAACATCTGGTGAATTAAGAGCATAAAGACAGATTAGGGAAGAAGGGAGAACTCAGATCAATATATAAGGATTTTTAGAATACCAGGAATAAAGATGAGATCCTAAAAGTTTTTATACAGTGTATGCTAATGACCCTGTCCCCAATGCTAGGAGACCTGGGTTTGACCTTGGAATGGGAAGACCCTCTGGAGAAGGAAGTGGCTACCTACTAAAGTATTGGAAGAAAAGTTATGACCAACCTAGACAGAATATTCAAAAGCAGAGACATTAGTTTGCTAACAAAGGTCCATCTAGTCAAAGCTATGGTTTTTCCAGTAGTCATGTATGGATGTGAGAGTTGGACCATAAAGAAAGCTGAGCACCGAAGAACTGATGCTTTTGAACTGTGATGTTGGAGAAGGCTCTTGAGAGTCCCTTTGACTGCAAGGAGATCCAACCAGTCCATCCTAAAGGGGATCAGTCCTGGGTGTTCATTGGAAGGACTGATACTGAAACTGAAGCTCCAATACTTATGGCCACCTGATGCGAAGAACTAATTCATTGGAAAAGACCCTAATGCTGGGGAAGATTGAAGGCAGGAGGAGAAGGGGATGACAGAAGATGAGATGGTTGGATGGCATCACCAACTCGACGGACATAAGTTTGAGCAAGATACAGGAGTTGGTGATGGACAGGGAAGCGTGGTGTGCTGCAGTCCATGGGTTGCAAAGAGTTGGATATGACTGAGCAACTGAACTGAAAGTATTCTTGGCTGGAGAATTTGATGGACAGAGGAGCCTGGCAGGCTACAGTCCATGGGGTTGCAAAGAGTTGGACACAACTGAGCAACTAACACTTTCATGCTAATGACCAACTAGCCATGGGATTTACTTTTCCAGTAATACAGAGAGCTAGAAAACCTTAACACTCTTCTGCTGCAAGAAAAAGCTGAATGAAATATAGCTACCATTCCTTCAAAAGTTGAGTGGAGCTCCCCCAAATGTAAAGCGAAATTCCCAGGAGCCTAAAATAAAGAAGAAAATGCCATTTAGAGCTGTGTGCATGTGAGCCATGATGGTATCAGAATTGTGGGAATCTGTCACAACCACACGGGGAATCAGGCGGAGATCTGGGGTCCAAAGTTCAGAGTTGGAACCAAGCTTCTAGTATAAAACTAGACCTTCAAAGGGCAATAGCCTCAGTTAAAGATTAGGAATTAACAACTACACACCAGTAAGATTTGATAAGGAGGCACTTTGTAGTAATAAATGCAAGACCTCTCCAGACAAAGATGTACCCTCAAGCCAGGCCATGCAGAATTCTTTCATCTGAAACTTTGCTGAAGAAGAGTTCATGAGAAAAAATATATAGAACATATGATCAAGGTATCTACTATAAGTAAAAGCCAACACATACAACTCATAGCTATAATGCTCAACTCGAGATCTTCATAGGGTCTAAAAGACTGGCTAGAGAAAGTTCCTAAGAAAGAAAGGAAATGAAAGATACTTTGATGGGGTTATCAATTCCATATAGATGGACTATTTCAGACAAACATGGGAAAGGTAAAGGAGTTCCAAGGGAAGTACAATGTCTGCAAGGCAGAAAAACACAGAAAAAGCATAAAAAAAAAAATAGTTTCAAGAAAAAAATAAGACAACGTATCAGTAAATATAGTTAATTAAAAAGGATTACATTCTCCAGCTTAAAAGAGCCTGAATATTGAATAATAAGAAGTATTCTCCTAAGTACTGGTTACAAAATATATAAAATAGAAACAATGAAAGCAAAAGAAAGGAAAAGATATATACCATACAAATACTAAAGGAAAAGAGCTAGTATAACTATATTAATAGCAAAACATTTAGGGCAAAACCATTTTTTGGGGATAATATATTAACATATATACATATCACTATATATAATGTAGAAATATAAAAATATCTTTATACATATGTATGTACATATGTACATCCATACATACTAATAAAATTCTCAGTTTACTGGGAAGATATAAATGCTACTAATCTGAATGCATTCAATTAAACAGCATCAAAATATGTATTGCAAAAATGGATATCATAAGGATTTTAAATTAAAAATCTTCTATCTCAGTAACCAAAAGATCAGACTTGCTTCCCAAGCACACTTAGAATTTTTATGAAAATTAACTCAATACCAGGCTACAAAATAAGTTTCAACAAATGTCAGAGAATTCATGTCAAACAAATGTTCTCTGATTCCAGTGTAATTAAATTTAGAAATCAGTGACAAAATATGTCTACATTTAGAAATTGAGAAAACAGACTTTAAATAACTTGTGGGTTAAGAAAGACACTGTAGTAAAGTTGCAACCAAATCAAAACTAAATAGGACATTTCTAAGAAATTTATAACCTTAAATTATCCTGTTGCAGAAGAATAAAGATGAGAAATTGATGAGTCTTATGTCTAAATCAAAACTTAAAAAAAGAACAATACTATAAACCACAAAAGAATAGAATACAGGGCATTAGAAAAAAAGAGGATACCTTAGTGAAAAGGGAAAAAAAAAAAAAAAGGAATGGTGAGGCTCACCAAAACCAAAGTTGTTTTTTGAAACATATTTAAAATAGAAAACTTTTTAGCACAACTGGTTAAGAGCAAAAGAATGAAAGTTCAAGTGACCAATGTTATTAATAGTGATGAGACAGTCATGGCCTGAGAAAAGGAATGCTAAGCCAATTTTACTTATAAACACAGGTGCCAACCCTAGAAATGTATGTTAGCAAACTAGAGAAAAAGGTATTAATGTCATGACTGAATGCAGTTAGTTTATCTTTAGTGTATTTCATTATATCAATAGTAATATATTAAAGAAACTATATGATCATATCAATACACTCAGAAAGATAACTTTTCAAAGTCCTATGTCTATTAATTATATATTTAGAAATTAATACTGAAAAGTATATTTCCTTAGCCTATTAAATACTATCTACCAAAAATATTCAGCAGGCATTTGCATACAGGAGTAGCATTAGAAGCATTCATTTTAAAGTCAGACACAAAGTAAATGTACTTTAATGCCACTTCCACAGATTCTCATACTGAAGGTCACGGCCAGCAGAAGAATAAAGAGAAAAAAAAAACGCTAAGAGCTATGAGGGAGGAAATAAGACTGTCATTATTTACAAATCACTGTGTACAGAGAAGGCAAGGGAGTCAACACAGGTAAACCATGAAAATTCAATGATCAGCAGCATTTAGAGACATAATATCAAAGTAAATACATAAACATACACTAATCTAAGGCCAGACACTATAAAACTCTTAGAGAAAAACATAGAACACTCTGATGTAAATCCCAGCAATATCTTTTTTGACCCACTTCCTAGAGAAATGAAAATAAAAACAAACAAATGGGGCCTAATCAAACTTAAAAGCTTTTGTGCAGCAAAGGAAACCATAAACAAGACAAAAAGACAACCCTCAGAATGGGAGAAAATACTTGCAAACAAAACAACTGACAAAGGGTTAATCTCCAAAATATACAAATAGCTCATGCACCTCAATAACAAAAAACCAAACAAACCAATGAAAAAAATGGATGGAAGACCTAAACAGACACTTCTCCAAAGAAGACATATACATGTCAACAAATACATGAAAAGATGCTCAATGTGTCTAATTATCACAGAAATACAAATCAGAACTACAATGAGGTATCACCTCACACCAGTCAGAATGGCCATCATCAAAAAATCTCCAAACAAGAAATGCTGGAGAGGATGTGGAGAAAAGGGAGCCCTTCCCTACATTGTTGGTGGGAATGTAAATTGGCATAGTCACTGTGGAGAACAGTATGGAGGTTCCTCAAGAAATCTAAACAAAGAACTACCATATGACTCAGAAATCCCACTCCTGGGCATATTCTTAGAGAAAACCATAATTCAAATAGATACATGCACCCAATGTTCACTGCAGCACTATTTACAAAAGCCAGGACATGGAAGCAGCCTAAATGTCCATCAACAGAAGAATGGATAAAGAAGATGTGGTATATGTATATATATATACATGTATACACATATAATGGAATATTACTCAGCCATAAAAAGGAATAAAATAGTGCCATTTGCAGAAACATGGATGGACCTAGAGACTGTCATACAGAGTGAAGTATGTCAGAAAGAGAAAAACAAATATATAATATCGCATATATGTGGAATCTAGAAAAATAGTACAGATGAAGTTGTCTGCAAAGCAGAAATTGAGACACATGTGGAGAACAAATGTACAGATACCAAGGATGGAAGTGGGGGTGGGATAAACTAGGAGGCTGGGATTAACATATGTACACTGTTATAGATAAATTATGAGAACCTACTGCATAGCACAGGGAACTCAAAGCTCTATGGTAACCTAAATGAGAAAGAAATCTAAAAATGGGAGGAGTATGTGTATATGGATAACTGATTCACTTTGCTTTACAGCAAAAACTAACAACATTGTAAAGCTATATATTGCAATAAAAAATTTAAAAATGTGTATTTCATGGGCCTTGAAATATCTCCATAAAATAGCATTAAGTGAAAAAGTGGGTTATTAGAATAGTAGGTTTAGGTGATGTCACCAAAATGGTGACATAGGAGAGCCCAGCCTCCATCTTCCAACAAAAATCAACAATTAGCCAGATATCCATGAATAAAAACAGCTCTGAGTGAGCTCTGGATTCTACTTAAGAAGTTTCAGCAACACAGTGGAGCAACAGACAGAGTTCTCCTCCTCTTTACCGTCTGAGACCCTTTAAAGAGAAACTGAGCTGTATTTACCACTGAAGAAGGAACCAATGGCCAACACAGCTGCCACAGGCCTCCTGCAGATTTCACTGGCTTTTGCCCCATAGGTATTCATACATACTAATGCCACTTGAGTCCCTCCTGCTCCCCTTCCCCCACTGCCCCCCCAACACTGGCAGAGCCTAGTACACCTCCAGCTGCACTAGCAGCCAACTCAGGCCCCTGTGATGGTGCAATTACATGTGTTTGACCTGCTTTAACTCCTGTGGCTGACCGCCACCACTGTGCATGTACTTGGGGCTGCACCTCCAGCTGGGCACTTGCATGTGACTGAACTGAGGCCCAATACCAGACTGCAGAGTGCACACCTTGAGGGAGATGGGACAGCCACAGGAGAGCATGCTGACAGCCACAAGCAAACTCCTGTGGCTGCTTGTGGGCACAGGTCAGGCCCTGTCTTCTGTCACTAGCGGGCACCATGATACTCATCTGGAGTTAACGTCTCCAGCTGCACACCTGCCTGGCCCAGCCCTGCCACCAGCCTCACTGTAGTACACACAACTCGGGGAGATGGTGTAGTGACAGGAGGGCACACCAACCCTCAGGGCTCCTATTGTTGCCAGAAAGTTCACTGTTAACCCTGATCCTTGCTGCCTGCTTTGGCCCCTGTTACTACAAGTATCTGCATTGAGCTTCTGCCTCCACACAGGTTGGGCCTTTGCCTTCCCTGGTGGCTTAGATGGTAAAGAATTTGCCTGCCAGTGCAGGAGACGTGGGTTCCAACCCTGGGTTGGGAAGATTCCCTGGAGAAGGAAGTGGCAACCCATTCCAGTAACCTCTCCTGGGAAGTCCCAGAGACAGAGGAACCTGGAAAGCTACAGTCCATGGGGTCACCAGGAGTCAGACATGATTGATCGTAGGCACGCACACAAGAATGCACACTACAGAGGCACCTTCTGCTGGCCCCTAGAGTTGAATTTGTCCATGCCACTGGCTCTGGTGACCTAAAATTTGTATGGAACTACAGAACACTTCAAATAGCCAAAGCAATCCTGAGAAAGAAGAACAAAGCTGAAGGTATCACACTTTCTGATTTCAAATTATATTATAAAGGGATAATAATAAAACAGTATGAAATTGACATAAAAGACATAGATTAATGAAACAGAAGAGAGCCTTGCAGTAAACCTATGCATATATGGTCGATTAATTTACAACAGAGTAGCCAAAAATATACAATGGGAAAAGGACAGTCTCTTCAAACAAATGGTGCTGGAAAACTGGACAGCCACATGCGAAAGAATGAACTTGACCATTATCTTATACATGAAAGTCAACTCAAAATGGTTTAAAGACTTGAATATAAGACCTGAATGCCCTGTCAGGGAATAGATCATTGAAGATCATGTTTTCCCTAACATTCCTAATATTCCCTAACAGTATCAGGCAGCATTAGCCTACATCTTTTCCTGTAATGCCTCCACCTTATCCAGAGCCTGTCAAAAAGATGTATCAGATTCTTTAGTAGTACATGCTTTGAAAAATACATTGTTAAACAGCTATTGCCTACTATGTCCCTTTGCACTGTCTGGCAAGAGACCATTATATTACTGCCTTTGAGACTTCAGAGAGTACCAGACTTATTAGCCTCATGGATAGCTTGACAATGAAAGACTTGAAATGAAAGACTTAAAAGACTTGAAATGAAGAAATGAAAGACTTGAAAATGAAGACTCTTGGGACTGACTACCAGAAATCCTAATTTCAAGGGTTCCAAGAGAATCTGACTTTTTAACAAGTGCACTAGGCAATTCTGAAATAGTTGTTCTGAGGACCACGCTTTATGAAAGTCCCACATGAGGACTGCTCTTTCAAGTAGGTGTTAATGACAACACCAGATTTAACTATAGTTTTGAAGACTCTGCAATTTTCTCTGTTTACTTTGTACATTAAGAAACCCTTAGTAGCCCTTAATCAGCTGCTCTTTTTCAGTGACTCTTGGAGAAAGCTTGTGTCTGGCACCAGTTTGAGAGGAAAAGTCATTTGTTTGGCAGCAGAAAAGGATATGCACGGAGATGTGGAGGCAGGGATAGGAACCAAGTCCATTCTCAATTTTTCCTGAGTCAAATCTACACATTCTATGCACTTTCAGAAAACATTCAAATTCAGGTATAGTCTGTTTTTGTACAATGTGCATTTCCATAATTCAAAATAGCTTCGACATGATTGGAAATTTCTATAATAGACTGAAAGTTGTGAAATTGTTAGTTGCTCAGTCATGTCCAACTCTTTGCGACCCCATGGACTGTAGCCCACCAGGTTTCTCTGCCCATGGAATTCTCCAGGCAAGAATCCTGGGGTGGGTTGCCATTTCCTTCTCTAGGAAATCCCCCAACCCTGGCATCGAACCCAAGTCTCCCCGGTTACAGACAGATTCTTTACCATCTGAGCCACCAGGGAAGGGTGGCTTATAAATGGTAAACATTTATTTCTCGTAATTCTGGAAGCTGGGAAGTCCAAGATCAAGATGCCAGCAGATTAGATGTTTGGTGAGACCCTGCTTCCTGGTTCATAAGTCTTATTGGTATGTTCTCACGTGATGGAAGGGGCAGGAAAGTGTTCTGGGCAAGGTCATGAGTACCATGCATGAAGGCTTCACCTTCATCACCCAATCACTTCCCCAAAGCCCTATCTTCTAATGCCATCACATTGGTGATCAGTTTCAACATATGAATCTGGAGGGGACAAAAACATTCATTCAATAGCAGTAATCCAGGGTAATGTAAAAATAAAACTGAATTTACATTGGTTCCTGTATGATTTTCCCAGTGTGTTAATGTTTTACACTGACAAGAAATAGGAGCTGAACATAAAGGGTACTCTGCAGAGGAACACAGCAAGGCTCAGAGTAATTCAGGACATTTGAAAATCCCATTCATCCCGTATTCTCTCTCTTGGCTCAACTCCATCATTGCTTCGCCTTGAAAGTCCCCTTTGCTTGTTTTTTTCTGATCCTTCTGAATGTTGTGCTTGTCACTGTGAAGCTCAGTGGACTCCTGTCACCCCTTTCCATCCAGCCACTCTTATTTCCTGCAGTAAATGCCTATATTTACTGTCCCTGTGTCAACTGTAGTATTTATTCATTAGGAATTTAACATACTTTTGAAAATCACACTAGTATTTTACTGTTTTGTTGTTGTTTTTGTTATTATTTTGTGTATAAAGTTGCATGGGTTTGAGTGGTCTGTCAATAATTTTCTCAAAAGCCCTGTTATTTTTAGTGTACAATTTTGTATAATGCAAGGTTTTCTGAAATGTTAATATTGTATTCTAGCAAAAGCACCTATGTGTGTGTATGTGTGTGTGTTAATCACTCAGTCATGTCTGACTCTTTGCGATCCCATAGACTGTAGCCCACCAGGCTCCTCCATCCATGGGATTCTCCAGGCAAGGATACTGGAGTGGGTTGCCATTTCCTTCTCCAAAAGCACCTATATTCTTAAACAAAATAGAAATGGTCATCTGTCTATGTGCTGTTTGAAATCATTTATGTCTTTGATTGTCTCTGTGAAGAATACTGAAGAATGGGCAGGTTTTGGCTCTGAGTTTGGAATCACTAAGCATTGCTTTTCTGCACCATGCCATGGGGTTTGGTTTATGGATCTCAACTTCTTACAGTGGCAGATACACAAATCTTCTTTTAACCCACCTTCAGAGTGTATGCCTGGCAGCTGAACATGCTGCCCAATTTCTGTTTGACAAATACACAGTTAAAGATCCAAGAACCAAACCAGGTACTCTATACAAAAACAAGTATGGAAAGAAAGAGGTGAGTTTCTTTGGGGGAATCTTGAAACTGAATTACCCAGTAAGGGCCTGGGGCTTCTTGTGGCATAATGTATGATGTGGGGCTTCCCTGGTGGCTCAAACAATAAAGAATCTGCCTGCAATGTAGGAGACCCAGGTTCGATCCCTGGGTCAGGAAGATCCCCTGGAGAAGGGAATGGTAACCCACTTCAGTATTCTTGCCTGGAGAATTCCTTCTTGTGGCATAATGTGTGATAAGAATGACAAATTTTACTCTACTATTTTTTAGACTGTCTTCACCATTTTTCAGTGCATGCAGTTTAGTAGGGTTAACTACAGTCACGCTGGGAACGGGTCTGCAGAACGTCATCTCTACCCATTAAACTATAACTTCCCTTTCCCTTCTCTCTACCATTATTTTTTAAAATTCCTGACCATTTGCCAATTGAGCAGGTGGTAACTGTATGGCTATCTAAAATCGCCTTTAGCTTGCTGAGTCATAAAAAATTCAAAGAACCAAGGGAATTAACTTCAACCAGGTTTGAAACAAATCCAGGAAAAGAGAGAAATAACTTCCAATCCCAAGAGTAGAAATGCGGTCAGGATGTATCAATTCTTAATTCACAGCAAGGAACCCTTTGATCAGTATTAAGCTGGCCTGAGGACTTTCATGGCAACTCAGGAGCCTCCATGGCTGCTTTCTGTCTGTTTGGCAGCCCCATGGCTCTGCAGAGTACAGACTAGGAGTGGGGAGCCCTGGCAGCAGCTTGACCCCTAAATGGCCATGAATAAATCATGAAGTCTAACAGGCTCTTCGAAGATCATGCACCCAAAACAGATGTCCTTTATCCTTGAGGAGTTTACTCTTTCAGAATAATCTCAGTGAGAAATCCTTGAGGGGTATTTAGATGACCTTCTTCTTGAGACATCATGCTGCTTTATGCTTTGCTAAATGTCTAATCCGTATAATTATATCAAGGCACCAAATCTGTCTTGTGTTCTTTGATGTGGAGTGCAACTATAATTCACTGCTCTGTCATGTGTATCTCTGATATGGAACTTTAAACTTTCCTCCACCAACCTCCAACCTCCACTGGGCCCAAGCAGAGCCTATTGTTAACTTCTCCCCTTTACTTTCCATTTAATGATATAAATGGACCTCTTCATCCTAGAAGCTATTTGTAGATACTTTAGAACCATTTTTCTAGCCATCCTAGTGGAGTGGGTCGCCATTCCCTTCTCCAGGAGATCTTCCTGACCTAGGGATTAAACCCACGTTTCCTGCATTGCAGGCAAATTCTTTACTGCCTGAGCTACCAGGAAAGCCCTAGTCATCAAAGATGGTGCTAAATTATTTTAAAGGTTACTCGATTGATATTTAATCATCAAGATAGACAGCTGCCCCTGTACTTAAATCCCATATTTTTTTGGAAATAACTAGTTGTTTAATGACCATAGAATATAATTTTTAGAATAGTGGTACTGTGTAATTATAAAACACTGGGCCATGTCTAAGTGATTTTTCTTTTAAATGTGTAGTAGCTCTTTTCAAAAAGCGGTTGGAATGATATATGTATTTCAGGATGATAGAAGCATCATGTAGGAAAAAATGAGATGATTGAACACGGGGCTCATTGTTTTTTCCATGAAACTCACTGCTTCTCTCATATTTTTCTTTGAGAGGTTTATTGTCCACATTATAAGGCACCCAAACTACTCAAACTGTAGATCTAGAATGTCACCTTTAACACCTCTTGCCAGTCTATCAGTCCCCAGGTGGACTGTCTCTTTGAAACGTCCCTCAAATTCACTCCTACTGTCTATATCTGTGCCTTCAACATTTCCCTCCTGGTTGGTTTCATTATGCTGCTGACCGATAACTCTGGTCTACTCTTTCCCTTCACCTATCTGTCTCCTTCTACAGTTGCCTTTATTAAATGCAGGCACCTACTGACAAATCCCTAATGTCACCTACTGCATAGAAGATCAGGTCCAAATCCCTTGGCAGCACATCCAAGGCCCCCGGTCATGCACCTGTTCAGCATCACCTTCCCCAGGTCACCAGGCAGACTTCTCATTCTTGGCCTCCATCGCCTGGCATATACGGTTTCCTTTGCTGGAAGGTCCTACCTGCTTCCTCACTATTTCTCTTCTACTCCCAAACATGGCAAGTGTGAGACAGATCCAGGCTTTGTGGGGAACCTGAGGCTTATACAATCTGGGGGGTCCAGTGTAAGAAAAAGAATACACTAAAGAAACTATACCATAATAAAATTTTTTTAAATGAAGAAGAATAAAATGGCAACTCACTCCAGTAGTCTTGCCTGGGAAATCTCTTAGACAGAGAAGCCTGGTGGGCTACATACAGTCTATGGGGTCGAGAAGAGCTGGACACGACTTAACTACTAAACAATAACAACAATGGCAGTTCTGGTCATTATGTGAGAATATAAAGTTGTAAGGAATTGGGAGTTAGGGCTAAAACAAAAATCCTATTGTTTACAGATGTGACTATCTATTTGGAAAAAACAAAGTAAGCTACAGGCATATATATAAACTAAAAATTTTTTTAATGAAAAAAGAAAAAGAGTACACAATTATGCCTTCGTGTGTGTGTGTGTGCTCAGTCACTCAGCTATGTTCGACTCTTTTGCGACCCCATGGACTGTAGCCCATGAGGCTCCTCTGTCCATGGGATTCTCCAGGCAAGAACACTGGAATGGGCTTACATGCCATCCTTCAGGGGATCTTCCCAACTCAGGGATCGAACCTGTATCTCTTGCGTCTCCTGCATTGGCAGGCCGGTTCTTTACCACTAGTGCCACCTGGGAAGCCTTGAATTCTCATACTTTTGTATAATTATGAAAATAGTGGCAGGCATTGGGAGGGTCCCAGACAATTGGGGAAACCTGAGCTTAAGCTTGGTTAGCTTCTTGGTAAATCTGCCTCTGAGCTATTACTCCAAGACTCTTATTGAACTATTGTTTGTTAAACTTTCTCAGTCTGGTAGAGTCATGAGGATAGAGTGTGCTCAATAAAGATTTATTGAATTAAAGAATAAAATTCTACTCCCGCCCGAGTTTAGGTGTGTCTTCCAGAATTTTCTCAAACAGTTAAATGTTGATTTTTCCTTTTTTCCAGGGTGCTTTGTAGACACATTTAATATGGCACTTTGAACAGTAAGTAGCAATAGTGTGTTTTTGTTTCTTGTGGGTTGGGTTCCTTATAACACACCGGTAAACCCCTAAACCTTATAGTACTCCTGAAACAGCTTGAATAGCTTGTGACTCTCACTCCCGGAGTTCCTGGTTCAGTTGAGCTGGATGGAACTGGGGGACTTAGGTTTTGACAAGTTCCTGGGTGGAGCTGGCGGCCAAGTTCTACAGGAATTACACCCCATTCCCTCTATGCACACTCTGAGCTCATACTAGGTACTTGACTATTTATTAAACTGAAAAAGAATTAAGCATCTTATAAAATTTTATCTTTCTATACTTTCAGCAAGTAAGACATTATGGAGTCTTACACGTAGTCTTTAAAAATTGAATTCTCTATTAATAATTAATGCAACTAACAATATTTATTGAGTAACTATATATTACTTTGCAAATTAATAATCCTTTGTCATTCCACTCTTAGATCATGTTTTCAAAGGGAAAATAAAAAGAATTTTAAAGGTTCAGACTGTTACTTAAATATTTGCTGTAGTACTTGGGGCTTTCCTGGTGCCTCAGATGGTAAAGAATCTGCCTGCAATGCGGGAGACCTGGGTTCAATCCCTGAGTCCAGAAGATCCCCTGGAGAGCTATAGTCCATGGGGTCGCAAAGAGTTGGACATGACTGAGCAACCAACACTACAAAAAGTACTATAGTTCTTGGGGAAATATTTAACAACAGTTACCAAATCTTTATTCTAGATTAGGGTGTATTGTTTTTCTTATTACAAAGATAACAACCAAAGACTAAAGAAAGGGAGAATATAATGAGGTTATTAAAATCATATACATAATGACATGAGTTTTTACTGTGAAAATGTTAATATTAAAAAGGTGGTACTTGATTAAATCATATCCATAAGGATGTGAGTTTTTAATATGAAAACTGTTATGTATGACAAAAACATTTAATTCCACGGTACTTAGGATGTATACAATAATATAGAGGACGACTCGATGGACATGAGTTTGAGTGAACTCCGGGAGTTGGTGATGGACAGGGAGGCCTGGTGTGCTGTGATTCATGGGGTCGCAAAGAGTCGGACACGACTGAGCGACTGAACTGAACTGAATTGAATATAGTTTTGAAAAAGCAAAGGAAGATGACAGAGTGGAGGCAAAGTAGAGCATAATTTAAGAAAATTTTATGAAAAACAAAAAAATTTATTCAACAAGGAAAGACTTTAAAAATTTTAGAGTAGTAATACCGGTGATTTGCTTTTGTTTATCCAAAAATTTAGTTGAGTTTCTGAGGACTAAAAGGAAGAAAAGAGGAGAGACACACACACACCCAAAAAAAAAAAAAAAAAAAAAAACAAAGGGAAAAGGAAGAAAGAAAGAAATGAAAAGAGACTTTGAAAGGTTATAAAGCCCAGGGAGTTCCTTGCTGTTGCAGTGGTAAAGAATCTGCCTTGGGAGCTAAGACCGCACAAAGCCTGTGCTCCACAACTAGAGAAACCCACACACCACAACTAGAGAAGCTGGGCACAGCATGAAGACCCAGCACACACATGCAAAAAGTATGAAGCCCAGACACTCTTACTCATAGAATCACTTCAGAAAGAAATTACCCAACTTTCTACCAGGAATAAAAACTCTTTGTTTATCTAGCCTCGAGGTTATTAGGGATTAAGGACAAGGAATCCTCATCATTCCCCATGGGGTGTATGTCCATGTGTGGAGATGCCCTAGATGTGGGGTGGACTGGGCACTCTCACCCAGTGTGCTGGCTCCCCCTTTAAGAGATCTTAGCATTTTTTTAACATCAAAATTGGAAACTTATAGGTAAAATTTTTAAAGACCATGTGTGTGTGTTAGTCGCTCAGTCATGTCCGACTCTTAGGCCCTAATTTACTGTTGAAACCCACAATCTAGAACTAAAGTTTTAAAAATTAATTTCAATTTTAATATGCAACAGAGGTTTGGAGTATGTGAACTCATGACACGCATGCAGCTGATAAAATGGTCCAGGAAAGAATTTCAGTGGGCATTTCTGATCATCTGCTATAAGAAGCAGATTGTTGCTTTAAGAATCAATTTTTTTCTTTCTTTCATATTTCATTCACAACATAAACACACTTTAAAAAAAAATGCTTGTTTCCTTTTTTCCAAATCCTTTCAAATTAAACAAATGTGGTCATGCAGTTTATAATGAAATCTTTCTTCCCCCTAGCTATTGAAACAACCAGACTTAACAAGCGGAGAATTAGAGAAACAAGGCAGTTCATATATAAGTACACTCACAAAGAAATTCACAAAGAGAACAGAAGGGCAGCAGGTTACTATTATTAAAGCCTGGGAGTGTGTGGATGTCACAATGTAGTGACCATTGCTTCACTTACACAACTGCGAATTGTTTATAGGGGCTTTGCCTATGGCAGAAGGGCCTCAGGTGACAAGGAGACATGGGGATAGAAATATAACTGCACCCTCTCCCACCCCTCACCACAACCATGCCTTTTAGCAGAATGTGTTACTGACTATATGGACTCAATATATGGACCATATCTGATCCTGGCCCTTGAGATTAGCACTTGGATGTTAGAGAAGAATGAGGCCTCTTTGTGCTAAGGCCTGAAGGAGTGAAGGAGAGATTTTCTAAGCCACCTCTCTCCACATCTCTTTACCATGGTCTTACCAAATCTTGCAAGGAATTTCCAGGTGGGTCAGTGGTAAAGAATCTGCCTGCCAACGTGGGAGACACAGGACACATGGGTTCAATCGCTGAGTGGGGAAGATCCCCTGGAGGAGGAAATGGTAACCCACTCCAATATTCTTGCCTGGAGAATCCCATGGACAGAGGAATCTGGTGGGTTACAGTCCATAGGATCACAGAGTCAGATGCAACTGAGCACGCACACACACCAAACCTTGCAAGGGTAGGGAGGGAGATTGGATAAGTAAAAGGAATTTTTACTCCCAGGTCTCATTTATAGCTCTTTACTTGTCCCATGTAAGTTGGAAGGCTTCACTGCATCTTTGACCATTAATAGGACAAATGGTGAGGCTTGAGCAGGAGCAGCAGTTAGTGCCCAGAACAGACTTAATTGAACTGATGTTAACCAGTTGCCAGATTAATGGATGGTCTCCATGCTCTCTGGAAAGGAAACTGACTAAGGCCCAAGACTTACTGGACAGCTGAAGTCTACAGGTTACTGTCTATGGAATATCTGTGACCACTGCCCTGCTATTTGAATTGCACACTCACCAGTAATTAGTCATGTTTCTTCTGAACCCTGTGTTGCCTGTCATACCAAAAGAATAGGAGTGGAAGTGAGGCATGCACCTTCCATTTCACTCTTTAATGATGAAGTGGCTGCTGTGCCTCCCTGCCAACTACCACCACTCCACGTATCTGTTCCTGTAGCAGTTGTTTTTAGCAACAGGAGCTGGATTCAATCTGCCGTTTCTTCCGTCTTTTCAGCATGTGTGTCACTGTATATCAGAGAGATCAGTACCGTCTGGTCAGCAAACCCTTCCATCCTCAGAGGTTGGATCTCAGCTCTGCAGAGTGTCTGCCCAAAGCTCCTGGGGCATCAGCATCAGCCAAGGAGTGGTCTGAATCCTCTGACTTCTGCATTCTGGCTCCGAGGGAGGCTTTGTGCAAGTCTCAAGTCTAATGTGCTGTGCTTAGTTGCTCAGTAGTGTCCGACTCTTTGCGACCCACTGGACTGTAGCCTACCAGGCTCTTCTGTCCATGGAATTCTCCAGGCAAGAATACAGGAGTGGGTTGCCATTCCCTTCTCCAGGGGATCTTCCCAACCCAGGGATTGAACCCTGATCTCCTGCATTGCAGGCAGATTCCTTACTGTCTGAGCCACCAAGGAAGCCCTCAAGTCTAATAATCCTTACCTATTCCCTTTGTTCATGTGTCCATGGATCAGAGACTAAGCCCTGGTTGTACTGAATATTCAAGAAAGTAGACTTCTGATCATTAGCTGTTGAGCCTTGGGATGGACCATTTTCAGCACTGGGTTTGTATTGTGCCTAAGATTATCCATTCCTGGAAGAAAGAGTCTTTTGTTTTAGATCACATCGTGCGTGTGTGCTCTGTTTCTGACTTTTAGTGACTCCATGAACTACAGACTGCCAGGCTCCTCTGTCCATGGAATTCTCCAGGCAAGAATACTGGAGTGGGTTGTCATTTCCTTCTCCAGGAGGTCTTCCCAACCCAGGGATTGAACCTGCATCTCCCACATTAGTAGGCAGATTCTTTTTTTTTTACTGAACCACCTGTGAAGCCCAGACCACATACCTCTGCTTAAAAAGTCAGCTTTCCACTTTCCTCAGAACAAACCCCAGTTTTATATGGTTTCCTCCCAGGCCTTAAATGACCTTGCCCCGGGGTGTATCTCAGACCTTGTGACTTACTCCTCTTCTTTCTATTTATTACAGTCCAGTCACACTAACTTTTTTTCCCATAAAGCAAGTAAGCTCTGCTAGGCAAATCTGCCTTTGTGCTGACAATGGTGTTTGTCTGGAATGTTTTCTTTTGAGACCTTCGCATGACAGGTTACAGTCTTATTATCACCTTTTAAAAGAGGCTTTTACTGAGCTTTCAAAGAATTCCATTCTCTCAATATAATCCCCTTTATTTCTCTCATAGCATTTACCATAATCCTTTACTACCTTGTTTTCTTCTCTATTTGCCTATTTTCTTCTCCATGACTAGAATATAAGCTTGTAGAGCATCTATTTTGCCTGCCTTGTTGATTACCTCTTTAAATAGCTATTGGATTAAAAAATAAATTTAGCTTTTGGTACTGTCTAAAATATGCAAATAAATGCAAATTATGAATGTTATCCTTCAAAGGAACATAGAAATCCAAAGTACCTAAATATAAAGTTTTTATTCTCCTAAGTCTACCCAGAACAAGTAAGTGGACAGCTGTTTTCACAGGTTGGACCATTCATGTGCTACACTAAGTCCTCTTGGAAAAAGAGATCAGCAGGAAGGGGGTTAAGCATAGTTTTGATGCAAGACTCTGTCAATGCAAAACAGAGTGAGGAAGAGCAGTTGCAAACCATTCACCAGTGCATTTGCTCTCAGCAAATGAGTATCACAAATCTTGTGGGCTTAGGCTGTTCATCCCATCTGGTCACACTTCATCATGAGCCTGAAGGTGTCTGCAAACATGCCCTGTACACTGACTCAAAAGGAAAAAGGTATAATCTTGTCACATAAGCAAAAATTTAAGGCAGAGTACAAGAATCAGTAAAACTGATGACATTTTTTCATGAGGCCCTGTCAAGTTATATTAGTCCAAGGGGCTTATCAGACTGCCTGATAGTGACTCATTTCCCTTTTCCAAACACATCTGAGGCCCCCTTGAATCAAACGGTTGACCATGATATGACATGCACCAAAGTTTGGGGTCTGACTAAAGACATTACACTTCTAGAGAACTGTATTTCATTAGGAAATTTCTTTTTGTCCCCATATCTCGGCACTCTTATAGTACCATAACTATACTATCCATGATATAGCATTTATATACATGTAAGCTAATAAAGCGTGCTGTGATTCATGGGGTTGCAAAGAGTCGGACACGACTGAGCGACTGAACTGAACTGAACTGAAGCTAATAAAATCCATATGAAACTTTATCTAGACTACTCATAGAACGATGTCCCAATTGATAGATTATCCAAGTTTTATACTTCTCCTGCTGAAAGTATTTATTACCCCTCCTTGCAAATACACATATAATACACAGGGAAACTGGGTGGACAAAGTCAACAAGATGAATCTCATCTATGAATTCGGTCTCAGGAAAAATGATGCTGGCCTGCCCACAACCCCTCTCACTACTCCATAGCTGTGCTATCCTACAATTACTCCCTGTCGAGGTGGAGAATTTAGCTGTATAAGGACACAGTCTTCATATTTCTGCTTTTGTTCGGTCATTAAGAGTAGAACTGACTTTCTCCACTGTCAACATCCCAAGTCTATTCAAATTTTACAAGTGTGGAGATATAGGCAAGCTTTCTTCCTGATCCTACTGTTTATCTTTTTAAGGTCTTGACGAAGGTTAGTATAAACCTCTCCTAAATCACAGTTCACAACCATAGACATCATGCTCTGAGTCACTGAGGGAAAGCAGTAAAATGAGAAACTTGTCTATAACTTCATAAACAGAGGATTCAACATTAGGGCTCTCTACTGCTGACAATTTGGACCAGAGAGTCCTATTTCCCAGATGGACATTTGGCAGGACTCTGATTCTAAACCATTGCACAGTGAAATGGAGAGAACACAGTTGTTACAAAAGCAACGATGCTTCTCTGTGCTTGCTAGATGCCACCATTTATGACAATGGGGACATTCCTTATTTACAGTCTCCCTCAGAAGGACAAGGCTAAGTTTCTCAAGCTTGGACTTCCCAGACTTCCTATCCTTTAGTCGAGGTATGTGCCAGGAAGAAAGACAAAGCTTTCAAAAGCAGCAGACAGTTAATGGTGTCCTGCAAGACCTTATCTTCCCAGAGTTACACAGCCATGGTCCCCATGGATAGGAAGAGCCTTTGTGGAGAGCAGTAAACTGCATTGTTAAGAGGTGGTGGGCGGGGATGGGACTCAAGGGTGAAGGGCCCTAGGATCACTACTCATTCATTCATTCATTCTCTCTTCTCCTACCAGAAGAGGTTCATATGGGGGCAGGGTAAGGGTTGACTTGAAGGAGCTGAGGTTTGCCAAGTTTTCAAGCGTTCCTGACGTTTTAACTTAGGTATTGACATCCCCAAGTGGCACAGCAGTAA
Source organism: Moschus berezovskii (assembly GCF_049115385.1). Taxonomy (NCBI): domain Eukaryota; kingdom Metazoa; phylum Chordata; class Mammalia; order Artiodactyla; family Moschidae; genus Moschus; species Moschus berezovskii. The sequence goes on along the minus strand of NC_142475.1, from coordinate 68,075,995 downwards.
AGAACCTACCTGTCAATACAGGAGATGCAAGAGACATGGGTTTGATCCTTGGGTTGGGAAGATCCCTTGGAGGAGCTCATGGCAACCCACTTCAATATTCTTGCTTGGAGAATTACCATGGACAGAGGAGCCGGGGCCAGCTAATGGTTCATGGGGTTGGCAAAGAGTCAGACACGACTGAGCACATTCGCGCGTGCGCGCACGCACACACACACACACACACACACACAGACACACACACACACACACACACACACACACACACACACGCTGGCATCTTAAGTGACCAGCTGACACCAGGACTTTAAGTCAAATGGAAATTTTCAACTAGGTCCTCTCCCATTTTCCTTCTAGATCCCCTTTCCCACCAGTTTTTTGAGTCAGAATATGGGAATCTCTGCTCAGCCCCATCCCTTATTCCTCATTTACCCTGACACTGCAAAAAAAACCTCTCTCTACTCTTGTTGAAAACAATTATTGTTTAGAGAGTAAATGTAGTTTGGCTCACCAAAGTCTGATTATTTGAAACCACATTATAAACATGCAAATGTGGAAGATTCTATATAGTACACCAAATAAATAGGCAATTTCTAAATCTCCACCTTCTATTCCTCTTCTAACTCATCTTGTATAGAACCAACCAATTAATCACTCTTTAACAACACTTCCGATGTCTCTGCCATACCCTCAAATTTATAATGACTACAAATTGCCTATAGAACAAAACTCCCAGATTTTAATCTTTGTAATTGAAAGCTCTCCATTAATTTAGTGAAAAAAATACATGCCAAGAACTTCCCTAGGCATTGCTGAAGATACAAAACGAGCCTAAGAAGATTCCTGCTTTCAATGAATTTACAACCTAATTGAGAGAATGTAAGGGCAGAATATATGTGCCACCCAGGAGGCATCCATAAGAGCAGCAATTATACACTAAGCATTTATGTGTGCAGTGTGCCAGGTGGTTCACATCTCTTATCACGAATCCTCCTAACAACCCTAGAGCCTGGATGTTGATATCTCCATTTACAGATAACTATAGCAACTGTGGGGCTGGAGAAGACTCTTGAGAGTCCTTTGGACTGCAAGGAGATCCAACCAGTCCATTCTAAAGGAGATCAATCCTGAGTGTTCATTGGAAGGACTGATGCTAAAGCTGAATCTCCAATACTTTGGCCACCTCATGCGAAGAGTTGACTCACTGGAAAAGAGTCTGATGCTGGGAGGGACTGGGGGTGGGAGGAGACGGGGACAGAGAATGAGATGGCTGGATGGCATCACCGACTCGATGGACATGAGTTTGAGTGAACTCTGGGAGTTGGTGATGGACAGGGAGGCCTGGCGTGCTGTGATTCATGGGGTCGCGGAGAGTCGGACACGACTGAGCGACTGAACTGACCAACTGACTGACTGATAGCAACAGCAACTGCCCAGTTCCTGCCCGCACCAGGCATTTTGTATACAGCATCACACTTAATCCCTCTCATTTTACAATGAGTGTAGGTGATTTGCCTGAGGTCACAGAAGTAGTCAGTGGCCACTATGTCTGAGCATGTGTGTCCGCCTCCCATACACACATGTTGGAATTCTAATGCCCAGTGGGATGTTATTGGCAGGTCGGGACTTTGAGAGATGATTAGGTTATGAGGACAGGGTTTCCTGAAGCAGATTAGTGACTTGATAAGGAAGCCTGAGAGCTCCTGAGCCCCTTCCCACCACATGAGAAGACAGTGAGAAGTTGGCAGCTGGCAAACCGGAAGACTTCACCAGAACTGGACCATGCCAGCAACGTGGTCTTGGACTCCCAGCCTTTCTGTTGTTTCTTAGTCACCCAGTCTGTGTTATTTTGTTTTAGAAGCCTGGACAGACTGAGACAGTGGCAGAACCCTGTTTCAAAACAAGTCTCTGACTACAAAGTCTTTCTTCCTTGGACTATGCCATCTGCATAGTCTTAGGGAAAAAGCTCAGAGAAGGTCAGCAGTTTGCCAGAGTTCATCAAACTCTTAAGCTGTGACAGGGATGGAAAGACAAATTTATTTTACTTCCAAGTACATGCTTGCTTCTTTTTCCTCTTTCTCCTCCTCTTCCCTTTCCTTCCTGAACAGTCCTAAAGCCCTGAGGTGGGGCCGAGCAGCCCTGTTTGGGGGTGGGGCTGGAAACCTAGAACCTGGGCAGGATGTCTGTGTAGGAAGGAGGGTGAGGAGGGTGTCCTGCTGGAGGGGGGAGGGAGTGTGGTGTCAGAGCCTGGGCAGGGTCATGAGGGTGTCCACACAGAGGGCTTGGCCAGGAGATGGGTGCTGGAGCCCATGGAGGGTGAGGAGGGTGCCCACGTGGATAGGTGCTCACTCTGAGCATCAGCACTTGCACAGATTAAGAAGGGATTCCACATGGGGTAGTGGTGGCCCGACAGGGTTTTAGAGCCCAAATAGGGTGAGGAGGATAGTGTGTGTGGTGTGTGTCTGTGTGTGGTGTGTGTCTGTGTGTGTGTGTCTCTGTGTGTGTGTGTGTAAAGTTGAGGAAATTATGTGAGTAGGTTATATTCAAGGGGATTGGTCAAATAAGTAAATGCATTTCAAATAATGGGAGACTGGTTTCTCAGTACCAAAGAAAGGAATCACAAACAGGACAAAAAATTAAAATAGGCTTTAATGTAAACCAATGTTTTTCAATATAAAAGCAGATACAAAAGTAAATATTCAAATAAAAGTTGGAATGTGTATATATATGTGTGTGTGTATACACATATATTATATATATATATAAAATTCACGTATATGTTCATTATCTCTGTCTCCCAGCATCAATGAGCATACCCAGTGTCTAGATCTTGACTTCTAAAATACCATTTGCACTAACAGGAGCCAGGACTCTTTGGAGAAATGGCTAATTCCAGGACTGGGGCAAGGGAAGTACGAGATGAATTGGGAACTCCCTCTTGTGCCAGAAAGAAAATAACCAAAGGATGATTAGAAGAATGGGAAAAGACACAGAGGCCAACTTAAAAGGGTTCCCACTAGTCTAATACAGAACAAATTTAGCATTGCTATAGATCATGGTAATAATAGATTAGATCTCTCGAATAAGATAGGAAAACATGAGTCTATATTAATATATATAATATATAAAGTTTTATGAGAAATGGGAATTACATAGTTTCAAAATACCTCTCTACAAAGCACTTAGGAGAAGAAACAGTGGAGAAGCCTGGCAGACTCCTTCTCAAGTAATAGTTGCTGTGAACATCATCAGCCATGGGACACACAGAAATTTATGCTAGTAGATAGGATGCAACAAGAACACAGAGACGTTCTCTGATGTTTCTGCCGAAGAAGCATAACCAGATTCTAGATCCGAGGAAACATGAGAAAAAACAAAACAAAAAATATTCTACAAAATAACTGGCTTGAAAACTTCAGAAGTCTCAACATCGTGAAAGTAAAGGAAAGACTTTTTGCAGAGGGAGGGAAACTAAAGAGAGATGACAATTTAATCCAATCACGTGACTCTGTACCAGATGCTTTTCCTATAAAGAACATTTTTGGGAGAATTGGCAGAATCTGAGTGGGGTCTGAAGATTGAATGGTAGTAAGATATCAGTGTTAATTTCTGAGTTTGAGAACCTATTGCGGTTTTTAGGAAACTGCCCTTGTTTGGAGGAAATATACTTGGAAGTATTCAGAATAACGGGGAAACTTACTTTCAGATGGTTTCGAAAAAAGCCCTTTGTATTGACTATATTTCCATGTTTTCTGTAAGTTAAGATTGTTTCAAAATAAAAATGATTAGAAAGGTATATTCTCCTGTGAGCTATTTTGCTTTTCTTCATGGAAGAGGTGGAATTGAGGGAGAATTTAAATAAGTAGTGATGACTAGGCGGAAAACTTTTCAAACTGTTCAAACACACTTAGTGCTTCCCTGTTGCCTTACAAATTCTCAGAGAAATGGGAGGAGGCAGAATAGAAAAATGGCTAAGATGAACATTGGAGTTAGACCCACATTCAAATGCTGACTTTGTCTTTTTAATAAGCTGTGTGACTTTTGACTATTTAAATCTCGGTTTCATCATCTGTTGGAGAAGGAAATGGCAACCCACTCCAGCATTCTTGCTTGGAGAATCCCATGGACAGAGGAGCATGGCGGGCTGCAGTCTGAGGGGTCGCAAAGAGTCAGACACGACTGAAGTGACTTAGCGTAGCACTATCACTTCATCATCTGTAAAGTGGAAACAAAGCTGATGTTTGTGTGTGAGAATTAATGAGATTTAAATGTATTAATTACATTTAATAAATGTAATTTAATTTAAGGGGCTCAGCATACTTCCCTCCACATTTATCATTGATGAAGATGCAGATATGATGTAATAATGATGATCTGAACTATACTTTACAGAAGGTAATCTGTGTTGTGTAGAAGGGATGGGAGTTGGTGCAGAGCAACCTTGAAAGAAAGCAGAGCAGTTAGGAAGCTAATAGCGATTGTCCAGATGAGAGTAGAGTAATGGCTACTGGAATGGAAGGACTTGGGCAGATAAGAGTTTGTTAGGGTAAATTCTTCAGGTTTAAAACAATGAATTAGATCTCTGGGTGATCCCTAGAAGCTTCAAGACTGTTCTGAGATCCAGTCTCTGGCGAAGAGGGAGGAACAGTGCCCTTAGTGATTAGCGGAGCCAGGAGTTACTGGGGGTCCTTAAAGGAGAGCTCTAAGTCCAATTCTCCACAACCAGCCCTTCCAGCCTAAGTGAAAACATATAGACATACACTTTTCAGATTATGTCTATTCTTCTTCTGCTGCATCTTGTCTTTGCCCACGTTTCTGTCCCTTTCTCCCTGAATATTTCACCCAGGCACTCAAAGCCCTATACTTTATTTAGGTCTTGGCCAAGATTTTGTGCCTTTTCTGGCTCTAAGAGAATGTCTGATTCAAGCGCCATAACAAGTGTTGATGGTTGGGAGCATGAAACTTCCCGATGACTGTTCAGTTCAGTCCCTCAGTCATGTCCGACTCTTTGTGACCCTTGGACTGCAGCATGCCTGCCTTCCCTGTCCTGATGACTGTTAGGAAGACTTAGTCCGTGTGTACTTTCAGTCAACAACTTACTCCTTGCACTGCAGTTCTATGTGCAGCTGGCATGACAGCTTCTTGCGTTTGCTGATATAATATATTGCAATTGTATGGCTCTCTGTTTCCTCTGTATTCATTTTGTCTCATTCACATGCTCTTCCTGGGCAGAGGCTGTGTTTCCATAGGAACACTGAATAGTTGCACAGGGTAGTTGCTCAATAAATGTCTGTAGAACTGAATCAAAAACTAGAATGATGACAAGGAAAAAAAAAGCAATTCTAAGCAAGTTGTGAAATCACAGTTTCCTTATTTAATTAAAACAGGAGCTACAGAAATAAATGCTTCAGTGTTAGCAAAAACACAAAGCAACTGTCCCTTGGAAAATGAAGCATGTTTGAGAACACAGGCCTGGGTCATCTCCCAGGTTACATTTCGATCACTGCCGTGCTGCTTCCTAGCTTCAGAACCTGGAAATTATTAGTAATTTCGCTGCCTAAGGCTTTTGCATTAAATGAGATAATATAGGTAAAGAACATTGTGTGTTTGACTAATAGTTAACAACTTGAGGACGGTTGGCTATTATGATTAATTTTTTTTTCTAAAATTTTTGAATGGAAAATGAAAATATATTGTTCTGAAATTCTCTCAAGGAGGTCATGCTTCTCTAAGAGGATGCAGCTGGGAAACCAGCTATTGGAATAGCCCATGTAGTTTTGAAAAGGGAGAAGTCATCTCATATCCAGTTCCTTTCCCAGACTACAGTTACACAAGGTGGGTTGGGGAGTTCAGGACTGAGTGCGGGTGTATGTGTGCTCAGTTGTGTCCGACTCTTTGTGACCCCATGGACTGTAGCATGCCAGTGGGATTCTCCAGTCAAGAACACTGGAGTGGGTAGCCATTCCCTTCTCCAGGGGATCTTCCAGAACTAGGGATCAAACCCGCATCTCTTGCATTGGCAGGCAGATTCTTCACCCCACTGAGTCATCAGGGATGATACCATATGACCTGACACTACAGCCTTAAAATCTCATTCCCCTCCCACAGTAAGGCCACTGCATTTCGTCATGTTTCCGTGCTTTTCTCTAGGGTGAAAATTCTGCATACCTAGCCTGTGTCCTTCAAGGCTGCACTCAGTGCTAACTTTAACTGATCCCCACTGCATTCTCCGAGGCACAATTTAAATGATTTATTCACTTCCCCTACCTGGACTCAGTTATCCTTCCTGGAGCAGTCATCCTGGGCTGGAAGACTCTTCCGTTTTGAGGGTGGGGAGCGCATTGGTAATCTACCTCTCCAGTTCTCTCAGTATGGGAGAGCTCCTTATTGGTTCAGGTTACTTTGACTGAGTATAAGTTAGGGGTCCTTGGACTTTATGTAAAGCTTTATTTCCAGTACTTAAAATTGAAGGAATGATATAACTGCCCCAGAGGAGGTTATCCTCTTGTTGGCAGGACAAAATGTATGTATAAGAAACAGAACCATGCAATTGGTCTTGCTTCTAGGAGTAAAGCTCGCTGAAGTCTATAAGTGGTAAAACCCACATTTCTCTCTCTATTCTCTGCCGATTCCCCCCCTCCTTTTATTTTGGCAGCCTGTGCTTTGGCTGGGATACAAACTGAACAGTGGCTACTAAAGATAATATTTTGGAGATATAGGACGGTACCTATGGTATTAGTTTATTTAATTCAGACTTCCTGCTTGTGCAAGGATTCACCCTTTTGCAAAACTGTATTCTTCTCTTACATGAGTGAGTTCTGACAATAGCACATAGACCTGTATCAAATATACAGAATGTTCTTGTAATCATCACATCAGGAAAATGGTTATACTAATCAGTATCCATTAGAAGGGATCTGTGTCTGTTTCCAACCATTATCCCTGCATAAAGTGAATTTTTTCATTTAAAAAGGCTGAATTGAGCTCATTTTACACACTAAGTATGAAGTTAGTGTCCGAATCTTTGGCTACCTGATGTGAAAAGTGGACTCATTGGAAAAGACCCTGTTGCTGGGAAATATTGAGGGCAGGAGGAGGAGGGAGTGACCGAGGATGAGATGGTTGGATGCCCTCACTGACTCAATGGACATGAGTTTGAGCAAACTCCAGGAGACAGTGAAGGACAGGGAAGCCTGACGTGCTACAGTCCATGGGGTTACAAAGAGTTGGATACAACAGTGACTGAACGACAACAAAACAAATGAAGTCAATGTATTTTAATTAGTAATTAAAACTGCCAATATAATTTTGTGAGTTTCTTCAGATGTAAAATGATCCATAAAGTGGCAACCAGTTCATCCTAAACAAACAATGATGAGAACCATCGTTGCAAACCACAAAGGGTAATGCTGCTGTCCTCTAAAGGAATCTTATAAGAAGTATTTTGACTCAATGTCAAAAAATGTTTACTACTGAGAAATGAATTGAGAATCACAGTATGGTCTCTAAATCATTTAGTATGTGACATTTGGTCAGATCAGTCATGCTATTTGAATTAAAGCTAGAAACAGAAATTTAAATCAGCACAACCCCAAAACAAATACACTGGGCGGAGAGTCGGACACGACTGAGCGACTGAACTGAACTGAACTGAACTGAATGGCGAGCAAGTGGGAGACAATTAGATCTGGGATCATGGTGTGTCTTTCTTTTTTTTCCCCCACAGTATCTTGCTCTGCTGTTAGGTATGCTGTAAACTACTACAGAATCCCCCTTAAAACCCAGATGTAGAGATGGTGTGTAAACACTTCAAAGAGGGAAGGCTGGAAGGATAATGGGACATAGAAAAGCAAAACAAATGATGAAGTTTCTGTCGGCAGCACATGATTAAAACACCGCATACAGACCCAGTAGTGTGCTTATTTCTGAGAATGACAATTGCTTTGGAGTCTGTCCTTTGAGGCAGACCTCTGACTGCTGACATGATAGATCAAAGGAAGCTTCTTGCACTACACACAAGGTGAAGGGCTACCATGAAACACCCTAGAAACAGAGCAGCAGAGGAGCTAATGGACATGGAGCCAAAGCATTAGTCCCTCAGTCCTGTCTTACTCTTTGCAATTCCATGGACTGCAGCCTTCCAGGCACCTCCGTCCATGGAATTTCTGAGGCAAGAATGCTGGAGTGGGTTGCCATGCCCTTCTCCAGCGAATCTTCCCAGCCCAGGGATTGAACATGAGTCTCCTGCATTGCAGGCAGATCCTTTACCGTCTGAGCCACCAGGGAAGCCCAAAAGTACAAAAGCACTTTTTTTTTGCTCTTAAGGGATAAACTGCTTTGAAAAAGTCCTTTAGGACAGCAAATTCTATGGTGATTATTTGCCAAGTTGCTATTAGATTCCCCCCACCCCCCAGGGGAAGCAGAATGAACAAATCGTTTGTATGTATCAATCAACTACAGGAATCTACTGAAAACATAGTTGACTTGTGAAGCAGATTTTTCTCAGGCACCTGGACTCTCAGGCAGATGAACTCTATCTCTGAGATGCCATCTCTACTTTGCCAGACTTTTCAAGAGTACCAGGCTTCTTGTGTGCCACTGTGAAGAAGGTCTCCTACAAACACTTGGACAGCAAGAGTCACCATGACAAGTGGACCCTTCCTTTGCTGTTGCCAAGACCAAATTAAACTTTCAGAGAGAATTTCATTCGTAAATGGTTGTGACTGATTGATGATTTTCATTTCTTTGCCAGACACCCAAATGGTTTCTGAAAAGACTTTTAGAGCAAAACAAAATCCTCATGTCTGGATAAATAGCTCAAATCTCATTGGAAATAATAGCCAATCTTCCATTTCTTCTGCTTGGTATTTTCCCAGGTCCCCCTTATGGCTTCAATGCCTCTACTCTTTAGTTTTCCTCTAGAAGAGGAGTATCTTCCTCCAAAGATAATGCTATGTGGATGCACTGCCATCTGTCCTGACTTGGTGCTACCCTCTGCTGACCTTGTGGTCACGTTCCCTCATGCACTGGGATAGGGCACTTCCTCATGGTGTGCACTCAGCACCCCACCTGCAGACAACATTCTAGAAGCAAGACAACATCTAGAAACATCCATAATTGATACCTGAACCTTCACCATCTTGACTACAATAACCCAGATCTCCACTCCACTCCAGACACACACTTTGAGGACATCTTATGACACTTCCAAAATCTTAACCACTCATGGACCACAACAGATTCTGAGCCATGCTTTCACCTTTCTGAGCTTTAATCTCATTTAGATAGTGAATCCCTAGATTCTATTGCTTTCTCCTGATTTCAAGTTCCCTTGTAGCCTTCACTCTTTCTTTACCAAACTGTACATTGTGGTGGACAGCACTTACAATCACCTCACTATGTGACCTCATGCTACTGTACCCTCACAAACAAACCTCAGCCCTGGACCAATGCCACAGTTTACCTTCTCTATCCTTACACCCAGAGAGCCAGGGCTGCTGGAGAAGGACAGGAAGTGTGTGGATCGGCTCTGCTGCAGGTTCTCCAGCCTCACTCAGTAGGGCACTCAATTCTCCCCATCAAGCCTCTTTCATATTCATGTACTGACTGGAGAGATGATTAAAGGAGATGCCCAGAAACACTGGTGAGGCTCAAAGTTGTTCTTTACAAGGAATGGCTGCTGTTTGGAGCAAAAGGGTGGTTACTCCATGGGCTTCTCAAAAACCTATATTGTAGCCTAGGAAGAAAAGTTGAGTTAGACTTCTTCATGGGTAGTTTGAAATTTAAGAATGGAAGTAAGTCATCAGCTGGCATGTGAAGAGACTGAAAGAGGAGCAGATTAGAGTCCCTTGGACTGCAAGGAGATCCAACCAGTCCATTCTAAAGGAGATCAGTCCTGGGTGTTCATTGGAAGGACTGATGCTAAAGCTGAAACTCCAATACTTTGGCCACCTCATGCGACGAGCTGACTCACTGGAAAAGACTCTGATGCTGGGAGGGATTGGGGGTGGGAGGAGAAGGGGACGACAGAGAATGAGATGGCTGGATGGCATCATCGACTCAATGGACCTGAGTTTGAGTGAACTCTGGGAGTTGGTGATGGACAGGGAGGCCTGGCGTGCTGTGATTCATGGGGTCGCAAAGAGTTGGACATGACTGAGTGACTGAACTGAACTGAAGAGTCATAGTAATAATAATACAGTCTCTCCCCTACACAATCTTTCTCACACATGTATGTTATTTATTATTTAGACAACAGGGTACACCAACCAGTGCAACTCCTCTCTCATGTTGGGAATCAGATGAGTGGACCTGGCCAGGGCAGGTGCAGGTCTTGTGGATGCTTACACAGTTTGAGGTATTCTCTTAAAAAATGCAAAATTAACATGGTTCACAAAGGTAATCCAGTAATGTCTTAAAATCACTCTTCCTTTGTATTGAACTACAGTCAAATCACTCTTCAGTTCAGTTCAGTTCAGTTCAGTTGTTCAGTCGTGTCTGACTCTTTGTGACCCCATGGCCTGCAGCACACCAGGCCTCCCTGTCCATTGCCAACTCCCGGAGTTTACTCAAACTCACGTCCATTCAGTCAGTGATGCCATCCAACCATCTCATCCTCTGTTGTCCCCTTCTCCTCCTGCCTTCAATCTTTCCCAACATCAGGGTCTTTTCAAATGAGTCAGCTCATTGCATCAGGTGGCCAAAGTATTGGAGTTTCAGCTTTAGCATCAGTCCTTCCAATGAATATTCAGGACTGATTTCCTTTACGATTGACTGGTTTGATCTCCTTGCAGTCCAAGGGACTCTCAAGAGTCTTCTCCAGCACCACAGTTCAAAAGTATCAATTCTTCGGTGCTCAGCTTTCTTTATAGTCCAACTCTCACATCCATACATGACTACTGGAAAAACTATAGCTTTGACTAGATGGGCCTTTGTTGGCAAAGTAATGTCTCTACTTTTTAATATGCTATCTAGGTTGGTCACAATTTTTCTTCTAAGGAGTAAGTGTCTTTTAATTCATGGCTGCAGTCACCATCTGCAGTGATTTTGGAGCCTCCCCCCAACAAAGTCTGTCCGTGTTTCCATTGTTTCCCCATTTATTTGCCATGAAGTGATGGGACCATGTGCCATGATCTTTGTTTTCTGAATGTTGAGTTTCAAGCCAACTTTTCACTCTCCTCTTTCACTTTTATCAAGAGGCTCTTTAGTTCTTCTTCACTCTGTCATAAGGGTGGTGTCATCTGCATATCTGAGATTATTGATATTTCTCCCATCAATCTTCATTCCAGCTTGTGCTTCATCCAGCCCAGCGTTTCTCATGATGTACTCTGCATATAAGTTAAATAAGCAGGGTGACAATATACAGCCTTGACGTACTCCTTTCCCTATTTAGAACCAGTCTGTTGTTCCATGTCCAGTTCTAACTGTTGCTTCCTGACCTGCATACAGGTTTCTCAGGAGGCACGTCAGATGGTCTGGTATTCCCATCTCTTTCAGAATTTTCCACAGCTTATTTTGATCCACAGAGTCAAAGGCTTTGGCATAGTCAATAAAGCAGAAATAGATGTTTTTCTGGAACTCTCTTGCTTTTTCCATGATCCAGCGGATGTTGGCAATTTGATCTCTGGTTCCTCTGCCTTTTCTAAATCCAGTTTGAACAATGCTCAAAGGGCTCAAACAAACCTTGTGTGCACCTGGACCCAGAGACCCCACCAAGACTGAGACAGAACTCTGTTTGAGTGTCTCCTGTGGAGGTACAGGTCAGTAGTGAACTGCCACAGGGGCAGGGGCTCTGGGTGCAGCAAACCTGGGTATGGCATAAGTCCTCTTGGAGGAGGTTGCCATTAACCCCACCATAGAGCCACCAGAACTTACGCAGGACTGGAAAACAAACTCTTGGTGGGCAGAAACAGAACCCTGTGTGCACCAGGACCCAGGAGAAAGGAGCAGTGACCCCACAAGAGACTGACCCAGATGCAAGTTTATAGTTGGCCCCAGGTAAATAACAGGGAGGGAACACAGCCCCACCCATCAACAGAAGTGGATTAAAGATTTACTGAACATGGCTCTGCCCATCAGAACAGGACCCAATTACCCCCTCAGTCAGTCTCTCCCATCGGGAAACTTCCATAAGCCTCATACCCTTCTCCATCAGAGGGCAGACAGACTGAAAACCACAGTCACAGGAAACTAACCAATCTGATCACATGGACCACAGCCTTGTCTAACTCAATGAAACTATGAGCCATGCCATGTAGGATCACCCAAGATGGATGGGTCATGGTGGAGAGTGGTCTGATGGAGAAGGGAATGGCAAATCACTTCAGTGTTCTTGCCTTGAGAACCCCATGAACAGTATGAAAAGGAAAAAAGATAGGACACTGAAAGGTGAACTCCCCAGGTCAGTAGGTGCCCAATATGATAATGGAGATCAGTGGAGAAATAACTTCAGAAAGAATGAAGAAACAGAACCAAAGCAAAAACAACACCCAGTTGTGGATGTGACTGGTGATGGAAGTAAAGACCGATGCTATAAAGAGCAATATTGCATAGGAACCGGGAATGTTAGGTCCAAGAATCAAGGCAAATTGGAAGTGGTCAAACAGGAGATGGCAAGAGTGAACATCAACATTTTAGGAATCAGCGAACTAAAATGGCCTGGAATAGGTGAATTTAACTCAGATGACCATTATATCTACTACTGTGGGCAAGAATCCCTTAGAACAAATAGATTAGCTATCATAGTCAACAAAAGAGTCTGAAATGCAGTTCAGTTCAGTTCAGTCACTCAGTCATGTCCGACTCTTTGCGACACCATGAATCACAGCACGCCAGGCCTCCCTGTCCATCACCAACTCCCGGAGTTCACTCAAACTCATGTCCACAGAGTCGGTGATGCCATCCAGCCATCTCATTCTCGGTCGTCCCCTTTTCCTCCCACCCCCAACCCTTCCCAGCATCAGAGTCTTTTCCAGTGAGTCAACTCGTCACATGAGGTGGCCAAAGTATTGGAGTTTCAGCTTTAGCATCAGTCTTTCCAATGAACACCCAGGATCGATCTCTCTTAGAATGGACTGGTTGGATCTCCTTGAAGTATAAGGGACTCTCAAGAGTCTTCTCCAACACCACAGCTCAAAAGCATCAATTCTTCGGCGATCAGCTTTCTTCACAGTCCAACTCTCACATCCATACATGACCAAGGGAAAAACCATTGCCTTGACTAGACGGACCTTGGTTGGCAAAGTAATGTCTCTGCTTTTTAATATACTATCAAGGTTGGTCATAACTTTCCTTCCAAGGAGTAAGCGTCTTTTAATTTCATGGCTGCAATCACCATCTGCAGTGATTTTGGAGCCCCCAAAAATAAAGTCTGACACTGTTTCCACTGTTTTTCCATCTATTTCCCATGAAGTGATGGGACCAGATGCCATGATCTTTGTTTTCTGAATGTTGAGCTTCAAGCCAACCTTGTCACTCTCCTCTTTTACTTTCATCAAGAGGCTTTTTAGTTCCTCTTCACTTTCTGCCATAAGGGTAGTGTCATGAAAAAAAGCAAACCTTATGCTTACAATTATGCATGTCTGATGACACGAAGACTATTCTATAGAGCAGATTCTGGCTTCATAATCTTATACCCCTTGAATCCTACTTCCAGTCCTGGGCATTATACGATGAGTTTGCATCACTTTACTTACCCTGTCACAGAGTCACTATGGTGGCAGAATGGGCAGAAAAAGACAGCTAACTGTGTAGATCAGGTAACTCAAGTCATACAAATATAATCCCACTTATACCGAACTAAATATAACCCAAATTCTACCTCCCTTCAGATGGATCCTTCAAGTACCATGGCCCTTCCAAAGACAAGGAGGTAGGAGTGACAGAAGGAATGTTTAAGTGGATTGAAGCATGGTCTCAAAAGATAACTGTTAAAAATCTTACTTTTCCAATACAGATGAGCATGAAATGCATCAGAAATATGCTGTCTTTTACTATGGAAAACAGCATGACGGTTTCTCAGAAAACTAAAATTAGAACTATCATCAGTTCAGTTTAGTTCAGTTGCTCAGTCGTGTCCGACTCTTTGTGGCCCCATGAATCACAGCACGCCAGGCCTCCCCGTCCATCACCAACTCCTGGAGTTCACTCAAACTCACGTCCATCGAGTCGGTGATGCAATCCAGCCATCTCATTCTCTGTTGTCCCCTTCTCCTCCTGCCCCCAATCCCTCCCAGCATCAGACTCTTTTCCAGTGAGTCAACTCGTCACATGAGGTGGCCAAAGTATTGGAGTTTCAGCTTTAGCTGAAAACTCCTTCCAATGAACACCCAGGATTGATCTCCTTTAGAATGGACTGGTTGGATCTCCTTGCAGTCCAAGGGACTCTCAAGAGTCTTCTCCAACACCACAGTTCAAAAACATCCATTCTTCACCACTCAGCTTTCTTCACAGTCCAACTCTCACATCCATACATGACCACTGGAAAACCCATAGCCTTGACTAGATGGACCTTTGTTGGCAAAGTAATGTCTCTGCTTTTTAATATGCTATCTAGGTTGGTCATAACTTTCCTTCCAAGGAGTAATAAGCATCTTTTAATTTCATGGCTGCAATCAGCATCTGCAGTGATTTTGGAGCCCAAAAAAATAAAGTCTGACACTGTTTCCCCATCTATTTCCCATGAAGTGATGGGACCATGTGCCATGATCTTAGTTTTCTGAATGTTGAGCTTCAAGCCAACCTTTTCACTCTCCTCTTTCACTTTCATCAAGAGGCTTTTGAGTTCCTCTTTACTTTCTGCCATAAGGGTGGTGTCATCTGCATATCTGAGGTTATTGATATTTTTCCCGGCAATCTTGATTCCAGCTTGTGCTTCTTCCAGCCCAGCGTTCCTCATGATGTACTCTACATATAAGTTAAATAAGCAGGGTGACAATATACAGCCTTGACGTATTCCTTTTCCTATTTGGAACCAGGAACTGTTGCTTCCTGACCTGCATATAGGTTTCTCAAGAGGTAGGTCAGGTGGGCTGGTATTCCCATCTCTTTCAGAATTTTCCACAGTTTATTGTGATCCACACAGTCAAAGTCTTTGGCATAGTCAATAAAGCAGAAATAGATGTTTTTCTGGAACTCTCTTGCTTTTTCCATGATCCAGCGGATGTTGGCAATTTGATCTCTTGTTCCTCTGCCTTTTCTAAATCCAGCTTGAACATCTGGAAATTCACAGTTCACGTATTGCTGAAGCCTGGCTTGGAGAATTTTGAGCATACATGTACATCACCAGATGGTCAATACCGAAATCAGATTGATTATATTCTTTGCAGCCAAAGATGGAGAAGTTCTATACAGTCAGCAAAAACAAGACTGGGAGCTGACTGTGGCTCAGATCATGAACTCCTTATTGCCAAATTCAGACTTAAATTGAAGAAAGTAGGGAAAACCACTAGACCATTCAGATATGACCTAAATCAAATCCCTTATGATTATACAGTGGAAGTGAGAAATAGATTTAAGGGACTAGATCTGATAGAGTGCCTGATGAACTATGGATGGAGGTTCGTGACATTGTACAGGAGACAGGGACCAAGACCATCCCCATGGAAAAGAAATGCAAAAAAGCAAAATGGC